>NC_046171.1:20798629-21125296 GCF_011064425.1 Rattus rattus | reverse complement strand
CATAAAATGTGATGTAGTTATTAACACATCTCATGGTATGGTGAACATGGGATCCCAAGAAAATGAATCTGAAGCCCAGAGCTTCTTGGACTAGGCAGACACCACCTTCATTAAGCAAAAAACTCTAGGAAGAAAAGCAAGACCAATCAGATAGCATTACTAAGTTTACTTGAGATACGAAATCATATGTTCTGGAAGGCACAGGTCCTCCTCTTATAGAACTGAACACTTCTAAGAGGGCTCGAGGTCCTTGTGCTCACAGATAAGCACCAGAGAAACTAGGAATGTTAAACACTCAGCCTTGTCTTTTCAACAAAAGGCATGTATACCTGTTTCCCATGCAGATGGCTTGGAGAGGTTGTGATGAATAGCAAGGTGATCTGTGTTATGTGTAGGGCCAGGTGACATCTGAATTCTCCAGACTAGTATGCTTATCTCAGACTCTCCTCTCATAAACCTTTATTTTTAGCTTTGCTTCTCTGTCAACAGAACCCATCCTTAGGGGAAATGTTGCATGTAATTTATAGCTTGTTGACCTATATGCTATCTGTATGACCAATGCCATACCAAATCCTCCTCAGACCCTTAAGTTATAGAACCCATCTTTATGGTAAAGGTCACATGTACTTGGCAATACCAATTATCTACTTCAAAGTTGCATACTGACTGTGACTTTGTGATGATGCTGTTTCAGAATAAAAAAAGAATCAATTTCCCTGCTTATTTATTTATTTGTTTATTGTGGCTGTTTTCTCAATGGAAACAAATATGTTAGTGGAATTGGTTATGCATTCACAGACTGAAGAAAATAATTGGAGACTGCACTAGAAGCTAAAATCTTTATAACTGAGCATATGCTTCGATCCCCATCATTTTATTGAGCTGCTTTTAGTATTTCCATTAAGACATGGTGTTTTCATAGACAGCAGAGGACTGCTTGGTCTGGCCTCGGTGAGAGATGATGCACCTAACCCTTGAGAGACTTGAGGCAGGGAATGGGGAGGTGCAGTGTGGTGGGGGTCCTCTTGGAGATGGGGTAGGAGGAATGGAATGAGGAACTGTAGGAGGGCAGAATGGGAGGAGGATAAGACTGGACTATAAAAAGGAAGATTAAATATTAAAAATAAAAGATACAGTGCTTTTCATCCAAATGCAAAAACAGTGTCTGCTCTAAGAGCATTCAGTTCTCTGTTAGTGAAAAACACGGTCACTATTTATGAAGCTGATCTTATGTAAGTAATAAGAAATATTACTGGAAGTCTCACAAACCAGACAATGTGTCTCATATGAGATCTCACTGCTGGAAATCACATCTTATCATTGTTACCACATTGCTATCACAAATGCAGACCAAAACGGATGCCAAAAACAAGATAACAACCATATATAAGTAATATAAATCTGCTAATTTTTGTTGTCATTTCACAGTGAAATAATTTTAACACAGTTTAATTTAAAGTAGATAGGAGGTAAGGAAGCATTTTAATGGAGCAATTCTGCACATTCCCCCATTGTTGTATGCCAGCAATGTCTGCTCCCAGCCCTGGGAGCACACAGTGGGATGGAAGAACCAATAAACAGGCCAGGCCCATACCACTATACATTCACCTTGAATCTCTTTCTTAGCTAAGAAAGAGATTCTAAGCTGTGACAACTTGACATTAAAAGCTACCAAGTGCACTACGATTTCTGTGTTAGTTACTTTTACACCACAGTGATGAAGCCAAGAAAGAAACATTTTATATCCCTTACTGTTTCAGAACTGTCATTGTGTCATGTTGAGGACTGAACTGCAGATAATAGCTTTGAATATTGTTACAGGGGAGGAAGCACACAAATAGAGAGGAGACCAGGGTTACAATGTAGCTTCCAAAGCTGAGCTCCTCATTAACCTCCATCCTCCTTAAGTCTCTATCTTCCTAATTCCAAGCAGTATAAAACATGGGGGCCAAAGCACCAATCTTAGCCTATAGAATGTTTCCGATTCAAACCATGATAATTTCCCCTAACACAGCTTCTGCTCTAATATTTGTTACTTCCTTCATAAAACTGTAAACAAGTAACTTCTGACTTTAATTATAGCCCCAGATGATGGGGAGGATCTGTTCTGATTTTTTGCTTTGCCTTCATTTAGATTTTGATTTCCTACTATTCTTCTTTTTGAATTAAGGAATAATTTTTATTGCTCTAAGTTCCAGTTGGCAAATGGTTTATTCTCTTCTTTTGCTTTTAAATCCAAAGGCTGAGCTTTTGTTTGGATCAGTGGGGTTTTTTGTTTGTTTTTTTTGTTTGTTTGTTTGTTTTTCAGGTTTAAAATTCACACTTCTTTTTTCCTTTAGGTCTTAGGTAGGTTTCTATAATTTTAATTGTTTGAAGCAGGTTTATATTTATTCATTGAAGCATTTCTATAGTTGGGGTTTTAAAATCTTTTAATACATTTTTATATGTTTTTCTGATTCTTAGTATGATTGGAGTTTTAACTGAAGTTCTGGGGTATTCCAGAGTAAAATTAATTCCTTTTTTTAATTCTTCTATAAATCCTAGAAAGCTCACTCTATGATAGAATCACTACAAAGTCATCACATAGAAGATACGGGGCTTTTTGTTGCTGTTGTTGTTTGTAAAGTAGCTAAAAATAAACAGTGAGTTTAAATAAGGAAAACAAAAATGATAAATATAAAGTGAAATTAAGCCAGAAATCTGAATAATTTTTGCATATAAAATAATTAGAAGTAAACATATGTAATTTGATTTTATATATGATGTACGGTACTACAAAAAGCTATTCATAGTTGTGACTATTTCAGCACCACGTGTTAAGAATATTATTTTGGTTCACTCAAATGCTTGCTTTTTCAATAAAAACCCCTATGTGCATGGGTTGACTTTCAAAACTTTCTATGTTCTACGAATTATGTATAATAGGTAATTTTGGTTCTCCCATCGGATATAGCATCACCCAGGAGACATCTTCTTGACACGTCTGTGCGTAATTATTTACATTCCAGTAGCCTCTTGGAATCCCTCTGCAGGACTATCCTGAAAAGGCTAAATTAGGCTGGTAGACCTACCTTGACTGTAGGCAGCGCAATCCTGTAACCTGGGGTACTGGACTTATAGGAAGGAAAATGCAAGCTGAATCTAAACATTCATTGCACTCTCTTTTGTGAACTTGAACAAAAATAGGACTTATTGGCTCATGGTATTGCCACAAGGATCTCCCTGAGTGATGGACTCTATGCCCTAGCACAAAAAAACAGAATAATTCATTCCTTCCCTAAGCTGTTCTTTCAGGGTTTTTGTTTTGTTTGTTTTTGGGTTTGTTTGTTTGTTGTCGCTTCCGTCTCCGTCCCGCAGAAAGGAACGACACCACTATGTTCTTCTCAAAGCAGTTTATTCAGGAACCTTTCTTTCTGCATGCAAGCAGCAATCTCCTACCCCCAAGCACACTCCCTACTATCCTCCCTCAACTCCGCCTCCTCAGTCCAGACTGCGTAATCTCAGTTCATAGGTCTGCGTCACATGGCCTGATCTTGCGTCATGGTGTGCCTGCGCAGCTCTCACAAGGGGCGTGGCTTACTTTTGGGTGTATGAAGAAGTCAGGTGCTAGTCATAAGACTTGGCAACAGTCCCGGGCGCCATCTCGGGATTGCCGCCACACCCGCTCCCCACAGTTTGTTTGTTTGTTTTTGTAGCAACAAGTTACTTATGTTTACTGCTGACACAGTCTTCTTATCACCATGTCTATTAGGTTTGTATACCTTTCATTTTATTTTTAATTAAAATTAATTATGTATTTTTAAATTTATTGACTTTCCCATTTAAATTTAGAACCATTTGGCTGATTTCTATATAAAAAGTGTTTAGTCTCAAGTTTGAAAATGTTTATTAAAATATTATTTTTGTAACTTGACCTGATTTCACCTATGCATTCAACAGCTCCGATAGGATATTTTGAGTGTAATTTAATTGGTTTTTACAAAGTAATGATGGATTTCATAGGAGCAATTTTATTTCTTTGTCATGGCAGTATGACACGAAGGATGTTCACTGGGTCACTCAATGTGATAAGTAAAAGAATCCTCCAGACTGTATCTTGGCCTTGGAAGGAAAAACCCTAATTTATCAATAAGATTCTTACTTTCTCCTTCATGGTACATATGGCTGGGTATGTAAATATGGTGTATGCACAACATGTATATGCAAGTATGTTTGACTCACACATGTGGAGGCTAGAGAAGGATGAGGGGTGTTTTGTCAATACCCTCTTCCTTATTCTTTTGACACAGGCCTTTTACTGAAACTAAAGGTAAATTGATGCCAGCAAACTTCAGTTATCTTCTGTACCCCAGTAACAGTGGAGTACCCCAGTTAGAGTAGATTCATGTAAGTTGTATGTGGTTGCTGGGATTTGAACTCAAGTCCTTGAGCTTGCACGGCAAGTGCTCTTACCCACTGAGCTATCACTCCAGATCCATAATGCTCGTATCGTTTTCCCTTATAGTCTACTGATATGGCCAATCACTGAATTTCGGCAAGATGAACTGTGTAGCCAAAAGAGTTAAGTAATGGCAGTGAAAATTCAAATTAATGCCATTTCTAGAAGATAAGTACTATGAAACTTTGGAGAGGGTGTGCAAAAGCTGCAAACCATCCAGAAAACAGCAACAACATCAGCATCATCATCACCACCAACAACAATAGTAACTGCTGCTCCTCTTAGAGGACTTGTGCCCAGAAGGATGAAATAGAAAAACGAAACCTTTAGCATTACATTTGGGTATCTTGTCCTCAGGCCTCCTGGACAATGGTCTGCCAACCTGTTACACATTCACACAGGTACCATGCATGGGTCTAGAGTTACTTTGCCGGAAAACAAAACAAAATAAAACAAAAACAGCAACAGAAAAACCAACAACGAAAAGCAAAACAACCAAAACACAGGTTCTAAAGAACGCGTTCTGTTCTCTGTGCCAAGTGTATCTTTCCATCTGCCAAACGCAATAATAAAATCAGTTGAGCCTGCTGCTTTGTTGCTTGGTTTGTAGGTTTCTGCTGATTTAATATGAAAGAATGCCAATTTGTTTACAAAAAACTCATAAATGATGATGCCCTTTAAGAATCTGTGTGTGTAGAAACACAGACGCTACAAGAGCGTATGCAAAGAGAGAGAGAGAGAGAGAGAGAGAGAGAGAGAGAGAGAGAGAGAGAGAGAGAGAGAGCTTAGCTATTACAAGATGTCATTGTATAGGCAGAGTTTCCCTAAATGCTAATTGGCTGAATAAAGATATCAGAAGTAATCACTAACCGTTGGTCGGAAGATAAGGTGGGATTTCTGGGCAGGACAGGAAGACAATAGCAGAGAGGATTGCAAGTCGAACCAGGTGGGGTGTGAGTAAGAAGGTGTGGACATGTAGGTCTCTCAGGGGACCCATAGTTTGTAGCCTCCGCTGGCAGCTGCGGAGGCTCAGAAAGAAGGGGCAGGATATTATTCGCCCAGCCTTTGAGTTATCTGGTCAATTTTAACCTATAAAGGTCGCTAGTGTATTCCTTCCACGGAGCTAAAGGGTGACCATCCATTGTGGCAGTGGGCAAGCAGCAAGCAAAGACCGGGAGAGCGAGCACGGAAGCTGGGTGAGACTTGGGTAGTCATGGCGGCCTGGTGGGATTAGCTGCCAGAGGTTGAAAGAGCGTGGGCAGAGCTGTCAAGAAGAAGCAAGCATGGGCGGCAGTGGTCGTGGAAAATGCCAGCTGGCCCCATGGAGGCAACTGTTCTCGGAGCATATGTTCTCGGAGCATAGCAGGGAAGGCGCTCCTGGTATTCGTAGGAAAAGCAATAGCTGGCAGGCGCCTAACTGGAGCTAGCATGGTTTTCTAAAATTACACGCAGCATCAATGAAGTTACACAGCTAAGAACGCAAACAATGTGTGTAAAAAAAAAACAAACACACACACACACACACACACACACACACACACACAACATTATTGCTCATTTACAGCCTTGGGAGTTCAGAAAACCTGTCTTGAATAAGGAAGTAGAAACATCTGTATATGGAAATTTTCAAACACTGGTTTTCATGTAAGAGACCCCACTCGTTGGTCTAGATGAAAATTCCAATGATATTCTTAAAGTCAGAAAAGTAGAATTTCTCCTCAGCGTGTACAGAAGGAGACTTCGACTGACACGACCAGGTGTGCACTTGCATGATGACCACACTGCTACATGTTATTGAGAACGCACTACTGCATTCAGATCTCCTGCAGCAGTGCCCCGCCCTGGTTAGAAATTGGAATAGAAATATTTGAACTGTATTACTTGCCCGAATGATGGAAAACCATTATTTACTTTTGTACTTTGGTACCTCAGATGCTATATTTGTGCCACCTATAATTAGATTGAGGAGGCTGCGCCTGAAGAAGGTTCCTATCACCTTGCTTTCAGATCAATCAAGGACTCTCCTACTTATCTCACTTGGGCAGAAAGTGTCAAAATCAGTAAGTAACGTTGTCCACCAGTCTCAGAGACAGGAAGTTGTTTTACCAAAATTATCTCCACTATCAAAATATGTGTAATTTGTTAGGATATTATTTAAGTCAAATTACACAGGAAGAACACAGAGCAGTGATATTTAGGTAAATGTGGTGTTAATTGATACAATAACCATGAAAGCAAAAAGCAAACGAGTAAACTCAACCCCCACAATTTTATTTTATAAGACACATAGGAAGCTCCAGTACTATACTTTCGAACATTAAAACACAGGGCACAGATCATATAAGAAAACACTGAGTCAAGTGACTCCTGATTGAATACCCTAAAAGAAAGCGGATCAAATTTATAGCTTTTTAATAATTTTTATTAGCTTGTAATTTTTTAAATAGCCATTGAAAACGCCTGAAATGAAATTAAAGTATGTAAGAGATCACCACGTGTTTTACTATTAATTAGTATGATTGCTTTACAGAATGAGCTGGGGTTGATTGGATGGGGTTGATTGGATGTATATAATTCATTTATATTAAAAGAGGGTGTGATTGGACACACATTGTAAGCTTGGACTCTAATGTAGTCTAGCTGTTTGGAGAAAGGGAATGATGGATGTTGGGCTGTGAGGGGATTTCAGATATCATGAGCGGCATTCTACACGTGGTTTTGACATTGAAACATGCCGCAGACCACCCAGGGGAATGTGTCAGCAGAGGGACCAAGGCTTGGATTTCAGGTAGAGAACGGATTCAGCGCGACAGACAGACACAAACTTGAGGTGTGTGTTGGTGCAAAAGCTTTACTTTTTGGCGTAGATTTAAGCAGTTAGCACAGGTACATCCTAATTGACAATCATCCAGCTCTTATTCATCACTCCACCAATGTCCCTTGCAAAGGGGAAAGCTAAACATACAGTCTAGGAAACAATTCTCAACTGCAAACAATAGTTTTAAAAACCTGCAGTTATACTGCCAGATTTGTGGGCACCAGGTATGTATTCATCATTTATCTTTGTCATAATAAAGTTTAAACTCTATATTTATGGCCCCTCAGAATAGTAAGGAAACTTTTGTAACCATAGTTAACTCTTGATGAGTTTGTTCAACTTGTTGGAACTTGTCTATGATCTTTCTAAAAGAATCGTTACTAATTTGAACCATGCTAAACAAAACTTTTCCAAAAGGGTGGAAAGGCTTTTCTGGAACAGTCATGCTGTTAGTAACTGCAATTAATTTCTTTCCTATTTGCTGGGAGCTAATGGATACAGCAGTTGAATTCATCGCAGCCGTTGAGTTCATCAGGATCATGATGGTGTGAGACGCTTTTGTCTCTGAACTTTCAGTTCCTGAAACATCTAAAGGTACACGACCATCTTCCCACACTGCTATATTCTTAAAATCAGATATTGTTGACAGCTTCAAGTTGCTAAGATCACCAAGGCTAGAACACAGAAGGCACCTCCACCGCAAGCATAGACCCTGGTCATCGTCTTTTTGTAGGGAGACTGCAGGGACCTCCAGGAGGCCAAGCCATTTAGGCACAGGCCTCTGTTCTGGATAGAAACGAAGCACAAGAGCTTCAGGTCACACAGACTCCACTGGAGTGGGTGTGGCAGAAACACATGTGGATTTTATGAGGGTTGAAGGAATGTAGTTGAATTGTAGTCATGTCTTTGGGAACAGGAACAGTGATTGAGAAAAAGAAAGTCTGTGTCCATAATTCCAGAGAGGAAAAAGGTTCAGTCTCAAAATCATAAAATGCTACTGAAAGTTCGAAGCCATGCTTTCATCGTGTTTTACAAGGCACCAGAAGATGAGGTTTCTAACTGGCATTTAATGAAGACATTTCATATTTTATTTAATACAAAGGGCACCCATCGGATCCTGCTAATAAGAATATAGTCTACCATGTCCAGATACCTTTCCTGAGCTCCATTCAAAATGGAAGTCACCCTTTTTTTGTGGGACTTCCTTTTTCCACTGATCTCTGGAGACAGACCCTGATCTTGTACCTGAAGAATGTCACATAGTCCTTGGCAAAATTACAGATTCAACTTTTTCTGTGTAGATAACCTGCTCAGCAAGTTCTTGGGGTTCCTGGAAAACCTCTCCATGCAAATGAGACATCTCAGTATATTAAGCTCTAGCCAATGATTTACATTAACCCTGAAAACCCCTTCCCACTCTCCAAGGTTCGTAGTTTGCCCTTGTTCACCATATATGTATATGTATATATATATATATATATATATATGTGTGTGTGTGTGTGTTGTATATATGTATATATACATATACATATATGTATATATGTGTATATGTACATGTATATGTATATATGTGTATATATGCATATATGTTTGTGTGTGTATGTATATGATTTCAAAAGAATATATTTGAACACATATACATATAGATGGATAAATAGATAGATAAATAGAATAAATAAAACCTAAAATTTTCATTATGCTAAAGAGCGAGAGAAAATGCTCAACATTATTGTTGGTAATAACAGCATTCTAGAAAGTTTAATGACTGTATTAGAATTGTATCTCATGACATGAATAGTCACAATGTGTTTGAACATTTTCACAATGAACCCCTAATAAAGGTCATATAACTAATGCAGATTTATCACAACTTTATTCTGATAATTTTCTTTTTTTAACCATCCCAAATCAGATTGTCTGGATGAGTAAAAAAAATAATAATAATTAAACTTTTCTTCTAAAGAAATATAACAAAATGTAAACACTTGTTGGTATTACCATCAACATATGTGATTCCAACTTTCAGCTTCCAGTTGGCATCAATGGCAGAAGAGTGGGTCACACTCATATCCCAAGAAGTGAACCCCAACAGTGAGAATGTACTCAGTGGAATTCTTGTTCCCCAGGCACAGAGACAAAGCACATTTTCAAAGTATATGATATACTGGTAGAAATTTGACCTCAATTCTTTTTTTCAATTCATGGAAAACACAAATGTTCCAGAAAAGAACACACTAATTGGTTTATTCGATACCAAGCAATCAGCCCTAAAAAGAAAAAAATTTTATACATATACATATACATATAATTTTATAAGCTCAGTGGGTCATACTTATGTCCTTACATATCGATATTTAAGGAAAAACAAGGTTACGATAGAGATTTTACAGTAAAATATACACCATTCTAAAGTATACATTTAAAGAGAATAAGGATCCATAATTTGTCTTGGTCATAAGTATAGACTCAAAGTGGCATAACTACACTTCTTAGAAATGAAGAATAGACTTAATCTTAGCAAATTCATGTAAAAATTTTTATGATACATTAATTTATTAGGGGAAATAGTTGCATTTGCAACCTCTGCTAGCTAAGAATAAAACAGTCAATAGATTATGTAAAGACAGAAAGAAGCATATAAATAAAAAGCAAATAGACAAAACCTCAGAATTCATTAAGGAAAAAACAAGATTGATTGGACCAGATTCACTTTACTCAAACCACTAAATCATCACAGCGAAAGGATGTTTTAACAGGCTTGATAAGGCAGTGACTTTTACAGAAAATATCACTACCGTATATCATGTTAAGTGGGATGGTGCATCCTTCTACAATACAAATGGAAGTGCCATAAGTCAGACACAGTGTTTAATTTGCGAATGTCCTCAAAAAGTCCTTAGAATAAAATATCGCTATGCATGTTCTCAAAGCTCTCTAAGTGCACATTTATGTGTAGAGTTAAGTACGGAAACCTTTTATCTTTTTTTCTTTCTTTTGGCTCCCTTAGAGTGAAATCACTGGGTGATGACTAGGGAAACTCAAGACATCCCCAGAAACAAGTGGTTTTGACTGTAAATCCAGAATCCTGTTACGTGTTTTCCACACAAAGCGTAAATTGATGATGCTACCGTTATGGCAGTGACTGAATCCATATAAATGTTCATATTCTGAAGATGATATGGAGGTAGGAGGGTGATTTACATATTAGAAGGATTTTATAAGGGGAGAGGGAGGAGAGGGGGAACGAATGGTGATATTGATAAACTTCATTATATAACTGTGTGAAGTATTTAATCTAAAAGTTCTTAAGGTCATAAAAGAAATGCAAACTACAACCACAAAGAGGCAGAGCTTCAGGATGGTTGAAATGGCTATCATAGCAAATATGGATGGGTAAGATGTATTTTCTAAATATAAATAAACACAAGTGCAAACTGAAACATTAAATTAACATTATAGAAGCTCCGAGTTATAAAATGAATTTCTAAGAGAGTCATGACTTTAGTTGCTTTGAATTTTGTTTGAAAGAAAACTTGACTATAGTTGCTTATCCTGAAAAGCGCAACCAAATTTTAGAGATAAAATACTAGTCATGGGTTTGATAGATGGCTCAGTGGGTAAGAATGCATGGTATTCTTTCAAAGAACATGAGCTCAGTTCCCAGAACCATGTTGGGCAGCTCATAACCTCTCACAGAGTCTAGAGAATCTGACTCTATGATCATACACACACACACACACACACACACACACACACAAACACACACAACACACACAGAAAACACACAAGACATATAAACACTCATATACACACATACACACAAGAAATACAAACACACAAGGTACACACACACACACACACACACACCACATACAGAAACACACAAGACATACAAACACATACACACATACACACAAGAAATACAAACACACAAGATATACACACACACATACACACATACACACATACCATGTACAGAAACACACAAGACATATAAACGCTCACATACACACATACACACAAGAAATAAAAGCACACAAGACACACACACATACACACATACCATGTACAGAAACACACAAGACATATAAACGCTCACATACACACATACACACAAGAAATAAAAGCACACAAGACACACACACATACACACACCCCACATACAGAAACACACAAGACATATAAACACTCACATACACACATACACTGAAGAAATACAAACGCACAAGGTATATCCACATACACACACACACACACACACACACACACACACATACAGACACACATACAAATATGTGCACAATTTTAGGAACAACAAAAATAAATATTAAGACTATACTAACCATTTTCTAAACATTTTAGAGGAACTATATAAAAACTGTCAACAGCTTTGCCAGTTTTGAATGGTTATCTATTGGAAAATATAATAATCAATAGGAAATCTATTAAAGGAAAGAGAAAAGGAAAGATTTTTTTTCTGGTTAGCTACAATTGTTAATATATATAGATGATTCTATCTTGTTCTTCTCTACAAATAGCTTGTAATAGTTGGAGAATTAGAGGTAAGAATCAGCATCTAGCTAGGATCCTAAGCTCTAAGAATGTTAGCAAATGTAACAAACGGAATGCAGTATTCAGGTGGGAAGAGGCATAAAGAACTCAGAGAGTCCTCCTTTATTTTGGCCATTCATCCCCTGATGGAATATTAGTTTGTTCCTGTCTGTTGTGTATTGTGAATAGTTTTTAGCTAAACCCAATTTATACATATATATGTATATGTATATATATGTATATGTATATGTATATGTATATGTATATGTATATGTATATGTATATGTATATGTATATGTATATGTATATGTATATATGTATATGTATATGTATATATGGGTGGGGAGGGTAGGAAAATTGGAAAACACTTAGCTTTAGCATTCGTTACCTAGTTTCTGTACGTTTTCAAGGTTCAGGGCTTGACTGAAGTTCTGATTGGCTTTGTTTGAAAGGCCGAATGAACCAAGTTCATTGGGAATCAGCAGCTATTCATCAAGCCGTCTCTGGAAACAGCATCAGGAGGCAGGATCAGGCAGGAGTTGGAACAGCGGGTCTTTTCAGCGTCCCTAAAAATAAATCTGGCCAAAGCTGCATCTTGGTGTTTCATTATACAACGTGAGAATCTTTTTTTCTTTCTTTCTATTTTTAATTTTTTTATTTTTATTGGATATTTTATTTATTTACATTTCAATTGTTATCCTCTTTCCTAGCTTCCCCTTCAGAAACCCCCTACCTCATCCTTCCTCCCCCTGCTTCTATGAGGGTACTACCCCACCCAGTCACTCACTCCTGCCTCCCCAACCTGGCTTTGCCCTACACTGGGGCATCTAACCTGCCCAGAACCAAGGGCCTCTACTCCCATTGATGTCCAACAAGGCCATCCTCTGCTACATATGCAGCTGGAGTCATGGGTCCCTCCATGTGTAGTCTTTGGTTGGTGATTTAGTCCCTGGGAGCTCTGAGGGGTCTGGTTGGTTGATATTGTTCTTCCTATGGGGTTGCAAACCCCTGCAGCTCCTTCAGTCCTTTCTCTAACTCCTCCATTGGGGACCCTGTGCTCAGTGCAATGGTTGGCTTCTAGCATCTGTCTGAATATTTATCAGGCTCTGGTAGAGTTTCTCAGGTGACAGCTCTAACAAGCTCATGTCAGCAAGCATTTCTTGGCATCTGCAATAGTGACTGGGTTTGGTATCCATATGTGGGATGGCTCCACAGGTAGTGCAGTCTCTGGCTGGCCTTTCCTTCAGTCTCTACTTCATACTTTGTCTCCCTATTTCCTCCCTTGAGTCTTTTGTTCCCCATTCCAAGAAGGACTGAAGCATCCACACTTTGGTCTTCCTTCTTCTTGAGCTTCATGTGGTCTGTGGATTGTATCTTGGGTATTCCGAGCTTTTGGGCTAATATCCACTTATCAGTGAGTGCATACCATTTGTGTTGTTACAACCAAAATTTTACTTTTTAAAAATATATCCATATGGATTATGCAAGGTACACAGGCCAGTTAAGGATGAATTTCTGTCCATGTGAGGGATGGAATGATGAATCTTAAGGATTCCATAACCAACAAGATTTATTATACAATTTTAGCTGGAGTTTTGGCTTGAGACATTTTTATGTCTAACTCAGTGACAGGGCTCTTCCTATGTGGGGGAATCAGCAAAGCATGTTTCCAGTCCTGTTTGATCTTCCTTACTTTTTCTTTCCTGTCTTTTGCCAACATATTTAGGGGGTCTTCCCCTACCATATATGATTTATATCACATTGGAAAGGGTCCAAAGCCTTTTCTTATTTCCTGTTAACACAAATAAAGAGTCTTTCCAAATTAGCATGTCCATGGTCTAGCAACCCCAAACCATCAAAAGTATAGATTGATTTAAATTAGCAGCCTCCTTGCTATTTGGCCTGCTTTATTTTGACCTCTCTCAAAGAGGATTTCTAATACTATAACCGCCAAACTTATAACCCTCTGCATTTTGTTAATTAAAATAATTTAAAGCAATTAAAACAATCTTAAACAATTAATATTATCGTTGAGAAAGGGCTCATCCCAGTATGTTATCTTTGTCTCCACCCCCTTTGAGATCAAAGCCTGAATTTATTTATATAAATTGAATTAATATCCTTTCCTATTTAACTTCAATTAAATCCTTTCTATTTACTGTATAAGCCTATTCTCAGGCTGACAGTGTCATATGTCAGGTTAAGCAATCTCAGAATTCCTATGGTGCCCACATTCAAAAAAAAAAAAAACCCGTTGCTTATGATAGCATATACTTCTTATATTTCCATCAATTCTCCCATTTTATACTTTACTTAGGAAACCAGGAAAGGGAATAACATTTGAAATGTTAATAAAAAATATCCAATAAAATTTAAAAAATGATAATAATTTATTTAGACTTTTTTCTCAGAGGCCTGCCTTCTCCCAGCAGGTTCTTGTAGACTGTGAGAGAGCATTTGGCTAGTGCCCACAGCCCATGTGTCTGGGTCATCCTGAATGTGTCCCAGCATTAAGCCAGGAACTCCAGAATCATGTGTATAAAACTAGCAAGTCTTTTGTCCTACTCCCAAACCCATGCAGCTTAGGCAAAAACTGTACAGTTCTGCCAAGAAACTAACTCCCCCACCTCCTAATCATGAGGCATGGCATATATATTCCATTTGGGGCTTTCCAATTAGCTTGCACTTTGGACGCCATTTGTAAATGAACCCAATTTTCACTACTCAAATCGATTCCAGTGGAGCATTCCTCCTAAATGCCCCAATGTTTTATATTTCTGAATGAAAGACAATATTTGTCTTTCACACAGCCTTTATACTTTTATATGCCCTTAGAAGCTCAATGGCTGGGCCAATTCCTAAACTCCATGTGGCTAAACTAACCCCCTTCTGATAGTTCCAAGTTATTACTTTATAAAATCTAGAGTATATCTTTGCTGCCCTGGAAGCTGGTGGGCTGCCCACCTGAGGCCACTTCCCCTGGTTCTTATGTGTCTGCTGTCTCTCTGTCCTATATCTCTCCAGTGTGGTGTCTCTCCTCTGCTTCTTTCATGGCAAATCTCCCTTCCCCCTTTCTCCCTGGTCCTTCATCAGGGAATCCTAAAAGTCCTGCCTCTGTCTGCCCTGCTCAGTCATTAGCTGTAGACATCTTTATTTACCAATCAGAAATAACTGGGGACAGGGTGCCTCAGTCTTATGTGCAGGATACTACAGGTAACATGAGAATGAAAACATCTACAAATAGTGATCCCATACATGTATACACGCATGAGCACAGTATATCTCCCTTGCCATAATACGATCAAAACTTAGAAAAAGGACCCGAATAGAACTGTTCCAAAGCAAAATATACAAATGTCAGGTCTTCATTATTGTAGCCTCTGATAAATGAAAACATTATCGACTGTCCACGTTAGCACTCTAAACAAATCTGACAGTTACCATGCAGAAAGAAAACATGAATGTAGGAAGGTGATTTACAGAGTAGGAGGGTCCCAGCCGGGAAGAGGGAGGCACGAGAGAGAATGAATGGTGAAACTGATAAACTTCATTATATAAATGTGTTTGATAAGCTAACAGTTTTTAAGATCATAAGAGAAATTTGAATTACAACATTATGGAGCTTCAGGGCATTTGGGATGGCTGTTATCATAAACAAGGATGATAACTTATGTTAGAAGAGTCTCGTAGAAGGGGGTACTTTTGATTCCTGTTGCTAGAAACATGAATTAGACTGAGGAAGAACACAAAGAATTAATGCTGGTTGGGGTGACATACACTATTGCATTTTCTACTTATGAAAAGAAATAGTGGTAAACTCTTCAGATTCCAAATAGAAGTGTTTACATTCTAGTCTTAAAGTTTCTATAACAACTGGCTAACTAAGCGGTGATTTGTACAGCTCTAGGAAAGAATTTAAAGATTCCTACACTCTACCTTGGTTTCATGGACCACAGTTTGATTCCAATGAAGTTTTAGGAAATGCACAGCATTGAGATAATGTTAGTGACAGTTCTGAGTTAAACGTAAAAGACTAGTGTACCATGCATGTAATCAGAACATGTAATTTCCCCTTCGCTAATCCTCTATATAAGAGTAATGCTGATGTAAGAGTAAACGTGTTTAGCAGACATTCACAAAAACACAGTAAAACAATTTTTCGCCTCTCCCTCAGAATGTAAAATAATAAAAAAATGTTATCAGCACGTATAATTCTAATATTTCCAAACATATCAGATACATATAAGAGGGAAATGAGGAAGATAAAGTCCACCTAATTTCAACAAAGTGTCTGGCAGGATCATTTATGACAATGTTGTCCTGGAAATCAAAGATACAGATATAAGATATAAAAAAAAAGAATAGGGGATTTACTATATTTGGTTGTATAAATTGTCAGTATAAAGTCAGCAATTATAAATTCGGGTAAAATAACATAAGTAAACCTCGCTGAAGAGAAAATAAAGAAAGAATGACCAGAATGAATGGAAAAGGCGTGGTGCTCTTACAAGCTAATCCAAGGCACATCCCCAATAAACACAGAGATCCTGAACAGCACTGGAGTGGACACAAAAATTCAGGCCCAAACCAGAGAGAGAGAGAGAGAGAGAGAGAGAGAGAGAGAGAGAGAGAGAGAGAGAGAGAGAGAGAGAGAGAACCCACAGTATCTTTTTCATTTTGTTAAGGCAGTTTATGATTTCCTTAACTAAGTCTTTAAAACAGTTCCTCTGGGAACATTATGAATAGGCGAGTTAGTTAACTTTGAGAATGAATGTATTGTGGGATATTTTTAAAAATTTTATAAGACAAAAAAAGTTATTCATTAAATGTTTTTGTCAATTTCTAAAATAATCTAAAGTTCTGAGAAAGAAGCTGAAGTTACAAGTTCTTGAAAATAATATGTTTGCTTGAATTTTGCAACAAGAAAGAACAGTGGTTGTGCGGTAACAAATAAACATAACACATCAAAAGGGTTGATATTAGAAGAAAATAATCGTGCAGGTTTCAGTTTTAAAAGTTGACAAAAAGGATGGATTACTTAATTTTTTTTCCATTTTCATTAAATTGGGTAATTCTTATTTACATTTCAAATTCCCTTTCCCAGTTTCCCATCCATCAGACCCCTAACCCCTCCCCCTCCCCTTTTATATGGGTGTTCCCCTTCCCATTCATCCCCCCATTGCCGCCCCCTCCAACAATTCCCTACACTGGGGGTCCAACCTTGGCAGGACCAAGGGCTTCCCCTTCCACGGTGCCCCAACAAGGCTGTGTTCTGCTACTTAATTTAGGAGTGATAACTCAGCCCCCGTAATGAGGTTCATGGGTTAAGAGCAAACAGTGATACAGAGAAAGTCAACATTTTAATCTGAATTAATGCTATTTGGTATCAAAGTAGAACATGCTTGAGTTGGTTTCAGAGCTCTGCATAGCAACAGAGTTCTTTAATCAGAAAAAAAATGTAAATCGGGTGACACAAGCAATAACAACAGCCCTGTTTAAGGTCACCATGTACAAACCCAACCATGAAATCTAGTTGACTTTGTGTGCCAGCAGTAAGGGCTGAGATTCGGGTTCAAGCAAAGTGGCGACTGAACAGTGCTTTCCCCAGAGATTCATTGAGACAATGAGTACAGAGACATAAAGTGTGAGGAGAGCTATCACAGATTGTTTGCATGCTGCAGATAAAGCAGGGCAGGTATCCACATTTCACCCTGGCACATAGACTCATATGACAATTTAAAACATGTTCCCTTTCCTCTTGAAGACTGCCTCTCATTCTGGAGAATTATCATCTTCCCATGGTAATGCTAAACCAATAATATCCAGAATTCCAAGTGGTATCTAACAAATCCTCAGCTTCCCCAAATGAGCATGGGCTCCACCACCCACAGAAACTATCTTAGAGATTACTCTTTGCAGTTACTGGGGGTCTTGAATTCTTTCACTGCACAGGCAAAAGAATGCCCACAACCCCAGTCAGTATAGGTAGGACTGACAGTTAACATGAAAGACAGCAATTATTTTGGATTTCAGAAGCAGAAAGTAAATTTTAGCTTTGCTTTATCTCAAATATTTCATGAAATCAATAAAATAAAGAAGGTACTGTGAAATGGCCTAAATTTCATATTTTTGACAGAATAACATGTCTGCTTAACATAGCTTGTGCACATATGCACATACATGCATACAACTGAGAGTTAACATTAATCCCAAACTTAGCCAGGTATGTATCTAGGCATGCATTTGAGGGATTACTTTGATTATGTAAATTGAAGTGGAAATTCTAAACTTGGGCCGTATCTAAATTGTAAACACAGAATAAATGTGGGCCAAATCATGCACTAGACTAGATGCCAAAGAGAAAACTATCTGAGTACCAGCGTCCATCACCCTCTGCTTCCTGACCAACGTGACCAGTAGCGTTCCATTTGTGTTGTGACAATATTCCCAAAATTTTATACCTCCATTCCAACTGTCAACCAGAAAGTAATAAACCCTGTCTTCTTCCTTTAGTTCTTTGGTTTAGTATTTTATCATAACATAGTATTTTAACATAAGCAAAGTATATAATACAGACGACAAACATGCACAGCATTGTAAATAAAGAGGCCTCTGAGTCAAAATTTATTAGAGACAGTAAATGATATAGCAAGTAATAGCGTAACGTGGGTTCCCTGAGCCCGATTCCAAAAGAGTGACTGGATGGTATGCATTGATTGTCAACTTGGTGCAGGCAGGAGTTACCTGAAAAGAAGAAATAGGTAGGAAATCAATAGATAAATGGTCTGTGGGCATGGCTTTGGGATAGTTTTGTGACTTTCGGTTGATGTAGGAGGACCAAGCCAAAGGTAGGATCTACTGTCTCTGGGGATGTGGCCCTTGGCTATAAGAAAAGCAGGCTAAACGTAAGCTAAAAGATGGGTTAGGGAGCAGCATGGTTTCTGGTTCAAGTCTCTGTCTTGAATTACTGCTCTGGCTTTCTTCAATAATGATCTGGGATGTGGATGTGTAAACGGAAATTAACACCTTCTTCACTGGTGTGCTATTAGTCTAAGAGTTTTATCACAGCAACAGAATGAAAGGTAAAAACTGAAGAATTAGTTTACTACATACCCGAGAAGAACAATAGACTGCAGGAGAGAAGGCAGAAATTCAACAGTCCACAATCTCATGTAAAGAGTATTGATAGATGTAGCCAAGCCTGCCCTTCTTCTTCATATAGAAATTATGTTACATAACTAAAATAGAATGTTGCCATAAGTAATATTTCTAAATGCCGCTGCAGGAAGCTCACTGCCTTTATTTTAGTCTGGGAGCATATTTTTTTCAGAAAGAATATATCCTTCTGCTCTGTGGTAGTGAACTTCATTTGTCAACTTTATTGGACTAAAAAGCACCTAAGACACAAATGAAGGTGTGTATTGAGGATGTTGAACAAGGAGATTTGCCTTGAATGAGGGCAGAAACACGCCTACATGCTGGAGTCCTATATGTCATAAAATGGTATAGGGAGATGTACAGCTAGCTATCTGACTCCCCACCTCTACCTAATCTGCCTACACACAAGAAAGTTCCCCAACCATAGCTAATAGCTGCTCATACACCATGAGCCCATCTGCCTCCATTGCTTCCCTGCTGTGATATACCCCACCCCAAAACTATGAACCCAAATATATCCTTCCTCTCCCAAGTTGCTGTGGAAACGATAAGAAAATTATTGGCATTCCTTAAAGGTATATTTCCACGAAAGTTCTAGAAGAATATAGATGCTGAACCAAAATTTTAAATACATGCGTAGGTGGCAATGCCACGGGTGTGTGAGGTATAGTCTCTCTATTACAGTTAGATTTTATAAGAGTTTTCTTCCTTCCATAACCGTTGCTCTTCAAGAGGTATTTTTTTTAATTTTTATGTAATTCTGGAAATACAGTTTTATTGTTTCGGCTAGTTGATTGCAGAAACAGCTTCTAGGAGAGTCTCTTTGTCACCCACGCCATCACTGGGGGTAGATAATCAGCCCAAGGAGCTGAATATGTAAAGATGGCTTGAGGTAATCGCTGGACTTGGCGGGATGCCTGCTCCAGCATGCTCCCAACCCTAGGTTAGTGCAGAGTAAGGGCCTGAGGCAAAGAGCACTAGTATTTCGATTTTCAGGTAATTGATAGTACCTTTCAAAAGCTGCACTGTGGAAGCCCTCTGTAACATGATTAAAACTGACATGAATCAAGAAGCTGGGACTTAGGCCTCCTACGGAGGTAGAGACAGGCCTATGTGTGCCTCTTGACATTGCTTTTAATCAACCTCATTCAGATTCCCTACTTTTTCAAGATTTCTAACATAAACCAGGGAAAAATATCACCTATATGTAAGCATTATACGGCAAAGTTTAAATAAAAAAATAAGAAGAACGAAATATACAAGGTCTGTCAATATTATCATATTTTGTAACAATAGAAATATGTTATTTGGACATTTACTTGCATACTTATTAAACCTTAAACTCACTATCTGTCTGTAAGAGAACTCAGGATTCCCTTTCCTGTGAATCTCATGCTCTTCTTAAACCCCAGATCTAAGACATGCATCCTGCCCACAACTCTGGAACATTTTCCACACATTGTCTGGAAATGAATCAAAAAATAAACGTTTTAAGTTTTGTAGGACTGATGATCTTCACTCCAAGTCCAGCCTGTCATCGTGTGAAAGCGTTATGTATTACAAGGAATATGTGAGCATGCATCCTTCAACTGTACTTCAATTATGGATACTAAGCTAGCTTTCTACATCTGCTGAAGAAATTTCCACAAATCATGTAGCTTTAAACAGCAGAATTACAGATGTGGCATCCAGAAGTCCATCACCAAGCTGAAGGCAGTGTGTGTCTCAGTGAGTTGCTGGTAGTTGCCGACCATCCTAGCAACCCATGGGTTATAGCTATATAACGTGCATATCTGCCATTATCTTCATTATGGTATTTTGTCTGCTGCCACATTCTAAACTTCAAATGAATCCTTAAATTGAAGACCCACCCTGATCTAGTGTGAAGCCATCTCAACAAACCAAGAAGGACTTTTTCTACAAATATTCACATTCTATAGAGGATTCATGGAGGACTCAAAATGTTCTTTGAAGACGACGGAGTTCTATCCTTAACCGACACACAAATATGAATTCCTAAAATTTTATATGTGATGAAATATTGCTATTTTGACCATTTCTATAATAAAAATATTTTTAACTTAAGATAGGACAGCAGGTACCAACCACGTCACATTTCTCCCGAGAAACATGAGCTTGCCAACCTGCGCCGTGGGTCAAAGGGGTTCAGTCTGTTTACTTGCAAACCTTTAATTCAAAGAGGAAAGAATGCAAAAATAACTCCTGTCAGTGACCTCAAGAGGACAGCAAATGTTTCACAATTTTAAAAAAAAAAAGATAAAATGACATTCTAAATTCATAAGTAATTATTTAAAAAATAGGTAATCTGAAGGTTGTGGATGACTTAATGCAATGAATGATCAAAGCAAAAGAAAAGTTTGTTAATATTCATGATTGCAACATAGAGGAGCATTTGTACCCATTGCAAGACTGCTGACTACCTCACCTGAACCCACAGTGGGGCTACTGACTTCCTCATCTGAGATCACTGTGGGACTCCTGACTTCTTCACCTGAGCTTACAGTGGGACTAAGGGTGAAGGCTAAGTGAGGTTACAAGACAGTCCTACCAGTAGAGCATATTTGGTGAACCTGACTGATTGCATAAGTGACTGTGATTGAATGAGGTAAGTGAGAGAGAAGACAGGACTTGCTATGGATTGAAGCTCTTATGCTATGGAAACCACTGTTCATCCGAGGCTTCAGTATGTTCCTGAATGTCCCCTAAATGTTCCTTGGGCTTAAACAGAAGGATGGTGATCTGAGCTCTTTTCTTTAAGATTCTGGGTAAAGAAGTTTTCAGGCTAGAAATGGGGAACCAAGGGAAAGATGATACATTACTGAACAGTTTCTAGGGGCTCCGTGGCTAGAAACCCTTGGTTTTGGAGGCTTCAGCTACAATGAGGAAGAAATATAAAGTAAGGAGAATATCCTCATGCGAAACTTTGGATCACCTTCAAATGGTTAATAGAACCGTACCTCAATAAAAATAAATAAATATTAGGTGTACCTACCTCACAAATGAGGTAACCTTGGTTTCAGAGAGAAAATGAACGAGAAGATGGGGCTTGAGAGGCAAAAGATTGTGTGGGGACCATGTTGCCCATACATATTTTAACATGGACTTTTAAAAATTACCACAATCAATGTGAGGATGAGATGTGATTTATGAGGCATTATAAATGATAATTATGTTTAAATGGATGCATTATTTTTAAGAGCAGTTCATAGAATATAAACACCATAGTGATTTGAGACCTACAGTAATTAAAATGAATTAACATTGTATCTAATACTTGAAAATTTTACTGCATATCTTTATCATCGAAATGACTTCAATATTACATCTACTACATCACAATATCTCCTAGTGCCTGAGATGTTGCACATTAATTCATTAATTTATTATGTATGCATATTTTATTGTAAGCAAAAGGACACCAGTTAAATTATATTTTTAATTTTTCACATAGCTATTAGTCCTTAATTATGACATTCCCTTTAAGTTTTTATAACAATTAAGCACACATATGTTTTTATAAATTTTAAAAGTAATTTTTAAGACTGAATTACTAAATGGATAGATTTTTAGTATCATGATTTTAAAAAAAGTGTTGGAACTAATACATTAACTTACTTGAGTGAACCTTTATGTAATGTATCCATAGATCATAGTTTCAGCATTAATAATAGTGTGATGTTTATCTATGTGCTCAGTAAAAGTAGAAATAGGGAAAATTTTTGCTAGCTCTCAGGTATTATCTGTTTTATTATCTTACTATATAAGATAGCACGTATATCATGGGGTTATAAGAGCCGTGGACTATCTAGCAAAATCCCAGTGCTAAGCTTGAAAAATCCCTTGCTACTATCCTTGCCAGAGGCCAAAGGTGAATACCTATTGTTGCAGACACAATGCACAGGACCCAGAAAATCGAACCTGGAAGCCTCTTCCCTGAAGACTGGCTTTCAGGGTACCAGTTAGTGCTTTGCCAGTTGCCAAGGGAAGGAAGCAAGCAATAGCCCCACCCGGATGTGACGCCTATGAGCAACAACAAGGACACACACGGCAAAATATCCCGGAAGGTGCAATACTGGCATGTATAGCTTGACAATAAACCAACAGCAGCTTAATGGCACTTAAGACCTACTCCACAGGAGAAAAAGCAGTCTTACTACTGGAAACCTACCTAACGTCCCAGGACTAGCGTGGCCATGGATCTTTGAGAAGAGCTTCCTGCTGTTAGTTAGGTAAACCAGCACAATTCCTAACTGTATTAGAAGTAATTACTTTTCTCTTCACAGGCAAGTGCAGCTCTCAACTCTTATCAAAGAAGTTTCTCTTTGTAGCAGACATAGATTAGATCATTACAGGACTGAAGAATTCTGTGGACACCACACGATGTTCTGCCAAGGAACAGAGCTACAGTGTAGCGGTGTTTTGGGGTAACGATAAGCTATGCCTTGCGCAGACTCACTGAGGAAAAGTTAGTATGGATGTCAAGAGTTGGATGGGAAAGCAAATCAAAGTGAAGCCAGCAAACAGATAAGAAGGAACCTTTAAGAAAAACTGAACGTCTTTTTGGTGCAGCAAAAAAAATTAAATAGGGGTTGGGGATTTAGCTCAGTGGTAGAGCGCTTGCCTAGGAAGCGCAAGGCCCTGGGTTCGGTCCCCAGCTCCGAAAAAAAGAACCAAAAAAAAAAAAATTAAATAGACCTCCAACCTGATAGCTTTGACGTAAATGTACAGGTACCGTTTTTATTACTGCCAACAGCACCACAAACATTCTGACTTCCAGTCAAAGGGCCAGATGCATTCAGTTGCAAGACAACCAACAGTGTCACCAGACAAAGAGAGCAGAAAAGTCACACAGAAGCTGTAATTAGACGAGGATTAAAGTAGAAAAAACCACACAGAGAAACCCCTTATATTAATATTGTAATTTCTTCCAAAAACAGTATGTGAGTGTGAATAATTTGCTATGTGAACAAGAATAATGACATTACTGAGGAAAACTCAGAAGAAAAGGTTGGAAATCTAGAACAGCAAGAGAGGGTGCTAGAGAGATGGTCAGTGGTTAACAGATATTACTGCTCTCTGTGTTTGGTTTCCAGCATCCAGGTTTTGTAGTTCATATTCTCCATTAACTCAAACTCCAGGAGGTATTGGATACACTGCTTTCCACAGATATACATACTCGTGCACAAATCTGCACAGACACAGACAGATGAAAGAAAAAAAAACCAAACATACATGTAATTAAAAATGCGGGGTTGGGATTTAGCTCAGTGGTAGTGTGCTTCGTTTAGGAAGCGCAAGGCCCGTTGGTCCCCAGCTCCGAAAAAAAAAAAAAAAAGAACCAAAAAAAAAAAATGCAATACATACTCAAATCAACAACAGAGAAATGAGCTCCTGGATAAATTCAACACAGATAAGGAAGAAAGCAGAGCGGTTCCAAGTAGTATATGGGGTTATATCAAGCTAAAACTCAAAGCATAAATGAAATAAAATGACAGAATTGAACCTGTAGGGACTGTGGGATATTGTGAAATGGTTCAAATGCAGAATCGGAAGCACGGAGAACAAAGGGAAGCAGTGGAGATGAACAGTTATTTGAAGTTACAGTACATCAACGCTCACCAAAAATAATGACAGATAATAAACCTCAGAGCAGGAAGATGACGGCACGTTGCAGGATAATTAACAGCAGGAAAAAGAAGACAAACTAATGAACAGCACACTCAACAACAGAATGTCAAACCAAAAGAAAATTCTGAGAAGGAAAAAGCACCTTATCTATAGTAACAGATTGAGAGGAGGCTTTCAGTCAGCACCTTTCCAAATAAGATCAGAGAGAACTATTTAAAATAGTAAAAGATGTAACACATCACATCAATACGAGGAGAGTAGACGTTAATCCAGAGCAGAACAGGGTCCCTGAAGTTGCATTTTAGATATGATCTTGGTAGAGGTCAGAAGTGGAAGAAGGTTCTTGGTTGCTTGTCATCTCTTAGGATACTAAAGAAAATGTTTAGCTAAGACAGAAACAAGAAATAGAAAGGAGGGAGAATTAACCTAGAGAATCACTCATAGAAAGGACATAAAGTAGGGTATTTCAGTGAAATATAGCTTGGTTCTTGTGTAAACACAATAGAATTATAGTTCTAATAGGCTTATAGTGCAAATAGAAGGGTGAGGAAAGGAAGAGGGGTTAGAAAAGAGGAGGAAAGGAAAGAGATGAGACAGAGGCAGAAACAGAGATACATACATACATATACAGATAGATAGATAGATAGATGGATAGATAGATAGATAGATATAGATAGATATAGATATACAGAAGATGACAGACAGACAAATAGATAGGCAGACAGAGATAGATGATAAATGGATCAAATGAATTTTCAGTATGCAAAATTTTTAAAGAAGATCAAGAGGACTGCTCCATGGACTTTAAGAAGAGGGCAGCCACTTTGGATTGTTACATGTCTACAGATGCAGTGTCATGAATAGCATGAATAATTCTTCAAAGACAAAGTAGTGAAAATCACAGTAGAAAAATGACCAAGAGAATAACCTAGATGCCTTAAGGAAAAAATAATTAAGTATATGCACATACATATTTTGTGCATGTATGGATATGTGTGTATGTGTTTTGTCTGTGTATGTATGCTTGTGTATGTGCTTAGATGTGTATATGTATATGTGCCACCAAGCACAGATGACAGTGAAACCCGTCTAAACATTTAGAATTAGAATGGCACAAATTCCCCACATTGTGTCTATAAGACAGAAACAGAAGCAGCATACTTCCCCATTCTCTGAGGCCAGATTCTATTAACACAAACAATAAAAAAGACTTTTTAAAAATTACAAAAAAAACCCTTTTTACGAACATGCATGAAAAAATATTCATCAAAGTACTAGGAAAACAAATTAATTTCTGGCAGGTTGTTGAAGTGATAAAACTTGAGAAGGCAGTAGGAAATTTTTGCGAAGCTCCAGCTCGGTGAGCATCTCAGTACTCACCCTCAGAGGTATGTGCTCAGCTCATTTTGAAAATGCAAGTCCACGAATCCCTGCGTAAGAATGTTTGCATCAGCTCTAGTCATAATTGCCAACCCATAAGCAACGTATACTTTCACAGGGACACAGATAAATAGTAGCACATAGTCCAATTGAATATTATTCACAATTAACATCAATGAAATTCTGTGCCACCAAAAGACATGGGCAGATATTCTTTTTAACAAATGATTTTATTATTAGGAAGCATGTATGTGATATGTGTGTGGGCATGAGACCCCGTCGCACTATGGTAAGTATGCAGAAGTATATAGAATTCAAAAGAAAGTTTTGTGGTGTTTCTGCTTGCCTTTCACCTTCATGGGGTTCTGAGAATTTAATTCAGGTCCTCAGACTTTTACAACAACCCTACCTCATGCAATTGAGCTGTCTGCCTGGCCCACATGGATAAATCTTAAACATACATTGCTAAATAAAAGAATTTTTCAAAGAGTGCTTGAGTCCAATCATATAGCTTTCCGAGAAAGCCACAGAGGTGTAGGAGTTGAAGTTAATAAAACAGTTGGTGGGATGTTTATTTTAGGAAGATTAAAGTCCTCCTAAGGTCTTGCAATGGTAAAACAAAAAGCACTGAGCATTTGCCAAAACCCATGGAATTTAACAGCCCAGTGGGCCTTAAGGATGCAAATAAAAACCTCTTGTAGGGGATGGGAAAATCTCAGATTCAGCATTGTTCCTTATTAGAAACATCAACTTGAGGCTGGAGAAATTGTTCTGTGGTTAAGAGCACTCGTTTAATAATGAGAATCAAAGACGAAAACCCATCCACTGGAAATCAAGGAGCTCAAACAACCTATAAGTCGGCTTCTAAGGAATATGATACACTTTTCAGGCCTCTACCATTATGTGTATGTACACACATGAACACACACACGCACACGCACACGCACACGCACACGCACACGCACACGCACACGCACACACACACACACATTTAAGTTATCAATCTGCAGTTACAAACGTTTGAGGTGATTTGCATTTCAGTTGAGAGGTGTGATAGTTCCAAAAGCTCCTTTGAGAAGTGTTGGGCTCCAGTTAGTGGACCTGTTCCTGGAGAGGTGTCAGGATTATGGGGATTTTAAAATCATCAATGGATTTAATATTAAAATCACCATCATTATCAGTAAACATATAATTTGATGGAGTGAGTTGGTTTCTGGTAGACAGTCTGGCCACTGGGAGATATGTAAACTAATTCCATGTGTATTCTGAAGCTCCTCTACTGTCTTAGAGTATGGAGGGAGTTCCCAATGAGAACAATGGAAGTCTTCCAAACACTACATGTAAAATGGGAAAACAGTGAATATCATGTTGAAATGAAACTAACAAGGATGACCTTAGTTCTGTGTCAAGGTCAATGGCCAGAGGTAAGCTGTATCAGCAGTTTGTATTTTTGATACAAATTTGGGGGAAAGGAATGACCCTCAGTTCTCAGTCCCATAATCCCATTTGAATTACCTGAATGATGTCAGTCAAATTGCAATTAGCATTAGCTAATTTAACATAAAGTGCTTGACTATTAATCATTACATTTTCAAGGTCATCAAAAATAAGAAAGATTTAAGAAACCAGTCAAGGGCTGCCTAACAGAACACATGGGACATTGAATGAAGGCCTAAGCTACATCAAAGAAATAAATCGTCTCATGAGGGACAGATAGTCCTAAGTAGGAAGACTAAATGTTAAAGTAACTTCTTCCCTAATATCCCCATTTCTCTATGGAAAAATTGCTCAGACCTTAATTTTCCATCAAGAAGTAGTTTTGCTGGCAAGGACACAAAATCCCAAGCCAGAGAGAGCAAGCACTAATTATAATGTTCTCCTTCTGAAAGCACCAAGCTTTCTCTCATTGTCAGAAAAAATTATCCACATCTTTAGAACAATCTGAGAGGTGGGTAGTGTATTCTTTCAATATCTTATGGAAGATATGAAGTGGCAGAGTACCTACGATTCCACATGAATATTTTTAGAGTAGTGCAATGGTCACTAAAGATTACATACTTGTGAATTTGGATTCTGTCCATCAGGCATGTAAATACTCACTTTTTAGTGGACATTATCAGAGTATGGTCCAGGTGGTAATGTAAAATAGATTTGTATCAGTGTATATAACCCCAATCCCTGAAATATTTATGATCATTAATCTTTCTACTCTGAATAATGAATTAAAGAAAATCTTTAACATTTGTTTTCCCATTAGCATGATAGTCAAGTCATTATTTTTGACAGATGCGAGATGAGATTTTTAGAACTTCAAAATTTATTTTTGAAGAACTAATGAGAATTGCTTTAGAATCGCTGAACCAAATGCCTATAGAGATTAGGAAAGTTATTCAACGTTACCAAGTGAGACATTGTCTAGGAAATGAGCAGAAAATGACAAGAGTCCCTTATGTGCAGAAAGGACCATGTATAAAAAATACTCAAAGTGGGTAATAATTCTACACCTAAGAGTTGGAGTCTCTCCCTCGATGCTACCAATACATTCTCACTGCAGGTGAATTTTACCAATGTCTTAAAGCGCCCAACAATGAAAATAAAGTCAGAGGCAAGAATTAGTTCTCAGGCTACTAAATTAAAGTATACACTGTTGTTTCCTCATTGCTATGGGTTGTAAACACAGGCATTGCTTCTTCTCTGCAGAGAATCTTATATTAGGTCGTTCTCAATATTTAAAAGATGTCAGAAGAGTCATGTTGTATCATATTAAGTTTCTCCAAGTATATATAATGTTTATTGCAGAAAAGACAATACACAAAGTCCAGCACCGTAAAAACAATCTCTTTACGGTACTGCATCAGAACTACACACACCAGCCAGACAGTTGCATAAATATATGCAAGAAATTTGAGATATCCAAATGGTGCTGACTTACATTTTCATGACTCTGAGTCACTGATGGGAGGAATGAGTTTCACAACATGAAATCCCTTGATGAATGAAAAAGAGAGTCTTCCCAGATTCACTTAATTTTATGTCTATGAACGTTCTGCCTATTTGTAGTTAAGAATGTTTGCCTACAATCAGTCAAGGATGAGCTACTATGAGCTACCAAGAATGTTCTAAGAATCAAATCCAGATCCTCTGAAATAGCAACAGTTCTCTGAACCACTGACCCATTCATTGTTCCAGAACCAGAAATCCTTTGATTTGGGTTCAGTCCTTTTCAAACTTTGCCTGATAGAGCAAAGTTGAAACTACGCATTCCAACGAGAGTAAGACATAGCTGAAGGATTTGAAATTAATATGATGTAGTGTTGACTGGAGGAAAGATGTGTGGTAGCATATGTTCCTTATTGTTTCCTAGGTTGATGTCCTTCTAGGTATTAGTACAGCAATTTTAGCAGAATTTTCATATTGTACTAGGTTGAAAGAAGTAATTGATTAAAGGTCAAGTTAACTCTAACCTGCCATCCCCAATTAGTAATATTTTAACTTAACAAGATAAACTATAATTCTCATAGAAACAAGTATAGAAGCAGATATACCTAATGTACACATTTATATGCATATTAAATAATTATATATACACATATGATACATATGCATATACATGTTCTATGTATAGTTTACATACAGAACAGGGAATATACTGATGAAATAATCAAATATTAATGATAGCTGATATTTATAAGGCACAATGTTAATGCTTCTCTAAATTCTTTTCTTTGATTCGTGGAGCAAATCACGTGAAGCAGCTCCCTTGGTTAATCAGCCCATTCTGATAGTCTCTGTCCATGCTACAGAGACTTTCAGTAGATTGCTACTCTTTTTCCATTAACTTAAAATATTTCCCCAAAAGAACATTTGACCATGTGTTCATTCTTTACGTTTAGATCCAACAAGGAAGAAATTTCCAACACAGCATTTGGAAGAATTTCTTTTCTTAGGAGATTATTTACGAAGACAATTGTCACAGAATCACTTGTAGTCTGAACGCAATCAGAGTGATCACCAGCTTGAGATTCATAGAATGTTGCCTTGTCTAATTGCACATAAGGGTGGATAGGCTTAATTTCTTCAATGTTTGTATAGTAGCTTCCTATGTGTAATTCCAGTTTCTACAATGATTGGGGATGCACACTTCATCACTAAGAATTCTTGATTATTCAGTATGGTTTTGCAATAATTATTTCTTAATATAATACTTATTTCTGTCCTGACTACTATTTTTAAATCTTCCTATATATGCAGTTTTGGTTTTCTTTGTTCATCCTTTACTTCTCATCCTAGTAGGAGGGGATGACTTTTTGTACCATTATGAGTATCCTTCAATTTCAATGCACACACATACAACCATATACTCACAGTCATATATACATATATGCATACACTCACATACACATGAACATACATACGCATACAAGGATAGCACACATACTTCATCTCATGACGATACTGCATTCATATACTCTCAAACAAACATTATTGTGCAGTTGCTCTGAGCTTTACTTTTCTCTGTTGCACATAGCAACATCTTTACTAGCGTCTGTAAGAGTGATCTTAGTAAGTACAAACGGGTCCAGTGACAGTGTCCTTGTCACTTGGCACACCTCCCCCATGCTTCTTTATAAAAGCATATCTCGCTGGCTTCGTGTAAGTGTGTGTTGGTAGCACTGGGGTGAGGCAATAATGATAAGATCTACATCAAGACAGAAATGTTGCCATGGAATGCTTCCTTCCATCCCACCACAGCCAGCTATTTAATAAAGCCATCACGGAGAGGACTTTTTAGTTAAGCAGAAAGCCTGGAGGGTTGCTATAGGGAAAGAGAAGCAGGTATTCGCTTCTGTGTATCTTCTCTGATCTCTGGTTGGGTGTGTGGAATCATTAGTTCACCTACCTACGTGTTTCCCAGATACTTTTCTCAAACCTGAAATGCATTATACATCGATTTCCAAATAGTTAACCAAATCGCTGGTGTCTAAGGAACTTTCTGTGTGTTTCCCTGTCTAGGTGTAAGCTAGATAATAATGGCTACCATACAACTGGATAGCAAGGGTACGGCTTATACTTGAGATTCTACAGCTAAACTCTTTTTGTTGTTGGGATCATTTCTAGGGTCATTGTTGAAATGCATAGTGGTTGTCCTAATAACACCACAGAGAAGACACTAGGATATAAGGCAATTATCTGAGAATTATAACCAGTATCCCTTCTATGTGTTTCTCAGAATTACAATACAGAGATAAAGGCAGTGTCTCAGTGTAAAAATATTAGAAGGCAAAGGACACTGAGATAGTTCACCCTAGAAAGCACATCTTCACTGGGACATCTCCATATGGCTAAAATGGCCATTTTAGCATGTCAAGCCCTAACTCTTACCTTGAGATCTCAAACTAATGATCATGCAGATACCTGATTGGAACGTTGATTCTTCTGAACCAAAGGTAGAAACCTTTTTGAAAGAAACTCTTTTTTTTCACTCCCAGATACCCTTGAGCTGGACTTAGAGATGGGTGTATGCTACCTTACTTGGGTACAAGGAATTGAACTCAGGTCCTCTGGAAGAGGAGCAGTGCTCTTAACCATGAGGCCATCTCTTTGTTCTGTACTGAATAAACAACCAGACTACTGTTGCACCACTCTGGCCCTGGTAAAATAACGTCAGTCTTTGTGGGTCCAGGGCTTCTGCTGAAGCCCTGGGGATGTTTGATGTTGCATTTGCTACCTTGTGACCTACATTGCAACACTGGCTTCTGTGACTATCTAGCGTGCAGGAAGCCAATCATACATTTAGTCCCAGATGCAATCCTGATGCTCTAGGGGTTTCTATCTAAATCATCTTAGGCTACATCAATGATGGCTTTAATTTTCTTCAGTTGAGTTTCTTTTCAACTTTAGGACATATGATTCCATTCAGGTAAGAATTAAATATATGGTATTTTCTGCAAAAGTGTATGCAGGAAAATTTCCATGCTCACATATATAATCTCCATTCCTTGAATTACTTGAAGATTCTTCCTTTTATTGTACTAAGACAATTCTAGATATTTTTTACAAGGATGATTCCTCACATTTATAGGTCCTTGTTAAAGACAGCCCAATAGCTAGTCCTACACTTGACTATTCTCGAAGATCTCAACCTGCAGATCTTACTACTATTGATTACATATTATGAAACTCTCACTTGTCTCTTGCATACTATTCCTAAATTCTACATGTAAGGATATCATAATTCAAAAGTTCACCAAAGGATATGAGAAGCCTGCAGAAGAACATGGGTCCACCCGTTGAAGGAATCAGAGAAAGGACTGGAAGAGCTGGAAGGGGCTCAAGACCCCATATGAACAACAATGCCAAGCAACCAGAGCTTCCAGGGACTAAGCCACTACCCAAAGACTATACATGGACTGACCCTGGGCTCCAACCTCATAGGTAGCAATGAATATCCTAGTAAGAGCACCAGTGGAAGGGGGAAGACCTTGGTCCTGCCAAGACTGAATCCCCAGTGAATGTGATTGCTGGGGGAAGGGCGGTAATGGGGGGAGGATGGGGAGGGGACCACCTACATAGAAGGGGAGGGGGTTAGGGATATGTTGGCCAGGAAACCGGGAAAGGGAATAACAATCAAAATGTAAATAAGAAATACCCAAGTTAATAAAGATGGGGGAAAAAAAGTAAATCAAAAAAAAAAAAAAAAGAACATGGGTCCAAAGGCAAATTTGACTGTTGTGTGTTTATTTATTTTATTTTTGTAAGATTTATTGTAATTTTTGTACGTGTGTGTGTGTGTGTGTGTGTGTGTGTGTGTGCATCTGTGTCTGTGTGATTATATGTCATGTACTTGCAGGTATCTGTGGAAGATAGAAGAGTGTCGAATCCCTTGGAGTTGGCGTTACAGAGGTTGTGAGATGAATAGCATGGGTTGCAGGACTTGAACTGGGGTCCAATGCAAAAGAGGCTGCGACTATAACTGCTGGCCCATTTCTCCAGCCACTTCCTTGTCTTTAGTGATGACAGAATTAAGGACAGCATTTTCTATCTACTACACTCTCATGCTACAACTGAGTTACACACCAAACTTCCTGACTGTTGTTCTTCAAGTACTGTAAATAACAGATGTTGAAGAATTATGAGCTCCAGCTGTAAAAAGTAAGATTTTAAGTCTACCTGGTGGAGGGGTTAGTGCGAATCTCCCTAAAATAATTCCTCCCATCTGTTTGTAAGGCTTGCCTTATTCTGAGGAGTGAACATGGCTGTGTTATACTATTGTCCACCTGCTGTGCGGTATGCTGAGAAGTGGTTGAGTTTTGATGGCATACTCTTGGCCTGGAGTCCCAGTATTTTATGATGAAGAGAGTTTCCATCTATTTCATATTCCATTTTCTGAATCATTGGTATTCTCAACTTGCAGTTGTTTTAAGTCTAAGATTTTAAGAAGAACTCTCATCAATTTATTTTTCATAAGAAAATGTATTTTACTTAGCATTCAGTCAAAAAGTAATAGCTAAGTTCACAGGTGCCAAAAAATGATAGACATAATTGCTGGTACTTACTTCTATTTTTAATCATTACTTTAGACCTGTAACTAAACTGAAAAAGTCAGTTATTAATTTTATCATATGAACTAGATATTTTCAATAAAAGAAAGCAAGAGAACAAATATCTCCATAAACGAATGAAAAGGCTGAGAAATATAAAAAAAAATAGTCATTTTCGCAGATATTTTCCTCAAGATGAGAAGGTTTACTGTCATGGAGAGTTCATTTGTTTTCAATTTCTTTATGTCTGTAATGATATATTTGAAATTTATGCGTCTTTCATGAAATGCAGCTTTGTAGGAAACGTGCCATCATTTCATTTTTGCATATAAATTCTTTGGCATTGATTTAAATTCTCTTTTAATAAAGCTTCTAGTTTGTATTATTTCCTAATTCACTTCGATCTTGAATCTCAATATTTAAAATAATTAGACATTAAACTACCAAAATATTAAATAAACTTACATTTTATCATCTCACAGGTTATAGAATCTAAATTTCTTTCTGCATACTTTTTAATTTATTTTGTGATGTGAATGTTTGCCTATATGACAGCCTGTGCAAGTCTCGTCCCCATGGAGGCCGGAGGACAGTATCAGATCCCCTGGAACTGTAGTTACTACAGGTGGTAATTTGTCACCATGTGGGTGCTAGGAGTCAAACCCAGTCTTTTGTAAGCAAGCGTCTGCAACTCAAAATCTAAAATTCCAAAGTTCTTCAGGAGGTCATCCAAGTCTATAATATGCCATATGAGAACAATCTGGCTTCAGCTTTAGTCCTCCAGCATGCACTGTTGTGAGTTTCTAAACCTTGTTGGTTACACTCCAGACAGTCTTGTGCAGTCTGTTATCTAAGGGCACTCATAGTTCAAACTCTGTTCAGACTCGCTACAGACCCCTGTTGTCTGTTCACCTCTCAGGTTTAGGATGCAGGATAAGAGTACAGAATATATAGTGTTGGGAGCAGCCTCAAGATGGTGGAAGCACCTGTCATGTTAAAAAGCAATTGTATTTTAGCCTTATGTTAGATCAAAAGCAATAGCCTTATGTTAGATGAAAGCAGTCATGCCTAAGCCTGCACCTGCAGTTCTGCTTGAATTCAATAGATAGAATAAATCTGGTTGTCAGGTCACTTAGCACCGGTGGTCATGTCACTTGGCACTGGTAGTCGGGTCACTAAGCAAACTGCCCTATTGTTCTCCTACTGGCCAATTTACCTAGCCAATATCTTGGTCATCGAGCCATATTTCAATATTTTGTGGTTACCTAACCCCTCCCCACATCTTGCTTCTACCAGTATATCTTCTGCCTGAGAAAAATTAAAGATTGTCAGCTTGATCACACTGCTTGACTTGCTGTCCATTCTTTGCATCTCTGTGCCCCATTCTCTCCTAGGTGGATCCCAGACCCTGGTGGACTGCCCTGCGGGTCAGGGCAATATTGTCATCAACCATGGAAAGAAGGATCCAGGGAACAATCCCACAGTGAATATGAATACCTGGAGCTGTGCTGGGGACAATCACATTGCATAATTGGACTTGGCTGTAGATGAGGAAGATGTTCAGCCTTCATATTAGCCTCTTTTCCTATCTCACGGGGCACAGTTGGTGAGACAGGAGGCAGAAGGGGTTTGTATAAATCTGTAACAAGACAAGGGACACAGCTTAGACCTCAATAAGTTATTAAATATAAGTGGTAACTGACTTTGTCACTTCAATGGGATTTCAATTTCCCTAGTGATGTCACAGGAATTGTGGCTTTCTGTGATTCTTTTTGTTTGTCCACGGTATCATATGTCACAGGAATTGTATTTGGCAAACATTGCTTCTAGTTTATTGTGTTTTTATTTTCAATTAGTTGGGTAGAAAATAGTGGAAGAGTTTACAGTTGACAAAAGCAGAGAATTAGTCATTTCTTAAAGAACAGTTATTGGAGCACTGTTAGATTCTGTTCACAAGCCAACACTGTTTTTAGAGAAACGTTGTACATGTGTGTATTTGTATGTGTGTTAATGTGGGTACATGCATGTCATTCTGTACATGCAGGAGTCAGAGAATATCACTGAATCTTGGTCTGTGCCTTATATCTTGCTTTAGGCAGAAGTCCTATTTTGTAATAGATTAATTCTTCTTTACAGTGTTTAGGCCAGGCTGGATGAATGTACACCAGAGTTGTGTCCTTTCTTAGCTTCCTGTAAGTTTCTTAGCTTCTTATCATTTAGAGCAACATACAATGGGGCCATTGTGTGTTTTTCTTGAAAATCTGTCTATAAATAAAGCATTTTTAAGCAGTTGGTAATAACACTCTTGTTATTGCTTAAATTTATTCTTAACCTAAGAATATATTAGAATTCTTTTAACTTCTGAATTTTGATTACTCCATCTTATTACCTTGCAGATAAATTTTCTTCTTAAGCAATAACTAAATTAAATTTATTAAATTAAAAACAGTAAATAATATTTCCACATCTCTTGGTAAATTTTCAACTGAACTTTGACTTAAAATATATAAACATATCATGTTCCCAATATACATTTCATATGTAGAGGAACTGAATATTTTCTAATTAGTTAGCCTGTGTTTTTGAATTGGTATGCTCAAAATGTGGACACATGCTCATCCATGTTAATAAATTGATATCTTATTTTGAATTCATTGTAAAATACCCCAAGTAATATAACCTGAACTTCTTTAATGCACTTTTTATGTTTATGCTAAATTAATGGCTATCTATATAAACATTTAAATAAAACCACTGTGTTATGTTATTAAGATAATATGCTTCTTGTTATCATGTTAAAAGTAATAAAAATATCATTTTCAGAAAGTCATTAAGTAAAACATTATGGGAATGTTGCAGACTGTGCTACTAAAGACATGAGAAAGTGATTGAGGAAAACAAGATCACATAAGGTGAAAATTCACAGAGTAAAATCTTTCCTGGGGTAATTTTCTCCTCCTCACTATGGAATGGATTTTGAACTAGAACAGTGACAGGTAGTTTTATAAAATTTAGAAAGTTAAAACAAACAAACAGAAAAGCTTAGGATTTGCAGCTAATTCCTCTATGGTACATTTGTTCTATCAAATTATCCTGTGGTTAATGAACTATGAATTTCTATGTAGAGGAATTATTATCCAGTAACATGGCTGCTCTGACACCAACGGATCACATTCAAACATACTATCCTCCTGGAATGAAGGCACACCCTGGATTACAGGACTCTCTGAGTAGAATACAGACAGGCCCTTCGTACAAACTCTTAAGGCAAAATTAGGTTGTTGAAGGAAGTAGCAATGTCTGAAAGTGCATGTAATTGATAGGCAGACAAAGTGACAAATCAGAGGACAGTATGACAGAATGAGTCAGAGATAGGAGATGTTCAACTCTCAGGAGAAAAGCACAGCAAAGAGAAGCTATTTAAGAGCAGGCATAGAAGAGGGGTGAGATAGGGGGTTTATAGACAGGAAACTGAGAAAGGGAATAACATTTGAAATGTAAATAAAAGAATATCCAATATAAAAAAAAAGCAGCCAGGGAGAGACTGTCAGTAAGTTGGGAGTCAGTGCAGTACAGTACAGTCGAGTTTGTTTGTAAGTTCATATAGTTCAGGGCAGGTTAGCAGAAGCAGTGGAAGCCATAGAATAAGAAGGAGCCAGCAGATCAGAGTAGATTGCCAGAGTTAGTTTGAGGTCAAACAGAGCAATTCATCAAGAAGGCAAGAGAAGCCAGATTGAATCAGTCAGCTTGGAGAGAAGTTTGAGCTGAACAGGTGAGTTGAACCAGCCATCCTGCGTTCAAAAAGAACTAGAAACTGTAAATTTAATCATCAGTAAGCCTTTGAGACAACAATTACCTCAGGCTCATAAATGCTACATGCACAGTCCTGCTTCAGAAATTCACACACTTTTGTAGCTATGAGAAGGAATCACGAGATAAAGGCAGGCAAAAGATGCCAGGCTCTTAACATTAAGCCTGATTGGATTCAAGAGTTCAAGGAATGAAGGAAGAATCAAGAGCAGCAGAATCCCCCAGAGCTTGCCCAGCTAGCTCAGTTCCTGAGGAAGCTGAGGGGACTATTCTCTCTAGTTATCCAAAGAATACTTCGTCTGATTGAAGCTGAAATTATGCAGCCAGTATAACTTACTTATACACTGAGATTTCCATACAATTCAAAAGATTAGTAAACATATAAGGAGAGAGAGAGAGAGAGAGAGAGAGAGAGAGAGAGAGAGAGAGAGAATGAAAGGTCAATGGAAAGAACTTAATAGACACATAAAAACAATAAAATTGCTCATGTTTAAATCTCATTGGATTAATGCAACAGCAAACAGTAAACACATGTATAAAGACATGCAGACACACAAGTAAACATATAAACATATACCTACATATTCAAATATACATATACCTACATATATGCACATAACACAATCACACACAGGCGTAAGTGTACACACTGCCATACATACCGAAGTAACACTAGGTAAGATACTGTAGCACCCAACTTTCACTACCAAAGAGAACAGAGTAGGATGAGATGGGACAGGCCAGTGAAGAGAAAGCTTCATTAGAACATCCAGACATCATTAGATGACATAGGTTATCTAAATATAAATAGGAGCTATTTCCAAAAAGTAAATTTTCACTTCAAACTTATTGAGTACAAACGAAAATAAGCAATCATTTTAAAATTGAATCAGCTATCTATGAGTAAAACCCCAGATAATATGAAAGATAATCGTGAAGTTTAACCTTCCGTCAGTTAACTTAATCCAGAAACACTCTCAAAGTCACCTATAGATCTCTGTCTCCTAGGTTACTCTAGATCCTGACAATATTAACTAACACAGATCATAGACTAAAAGATGTTTTCTCCTGCCTTCCTTGACCCATTTAAATATATTTTGTGTGAATATGTGTTTTGCTTGTACCTCTGATTAGTTGTCACAAACACTAGAAGAATAAATACCCCAGATCTTCTGGGACAAATGTTAGATAGTGGTAAGCTATTACATGGGTGGTGGGAATCAAACTCAGGAAGAGACCTGGAAGAGACCTCTTAAACACTGAGCCATATCTCTAGCCCAAAGAACTTTTAAATGAGAAAATTATCTTTATGCCTTTAGAATAAGATAAATCTCACTAAAATTTTTTTAATTTATTATTTATTTTTGAGGGCTAATAATTGAATGCATGGCTTCACATAAATTATACAAGCGTTCTACCACAGAGCTGTATCGCCTGAAGCTTTTTTTTTAAAAAGGGATACAAAACGTAGTGAGCCACTTTTAAAAGCTTATCAATTGATTTTCATTAATATTAGAATTCACCCTTATAGTGAAGAGCATTGAGACTATAAAATTCTGTCTTAGCTTAGAAATAGATAATAATGATGTTTTAATAAGAAAAAAGTTGTATTTCATATAAATTATTTCATAAAATAAAATAATAGACAACAAAATAAAATTCTAGGCAAAAGCCCTGGAAAGATATTCAAAGCAATAGTAAATCTCAACTATAATTAATCTTAGGAGATGTTCAAATTAAAATCATAGCATTGTTTCCACTACGAACCTCAAGAACATTTAAAATTAATTTTATGATATAACAAAGTTCTGATAAGAAGATGGGTAATGAGAATCTCCCTGCAGGACTGGTGGCACTGTGCATAGATACACCATTATAGACAGGATTAGTATTTTGCCATTACTAATTAACAGTAACCTAGAAATTTGATTCCTGGGTAAATGTCCTACAAAAATTAAAATGTATATATAAAAGACATACACAAAATATCTATAGAAATGATTTTGAGACGCACCCAAATTCAATGTTTCAAATAACCTTAAAAAGGATTTTATGACACAGATGATATCATCCAATAACGTGAGTAGTCAGGAAGCTGAGACATGAAAATCCCAACTTTAGGGTTAGTCTGAACTACATCCAAACACAAAACCTGTGTACAAAACACAAAAGCCACAAATATTTCTCTGTGATGCTTAGCATGCATAAAAGATCTAGAATGTCTTCCCCCTTTATCACAAAAGTTTAGATGAGACAAAAAGATGATTTACAAGGCCAGATACCCAAGAATATCAGATATAATAATAATAACAGTGAAAATTCCAAAGATAGCAAATTGTAACTACAACTATAGGAAATTATTTAACTTAGTTACATTTGAAAGTGCATGGGGTGGACACTGAAGGTCAAATTCGCTAAATGGATATGGAGGTTTAAAGGAGAGTTTTCATGAGGGAGAATAAAGAATGAAGTTTAATGCAGTTTTGCAAAGAAAAACTACTCAGGTCAGATGAACTTCCCCAGCCTCATGGCTTTCAATTCTACGAAGAAAACCAGAAGAGAATGGAACCAACCAGAGAATCGGGTTTCTATTTCTATATTTATAATTTTCTGTTTGCCTTGTTTGCTTATTCTGTAATGCAACCTTTCTTGGTCATCATTAAACTAAATAAAGTATTAAAAACAAAACGAGACCAATATCTAAAGTGAAAGAAGGTTCTCCGGCCTGTGCTGCATTACAGTTAGAACTCACAGCCGTGAATCCCTAAGAACATCAACAGTCATCCTACAGAACCACTACCATTTACTGTAAAGACTACAAATTCCTGAAGAGACACACAGTCTTCCGCAATAGACCTGGCTGTTTAGTTATTGTCACACAGATCTTGCTGGCCTCAAATTTGTGACAATCTCCCGGCTTCTGCTGTGTGGGTATTGGGACACTAGGCAGGAATCGCCACAATCCATCTGAGAGAAGTATCGTAGCATACCATTGAGTTAAGTGAAACAAGGCAAAGTGAAAAAGAAAAATAGTATGCTTTTCTTACATATGTGGAATTTATTTAGGTATTCACTTTAAAATCCAATTGCAAATTCCTTTTCTTTCCTCTCCTGCCAGTCCCACACCCTTAAATATTCCTCCTCAGAAAAAGTGGGAAAACCCCTTTTCTGCCTGCCCTCAGACAACTAGTCCCAGGACGACTAAGCACATTCTCATTCTCTCTCTCTCTCTCTCTCTCTCTCTCTCTCTCTCTCTCTCTCTCTCTCTCTCTCCTAAATTGGCAGTCTAGTTAGAGGATAGGGATCCAATGGCAGGCAACACATTCAGAGAGGGTCCCCTGCTCCACCTGTTAGGGGACCCACATGAATATCAAGCTACATATCTACTACAATGTGTAGGGGGCCTAGGTCCAGCCCATGCATGCTCATTGTTAGTAATTCACTCTTCATGAGCTGGTTGAGGGTATCACAAGAAGACCCACAGAGTCAAGTAACCTGGGCCCGTGGGGGCTCCCAGAGACTAAGCAAGATGTGGTATCTTGATTGAAATGTGTGCATGCGCGCGCGCGCGCGCGCGTGTGTGTGTGTGTGTGTGTGTGTGTGTGTGTGTGTGTGTGTGTAGATAAAGATACAATGGGGGGTTGGGGATTTGGCTCAGTGGTAGAGCGCTTGCCAAGGAAGCGCAAGGCCCTGGGTTCGGTCCCCAGCCCCAGAAAAAAAAAAAAAAAAAAAAGATACAATGGGACCACAGAGAGAATGAATACATCGTAAGGGAGGTAAAAGGGCAAAACTAGAGAGTAACAAAAATTTCTATCACATGAGATCTGTACGGAACACTATTTGGAAGAAGAAAGGGATCTACAAGACATGAGCAAAGGGCACGATGGTAAAATGAATACAAGAGAGTATAACGGCATGTATGTATGCAGCTCCATTATGATGCCAGTCACTTCGTATAACAATTCAAAGCTAATTTTAAAGGTCTTAATGTTACTTTGTGTGCAATATTAATACATGAACGGTGTTTTAAGATTCTGGGTAGAAACATATAATTCAATTTCTTTTGATTTCGATTGGAAACGTCTATCGTGAATAATATGTATTTTCCATGAAAATAGCGATCATGCACTTTACAGTTCTGCATACCAAAAGTCCCCTACCTTTTCTGTGGGTCCATGCCCTGAAAACACACTTTGAATTCCGCAGAGTCATGATAATGACTGATGTGTCTTTGAATCTGCTGGCTAACAACAGAGCTTCCCTTTAGAAATTGTACTATTGCTTTTAAACGGTTAAACTACTTCTTCTTAGGTAATGCAAGAGAATAAATGGGAGTCCCAGTGCACGCTCTAACAAAATGTTCTTAGACTACATGCATCATATTGTGTTATTTAAATTATGCCCTGAATAATCTACAGTCTGCTGAAAATTAAGTTCTGAAAAGATATTAAGAAAGGATAATTGGAGCTATAAATTTACCGAATATGAACTATATTGATGAGCCGGTATATTTTAGAAAAACATTTTATGCTAAACTGTAACTTTATTGAAAAAATGAGAGAAGAGCAACTTATTGCTGTACTTAAGATTTTTATGAAAAAGCTGTTGGTATATTAAAGGTAAAAAGCCATCTGAAAGAAATAAATTGTGCTGTGTATAAATACAGACAAAAATAATACTAGTAAAAAATGTAATAAATGCTTGGCTTGAAGAAGTTTTATCCCAATACAACATGAACAGATCATAATTTGCTCAGAAGTCCCTAAAGAATGTCTACAGGTAAATATAGTCATTCACTGGACTATCCGTATTGTCCCTCCAAAGATTTACCACACTTGTAGTTGAAGAGCATTATTTTTAGTAAAACCAAGTAATTTTATTCTCAGTGGTTTAATCCAAAAACATGTTTGTATTATAGGCCTTTCTGGATAAAAATATCTTTTGCTAAGAGGAGGATACCAGTTAAACCTAATCATACTTTTTATAACACACACATACTTGCATACACACACACGCACACACACACACACACACACACACACATTCACCAACAAGCACACATTATACACATGCACACATATTCATATACATATACACACCCACACGTACAAATTATCAGTGGTTTCCAGGTTCCTCAGATGTAAAATGAGGACATTTTTATTTATTCAAATGATATTTCCTGAATACATATTATATTCCAAAGACATATATGTGTTACAAAACAAACAAAACACAAAATTTTATTCAGTGATGTGTTTAAACCACAAAATCCACTGCAACCATTTAAAATGCAGAGATTTCAGAGTTCTTTAGTTTAAACTCACAGCTTTGTTTCCATACAATTTTGTGTCTATTGACCCAAGAAAGTCAATTAATTAATAATAGTAAAACTAGAAAGAAATTTATATAGACATATCTGACCTATATATGTATAATAAACTTAAAAGAATGAAGTAAAATAAATAATTTTTCTTTAGAAATGCATAAATTATCATTTATTTTGAATAAATACCACATGCCATGATGTGTCACTGGAAAATGTATAATTTTTGTACTTTCATCTCACAACATTGACTTTAATGTTCAACTTTCATAAGTAGCTTTTTCACCTAAAACATATATTCAGTCATAATACCTGTGGGTATAGTATGACCACATTGTCTAATTAAATCTGTATTTTTTGTGTCACAAAATATATTTTCATTAATATTCAGTTCAATGTTCTAAATATTTATATTTGTGGTGTGACTATTCAGTGGGTTTTTTTTTGTGTGTGCATAAGAGAATGTAAAACAATGTCTGGTTCCTTAGCATAATTTTCTTCGCAGTAGCTAGCAATGTACAGTTTTCAATGTGGACTAAGAACCAATATTGATGTCCAGGAATCTTTCAGAACTTTAGTGCAGACAGAGAATGTTGATACATGCATTCTCATGGATTAAGTCTACCAATTTCTCAGCTTTTCCAGTGTGTAGTCAGCCACTGTTGGAATAACTGGAACATACCGTGCAAAACTATCTAAAAATATGTTTTGGAATATATGCACATTCTAAGGCTCAGCAATTCTAGAAAATTATGAGAAATACTGACAATACCTATGTCAGGTATCACTTTAAGATAAAAATTTAAAAACTGTTAAAACTGAGTCTAATTGTCTATTGTATAAATCCTCTAACATTTTAAAAATCATCCATGTGATCTTACACATTAATATGATTTCAGGTGTTAATGCAAACATAGTTCAATTTGAAACTGTCCCTGTTATAAAAATTACCAAAATCTATGTCATGGAAGTCAGCAATGTGTTCATGGAGGGTCATTTTTCTAAAATGAAATATAGCAGATATGGACCCCCAACCCAATCATTTGTTGTCTAGTCTAACAAACTAAACTTTTAAAACATAATTTTATTAAAACTAAAATGAAGAACAGAGGAGAGTGGAAGATAGGGTAATTATACTTAGAAAAAAGCTAATGCATTGTATAGAAATTATCATTATCTTTTGCTTTGTCTATGAAGACAGTTTCAGATAAGCTAGTCTGGTCTCAACTTTCTATGTAGCCAGAGGTGTTCTAGATCTCCTGATTTTCCTTCCTCTCCCTTTCAAGTTTCCAGATTGAACACTTGTGCCACTATGCCTAGCTGATCAGTGAAAATTGTGTTCTGAATAATAATATTGTTGATGCTGTACTTGAATTAAACACAGTTAAGTCATTGACTAAGCTGAGCTATATGTATTCATATATTTCTTTATTCAGTGTGAATTCTTTATTCAGTGTGTCTTGTTAAATTCCATTCTCAGAGAAAAAGCTCACTTTTATATACATATTTAAATGTGTTGTTCTTATTCTCATAACACATTTGCAGAAAATTATTTTAATTATTTTATTAATAATAACCCTAAAACTTTCAATGACTTTTGATAAGTCGTTCATGTTGAATGCATTACATTATCAAACAATAAACACAAGTTAGTACCTAAAGCCTTGTGTTTCAAGTCAAGGAAACCAGTGCTACATTTATTTATATTCAAAAAGTATCATTCTAAGAGTGTGAAGATAGATCTATGTAGATGATCGTATTCTTATGCTAATGTGGTCCCCAAAATTAGTTTGCAGGAGAGGGTCAGCAGTAGCTTTTAGAATCCTGCCCCCAGTTAATTCTTATGGTAAATAAAAATGCCAGCAGCCAATACCTGGGAAGTTGAGAAGGAGAGAGAGAGATAAAAAGAGAGAGAGAGAGAGGTGTGAGTTTTGGTTTCCCATGCTTGAGATCTAGAGGAGGAGGAGAAAGGAGAAGAAGCCAAGCCTGAGGTGTGTGTGGACAGGAGGGAGGAGCAGAGCCACCCTGTAAGGGGGTCAAGAGCACATGGCCCAGAGGGCTGCTCAACTAGGTCTAGAGCAGCCAAGATAAAATGTAGAAATTAGTATTACCCGCAGGAGGTAGATTCTGGCACCATGGAGGCTAGGCAGCTGCCCAGCTACTGTGCTGCTTACAGCATGTTAAACTATAAAGGCAGTGAGTGTATATTTCATTCAGGAACATAAACCATTGAGCCATGAAGCAACCCCACACCACGAGTTATTAAAATAGTAAGTATACATACGTTTCTCTTGTTTTTGAATGTTATAATATTTAAAAAATTCATATAGACTGGGTGTTGCATTTGTAATAAAGGATTTAAATGTTGGAATAATCTTCAGTCCCTATTTGGTACTTTCCCCTATGGTCTAAGTAGTGTTGATGTGAAAGGCGTAACTGAATAAAGTTCAAGAGATCTTACTATGGAATCACTGTCTTTTGTGGAGAGGGAGGAAATAAACTATTTAAATTTTTTTTTCCAGAGCTGAGGACCAAAGCCAGGGCCTTGCGCTTGCTAGGCAAGCGCTCTACCACTGAGCTAAATCCCCAACCCCTGAGATGAACTATTCTATGTTTAAGGGATATTATGTAAGAAAGTCTACAAGTCTGCCTCCATACATTCAAGTCTCTATTCATGACCTGTCTACATGGTGCTGCAGTGGGTCCTCTACTTAAAAAATATCTTGAAGTAGTAACTTGTCGCTTCTGAGATTTACAAAAGATAGTGACTTTGTCATATATATTCTCTTGCATTCTTCTCATACTGGGATAATCCAGGTACTATCCCATGAACAAACTGATAGAAAACTGAGATTTAATGCTTAGGGTCATTAAGGCAAGCTTTCAGATGAATGAAATCCCAGTCAACACATGAATGAGATCTCAGAATGATTGAGTCCGTCACCCACTTAAACCATACTGGGCTTCTGGACTTTAGACACTGCCAAATGACAAATGGTTATTGTTCCAGACTATTAATTTTAGTTTTTAAATTGTTAGGTAGTAACAAACAATTAATAAACTAGATATTATAAGCCAGTGGCCTTCAGCTTCTTTAGCCAAAGATCATAACCACTGATACGATTCTTATGTGCATTGGATACTATTATACTCCTACAGAGATAACAGCTTACAGTATGGCTCTGAAAACTCTCTTGGTCTGGTTTTAATTAAGTTACCCAACTTATCCACTGCAAGGCCATGCCTGAGGCTATTTCTCTGTTGGTTTTTGGTTTGAGATGAGAAACTAATATCTTGCAAATCTCCATGATGGATGCCTAAAATATTTCTTTGCCAATCAGAAACTTTAAACAAAATCGTGGGTGATATGGGGAAGAGTTCCTGATCAATTAATACTGATATGGTCATTCTCACCCCTGACGTGACATGCTATAATGTGCAATTACAAGCTATCAGCCGACAACACTGACCGTAGACGGGCATGTAGAATTCCCTATAATTTAGATGGTCAGGGGAGCAGGAAATTAGAGCTATACAAAGCAGTATTTGTGTGAACATCCTGGACTGTGCTAGAGGCAAACAGGTTTATCTTCAAAGCACTTCCTGCTTCAATTGCACATGATCACCAATACCTGTGAATCGATCTAAAATGCAATCATTGGATATTCTTCCTCTATGGCAAGAAAGAGAAAAACAGAACAATCTGGGAGAAATACATGCTCAGTACTTTCCTATTCTGCACAAAAGAATACAGGACTGGGGATGCAAGAATATGCTTCAATATGTTTTTCTTGAGGCTATTTCCAAGATGTAGCATGAGAAGCAGCAAATGCAAGTAAAGAGTGTGGAACTGGGATAGGCACAATAGCTAAATTATCTACAACAGTATACGGGAAACCATATAGAGGAAGAAAGACAGCCACAAAGCAACCAAGCATGCCTCACATCTTTAACTCAGTGTATGCAGGGATGGGGTAAAACAGTATTACATTCTTGGAAAGATAGGGAGAACATTCTTTATCTTAGGCAAATGGTTGGTTGGAACTAGAAAATTGACATTCCTGAGTGAAGTAACCCAGTCACCAAAGAACACACTTGTTATGTACTCACTGATAAATGGATATTAGCACCAAAACTCAGAATATATAAGATACAATTCACAGGTCAAATGAAGCTCAAGAAGAAGGATGACGAAAGTGTGGATGCTTCAGTCCTTCTTAGAAGGAAGAACAAAATGCTCATGGGAGGAAATACAGGGACAAAGAGTGGAGCAGAGACTGAAAGAAAGGCCATCCAGAGACTGTCCCACATGGAGATCCATCCCACATACAGCAATTTAACCCAGTCACTATTGCTGATCCCACCAAGTGCTTGCTGACAGGATCCTGATATAAATATCTTGTGAAAGACTCTGTCAGAGCCTTACTGATACAGATGAGGATGCTTGCAGCTAACCATCAGATTGAGCATGTGGACCACAATAGAGGAGTTAGAGAAAGGACTGAAGGAGCTGAAGGAGTTTGCAACCCCATAGGGAGAACAAAATACCAACCACCGAGAACCCCCAGAACTCGCAGAAACTAAATCACCAACCAAAGAGTACATATGGAGAGACCCATGGCTCCAGCCTCATATGTAGCAGAGGATGGCATTGTCTGGAATCACTAGCCCTTGGTCCTATGAAGGTTTGTTTCCCCAGTATAGGGGAATGCCAGGGGTGTTGAGGTGGGAGTGAGTGAATGGGAGGGGAAGCATCCTCATAGAAGCAGAGAGAGGAGGGATGGGAGAGTGGGGAACCAGGAAAGGGGATAATATTTGCAAATAAATGTAATGCATTTGATATCCAACAAAAAATACAAAAAAAGGTGTCATTTAGACCACTGTCAAGTATACAAATTGAAAAGTCCAAATTCCCCCATTCAGAATAGAGGAAAGCATGTTGAGTCCAAGGACTCTGTGTCATTTCTCAAATGTTGATAGGGTCTAGAACTGGCTAGTTCCTGCTTTAAAATTATGTTAATGTTCAAAATGAAACTTTAAAAAGAACCAAAGTAACTATGTTTAGAGACAAGGACAAAATTAGAAAGTATACTATGTATAAAAAAGCAGACATGAATGACTAGGAAAATGCACACAATACTAGCAGACACAGAAATAAAGGAGTTGCTAAATTAGCACATGAAATCTTAGGGGATGCTATTAATATCCTCTGCGCTCAAATATATAAAGGTAAAGTTGAACATGAGAAGAGCAGAGATGAAGGACAAGGAGACACCAGAAAGCAAAGAAGAAGAAAGATAAAATGATGTTACAAAATTTAAGCAAACATTTCCAATTCTGATAGAAACAGCGTCCATAGATAGAAACTATGAACTTACAAGCCAAGAGTTTAGAAAGCTCTCAGACTTCATAGAGCTACAGAATACAACAAAGACATTTAAACCTACATTTGCCAAGGGCTGGGGATTTAGAGAGAGAGTGATAGCACCAAGTATAGAAAACTACTTTTAGAAAGGCAAATAGAGTGATGTCTGAAGATTTAGCACAACTTCAACCTGGAAGGCCCTGGAACAATGGACCAATATGTGAAAGGAAAATAACAGTGATAGGAAATTTTAAACAAATTAATTATTTTTTTCAACATCAAAAGAAAATTGAAGTGGTATTACTTGAACATAAAGTTATTTATCTTAAAGACTGTTACTATGTTTTCCTAGTAAGAGAACAACCACCAAAACGAAGTAAAAATAATACATTCATAAAGTTATTGAAATGCATTTTGTATTAAATTTATTAAATACTACTAAATATACATTTATTTTATAAATATATAATATAAATGTGTAAATAATATATAAAATTTGTATTATAAATAAAACTAATATTACAGTTTTCTATAAAGAATATCTCATGTATTCATTGGTCATTAATTGTCATTTATAACATCATGTTCTCATAAAAGCTCAAATGCCATTGCAGAAAGTTATACTTTTGAGTTTGGGTTTTGATGCCATTATTACCCTAATACAAAGAAAATGATAAGAAAATCATGCATACACTTTTCATCTATAAGATTTTCTCAAATATATTAAATCAAAATTAGTAAACAGATTAACTGCATCAACAATAGTAGTGCGTTATTAGTATTTAAGGTCAGTTTAAACTTTTCAAGGTTAATATATTGTATTAGCAGAACAAAAAAAAACTGTGTTCCTCAGAGTAGAATAATAGATTCTAGGTCATCAAAACATTTGCAATAAAAGATCTCAAAAATGATAACAGGAAAAGAAATTTCATAGTCTGATGAAACCAATTATGATACCCTCACTAAATATATCCCAATTAATGGCGAAATGCTGAATGTTTTTACATAACTTTGGAGTAATAATTTCAGTTTACATGCATGAAAACTCTATTCAATGCCATAATATAATGAAAAGAAATAATGTGTGACATAATAAAGGAATAGAAGGGATATTGTCCTTCTTTATAGAAAGCATAATTTTATACACACACACACACACACACACACACACACACACACACAATTCTACCTAACCTTTGAAGCAATAAATAATCTGAAGCTGAATAAAATCCTTAAGTTGAATCAAAACAGTAATAAATATCAAAACACTGCTAAATAGCACGCACCAGTCATTGAGGAAAAGCATACATCAAACTTCGTACTTATATACAAAGCATTCCAGAAATAATTTGGAGAACCTTAATAAATGAAGAAATCTGATGTGTTCATGAGAAGACATTGTCAAGATGTCAACTGTCAAGTGCCTAAAAATTGCATCTAAAATTCATTACAATCTCAATTAGCATCCCAGCAGGCATTTTTATACAAGTTGTCAAAATGGTTCTAACATGTATGCTGAGGCAGAAATGAGCTTGAAAGCTAAAATGAGTTTGGCAAAGACAAAGCGTAAAGGGATAATGCTATCTGATTGCATTTTTTTACATCTTTTGTATTGACATGCATATCAATGTGACAAAAATGAGCATTCAAATAAGGTACATTGTTGAAGTGATTTAATCTTGGTGCCAATGTCATTTAATGAGACCAAGTGTCCAAAAGAACTTAATATGTACAATAAAAGTAGGGAACCTCGACTTTTACCTCATGCCATATAAAATTAAGTCAGTGGAAGTATGAATTAAACATTAAAGCAAAAATAGTAAAATATCTAAAGATAATATAGGATTGATATTCACAAGATTTCAGAAGTTGCTAAAATATCAAGCTACAGAGTAAATATTAGTAAACTTGTTCTCACTAAATGTGAAATATGATCGGAATTAGTTATGTCAAGTTAGAAGCATACTAGGACACTATTTCACAACATTTAGACAACATATTCAGAATTTAAATATTTTGTTTGTCTTCAGTTAAATGACAAAAAAGTCTACCAAATTTTAATATTGAAAAAAATATAAAAACTTGTTACATGAATGATTGAAAACAGAAGAAAAGAAGATGAACAGAATGAGAATAATTATCATTAAGCCCTAGGAAGATATCTCGACACACCTCTGGAGTGAATGAAACTGAAAGATACCAATATCTGTGTGTGTGATATGATGGACCTTCGAAAAGTCTGACACATTGCAGGTGTGACATAGAATGTTATTGTCAATATCCAAAAGAGTTGAAGTATACCTTAAAAACATGTAAGTCTATTTAGCAAGTGTTGCTGGGAAAATTAAGCACACAATCTGTGAGATGAAACCCTATTCCTACGTCTTACCCTCTATAAAACTCAACTTGAAAATTACCTAAGACCTTAAAATAGTACATAAAACACTGAAACGGCTAGACAAAAATTGTGAGATATGCTTATATTCTAGGAAAAGGTAATACTGTCTTTGATAGGGTGCCAGTAACTCAGGAAATTATATAAGAGTCATCAGATTGTTTGGCATTATAGCTGCAGCCTCTGCAAAGAAGATAAGAGTGAGGAGACCCTCTGAAACAAGGGACTTCTCTACCATATTCATGTGATGATAGTATCCAGAATATATATAAAACCAGACAATCAAAAGGAAAAGAAGAAAAGTGTGCCTCAATCAATAAATGGTTAAGTGAACCAGTCGGACAAATTTAAAAGGAGAAAGGCAAATACACATATTAAAATTGTTCAAAATGTTTAGCCATCAAGGAAATCCATATAAAAATTTTGATGGGATCCTATTTCACATCTATCAGAATGTTCGCCATCAGATAAACAAAGCTAACACATGTCGGTGAGGATGAAGGGAAGAGTGTGTGTTAGGTGGCGGTTCAGGAGAAGAACACTTGCACATTGTATGTTCTTCAGAAAGTTAGCATAGGGCCACGAGACGATCCAGCTTCTGAGTGTGCTCCTAATGTGAAAATAAAAGCCATCATCCAATAAAGACAGTTCCACACTGTTCACAGTAGATAGTTACACCATCAGCATAACGGCCCACAAATCAACACATAAATGAGTAAAGAAAGCACGGTACACATATACAGGGAAAAAAGACAAAAAAGTTGAATAGTGACTGTTAAGACAAAGGAGGGACAAATGAAGGAAGCAGAGAAGTGTGTGCTAAAAAGAAGACCCAAGTCTATTATACACGTATGTCAACATTACACAGGACCCATTGTTCATGTCTGACTAACAAAAAGTTTTAAATGCTGCATTCAAATTGGAAACCAGTTAATCTGGTTGTTGAGAAATCTACCCATACTACTCTTAGGTATTTACCCAGGACAAGACAACCGTGTTTGCTAAGATAGTTGACCTCATAGTGGTAGAAGCCAGCCTCAGGCAAATTTTGAGGAAAAAAGGTCAAAGAGTACAAGCTGGGTGATTAAGAGATTATGGTAAAATATTTAAATGTGTTAAGGAACTACTTGACCAAACCCTTGCAGTCTCTTTGACCACAATCTTTTGTGTTTGTGTGTGCAAATTAGTAAAGTTGATTAAAATAGGCAAAGACAACTTGATGTGTTACATCCTTGGTCAGTTGTCTTGAATTAAGATATACTCATTTGATGTTTATAAGAATTAAATGCAGGGGAAAAAACAGAAGATAACATTTAAAATAAAACTATGGACTTGGAAAGTTAACACTAAAGACATTTTTTTTTCTCCATCTTTATTAACTTGGGTATTTCTTATTTACATTTCAATTGTTACTCCCTTTCCCCGGTTTCCAGGACAAAATCCCCCTAACCCCTCCCCTCCCTTTCTATATGGGTGTTCCCTTCCCCATCCTCTCCCCATTTCCGACTTCCCCCCAACAATCACCTTCACTGGGGGTTCAGTCTTGGCAGGACACTAATGACATTTCTTAAGAGCACGCTAGTTCATCAGTAAAACTTCGGTATTTTTATGCATTCTTCATACGTATGTGGGTGTGAAGTCACACACATCTGTTTTCTTTGGCTAGCACAGGTGAGAATCATAAAACAACACATTTGAGCTGTTCCTTGCCTTCCACCATGTGAGTTCCAGGCAGGAACACAAGTAGTGAGACGCTGCAACAGGCTTCTTTGTCCCTGTGGCTTGTCCCAGCCTAGCAGCTGCAATCATATCACAACCTTAAACACATCTAACTCCACAAATAAGAAGTTAGAAAATAATAGTTATTCTTCCCATAGATGAACAGCAATTTTGGTCTTTTCATGGTTTATTTTATAAAACATTTATCTGGCCTAAAATTTAAGTGACAACTTAAATTACAATTCATAGAAATGTACTATTTGAACATTTCCATGTATTGTGGTTTCACAAGCTTTTATTTACTGCCCTTTTATTTACTAAAATACTTAGAAGCTGCGAAGTCACAATTTAATGGGCTAAATGGGCTACAACAGAGCGCTACATTTGCTGAAATGACTTGGAGAAAATATGCAGATGTTCCTCTCATCTCAGTCCCACTGCATCTTCTTTAGACATGTAGTGATTATACCTATAGTTTGATCTTAGGGTAAAAATTATAAATCAATGCTCTCTTTCAATCTTCAAATTTAGAAAAAAAGTTTGAAAATAGTTTTGGGATAGCATCTGAAAAACACAAATTTCCAGCTAAACAAGATATCATAGAAATAATGGTTGCTATGTCTCCTCTGGTGCCACCATCATCACGGAAAGTATTAAATCAATCTGGTTTCAGCTTTGGAGTCTATTGATTGATGCTCCACTAAGAAGGATGGAGAATTTTACATTTTTCTCCTTTTTTCTGTCATCTCCAATTCATGTATCCTGATTTTAAGCAGCAAATAGATTTTAGATTTAAAAAATATATATACAATTGAGCTTTGAAGCAATGACCTTTCCGGCTTCGAGAACTGAAGGACTTGTCATTCTAATTAGTTAACCTTCTCCACTGAAAGGACAGCACATCATTTCCAAGTCGAGGTGCAGCTCAGGTGACACGTGAGCCATGGAATAGATGAGGACCTAATCATTCCTTCATCCCCTGGTCTCCAGAGATTCTCTTTGCTTAAACAGAAGCCTCTCTTTCTCCCCTGTGTAAGGAGGGACTAAAATGCCTGCAGATATGTAGATTAGGACAGTCTTAGAGTAACAACGGAAAAAAAGAACCATCACCAGGAAAGAGTAGCATTGCAAGCATTTTTTGGTTTATGTAGTACTATAATGCTGGAGGGACAGCACGTTAGAGCCAGAAACACTAAGACGACTATATGAGGCCAGGCTGAGCTACACACAAAATTCAAGACATTCCAGGGCTACACACGGACACTGTCAGGAAGACAGCCATCAACGTCAATTTATGCAGTCATTTGGAACAGAGTTAGCTGATTAAAAACTAAGTATTTTGCCTTAGGAACATATAGGGGCTTAGCAGATTTGCTTCGTAATTAAATATCCAAGAATGCATATTTGTTCTGATCTTCATGATGCAGCAAGTTCACGTCTGCAATTTAACAATCACAAATGATATTTAAAACAGCATATCAAGGTATACAGATGGGTTGGGATTTAGCTCAGTGGTAGAGCGCTGCTTCTAGGAAGCGCAAGGCCCTGGGTTCGGTCCCCAGCTCGTCTAAAAAAAAAAAAAAAAAAAAAAAAAGGTATACAGATATTTATTTTCATACCTTACGTCCATTACAATGATATTATGTGTATGACACAGTTATAATTTATTTTACATCTACTGGACATGATACTGTAGGAGAATAAACCAGTTAGCCAAAATTAGGTAATTTTATCAAATAAAAATATGAGAGTGAACACTATATTATTGTCAAGCCTGCATACTAATTAAATCATTCTTTTTTCATGAAATATCTTTTATTTCTATTGGATATTTTTATTTACATTTTAAATGTTATCCCCTTTTCCAGTTTCCCCTCCAGAAATCCGTTATCTCTCCCTACTTCTATGAGGGTGCTCCCCCTGCCACCCACTCCCTCCCAACTCCCCACTCTGACATTCCCCTACACTGGAGACAGGACAAAGGACCTCTCCTCCCACTGATGCCCAACAAGGCATCCTTTGCCACATATGCAGCAGGAGTCATAGGTCCATCCCTGTGTACTCTTGGGATGGTGGTTTAATCCCTAGGAACTCTGGGGGATCTGGTTGGTTGATATTGCTGTTCTTCTTGTGGGGTTGCAAACCCCTTCAGCTCCTTCAGTCCTTTCTCTAACTCCTCCATTGGGGACCCTGTGCTCAGTCCAATGGTTAGCTGTGAGCATCTGTGTCTGTATTTGTCAGACTCTGGCAGAGCGGCTCAGGAGACAGCTATATCAGGTGCCTGTCAGCATGCACTTCTTTGCATACACAATATTGTCTGGGTTTGGTGTCTGTATATGGGATGGATCCCCAGATAGGGCAGTCTCTGGATGGCCTTTCCTTCAGTCTCTGCTCCACACTGTGTCTCCATATTTCCTCCTGTGAGTATTAGTGTTCTACCTTCTAAGAAGGACTAAAGCATCCATACTTTGGTCTTCTTTCTTTTTGAGCTTCATGAGGTCTCTGAATCGTATCTTGTGTATTCCAAGCTTTTGGTCCAATATCGACTTATCAGTGAGTGCATACCACTCTTAAACAAATATGCTGGCCATTGGATATATAATTTACAAATCTCTTTGGCCTTTTAAAACAGCTTAAGCTTGGTTTTAATCTATAAGCCAAAATGACCATTTCTCATGAAATATTCAAATTGCGATAGCTAAGATAGGTAGATGATAGATATATGTTAGACACACAGATAAGATAGATCTATGATAAATAGATAGACAGATGGACGGATGGACAGATGGCCGGCCGGCCAGATGGATGGATGGATGGATGGATGGATGGATAGATACATAGAAGGATAGATATGTAGAAGGATAGATACATACATAAATACATAGATAGAGAGATAGATACATAGATATAGAGAGAGAGAGAGAGAGAGAGAGAGAGAGAGAGAGAGAGAGAGAGAGAGAGAGAGAGAGACCAGGAGACAGAAGAAGATAGGAGGGAATGCAAGAAAGCTAAAATGTTCAAAGGGAACCTATAAAGGTTGTTCGTGTCAGAGGGAAAAGGTGTACAGCACAAATGTACTGTACCTGGCAGAGGCTGCTAGCACTGAGTCACTGAAAGGCTGACTGGGGAAGAACTTGATCTACCACAGTAACTACAATGGCAGATAAGTTAAATCTGCCAATCTTTCCCATGCCCATGGCCTGAGCTAGTGTTTCAGCCTCAAGCACCAATGTACAACTCATTATGTGAATGCTGGGGGCGTTGAGCTCAGGCTTTGGTTTTGACAGCAGGCGCCCTTACCCACTGAGAGATCTCTTCAAGTTCTCATTACTAGAACGTTGAGTTAAATGGTTGTGTATTTAAAACAACATTTAAAAACTTTAATAAAAATAAGAACGACAAAAGTAATTTTTCAAAATACATCAGTATGGACTACAATATGTCTTTATTGTCAAATGACTGCAAGAAGAAAATGTAGCTTGCCAGTAATATCTTTGTATGATATATTGTTTCATTTTTTTCTTAGCAGTAATAAGAGGTAGAGATAAGAATGAATAGAACCATTTATAATATTACTGCATTTGAAGATCTTGTGTGAAAGACTGATGGAATTTAATCTTTACTCAGTTATTAAGGAAATCAAAAGCACTTTAATAAGGTTACATTTTGATGACCCCCATCATTGTTGATGGTTATTCAAATCCTGCATCCTATAAAGGGTATCATGTGTTTGATAATGTCATTACTAATCAGTATGCAAATGCCTGTTATTAACTGTAGTCTCTGATTGAGAATTTTATTAGAATGAGAAAGTACAAAGTGTCAGAAGGAGAGAAAATAAAATACAGCAATATTATATTGCAAGTATGTTGGAGCACTTTCCTGTTGTTAACAGTTGGTTAAAATCCCAAAATAATGGTTGGCCAGCTACTCAGTAACTGTATTTAAAGCAAAATATCATCCCAGCATGCAACAAACTGAGGCCAGTAGATAAAGAGTTTATGCCAGCCTCAAGCACAGCAAAACCCAGTCTCAAAAAGTCCAAAACTCAAAATATAAGAGATCACATTAGGCAATATTGAAATAGGCAGTGTTTAAAGGTTCATGCATCTGCATTTGAGAACAAATATATTTGTACTTTTTCAAAGAAACACTAAATACTTTGCCAAAACAAGGTCATTTATTCATTAATTCTGTGAATTTCTAAGTATATCAGGTGTGCGTGCGTGCGTGCGTGCGTGCATGTGTGTGTGTGTGTGTGTGTGTGTGTGTTTTCTAGGCAACTTGACATATTGAAATTCAAAACTGGGCAGAGGCATTTATGGTGTACAGTAATGGAGATATTGTTGGAAATTAAAGCCATGTATCCAGTAGTCATTTGCTCTCTATTCTATAAAAACAGAGAATAAATATAAATGTCCTTGACTTATATCAGCATTGAGTGTTTATATTGCTATGAAGAGACATCATGACCAAGGGAATGCTTAGAAAGGAAAGGATTTAATTGCAGGCTTTCTTACAGTCCGTTATCATCATGGTGAGGAGCAGGGCAGCATGTAGGCAGGCATAGTGCTGAATAATTAACTGCGAGCTTTATATCTCCATCCTCAGGAAGCTGGCAGAGAAAGCCACTGGGCTTCTAAAACTTCAAAGCCCACCCACCACCAGTGATACACTTCCTCCAATAATGTCATACCTCCTCTAACAAGGGCATACCTTCTAATCCTTCTAATCCTTCTCGAACAGTTCACCAGCTGGGAATTAGGCATACAAATATATGAGACTCTGGGAGCCAATTTTATTCAAACCACCACAGAAATGCAAAAGCAGTAATAGGAATGATTTTTTATTTTTGAAGGGAAATTTTTATCTTTGGTAGGGAAATTTGTTTTTAAAATGGTGAAATGGCACCAGGCAAACTATTTAGAAAAATTACCCAGACCCCAAATGACAGAAAAGTAGAAAAATGTTATAAGCTGTGAGGTATATGGAAGAAAGGCACTGAGAGAAATAAGAAACATTATTTAACAGTAGTCATTTTAGTTTGAAAGAAGAAAGAGTGAATTGGTAAGAAAGTCACATACTATTTATTAGTATTTATTTAATGACCTCTCAGAGTGTGTGTGTGTGCGTGTGTGCGTGTGTGCGTGTGTGTGTGTGTGTGTGTGTGTGTGTGTGTCTGTGCATGTTAGTATTTTTCTTTTTTTTATTGGATATTTTCTTTATTTACATTTCAAATGTTATTCCCTTTCCCGTTTTCCCCTGGAAACCCCGTATCCCATCCCCCCTCTTCCTCCCCCCATCTCCCCTACCCACCTACCCACTCCTTTCTGCCTCCCCGCCCTGGGATTCCTCTACAGTAGGGCATTGAACCTTCACAGGACAGAAGGCTTCTCCTCCCATTGATGCCTGGCAAGGTCATCCTCTGGTAGACATGTGGCTAGAGCCATGGGTTGCTCCATGTGTAGTCTTTGGTTGGTGGTTTAGTCCCTGGTAGCTCTGGGGTGTCTGGTTGGTTGATATTGTTCTTCTTCCTATGGGGTTGCATGTTAGTATTTACATATGTTTGTAATTGCCTTTGTGTGTGTGTGTGTGTGTGTGTGTGTGTGTGTGTGTGTTAGTATTGACATATGTTTACAATTGTCTGTGAATCCCCTGAAGCTGCAGTTAGCGGGAGATCGACAAGGTACTGGGAACTAAACTCTAGTCCTCTCTAAAGCTTCATAACTCTTACACATTGAGCCATCACTTCAGCCTCCATCATTTTATTTAAAACCAAACAAGGGTGTTGAAAACAAGATGGATAAAACCAATACCACGAAAGCAAAGATTTGGGAGAAATAAGCACAGGGAGAAATTACAATTGTTTGTCATTATTTCACCTTGGGCTTCAGGTTAAAAGAAGATGTGAGTTTTCAGAGCTTCTGTCAACAGAAACACAATACAATCTTCTGCTCTCAAAGTAAGTATCCAAACATGGCCTCTCTTAAAGTTATCCTCAATTATCTCAATTTCTGATGCTTATGCATATCATTAATGAGTTTTATGTAAAAAGATACCAGGAAATAGTTCTTCTTATGGAAGTTGGAGTATGAAAGAAATGTTACATATGTATCTAATTAAAACATGATATGTTGTCCCCATAACTTGGAAAATATATAATTTAAGTAAAAAGGAACTTCTCGAATTTTATGGGAAATAGAAAACTGGAAAGATAAACACATGTAATGAGCAGCAGAACAGATGTGATGTACGTGTTTCAGTGGGAATTCATGAGGAAAAGTTATGTGAAGCAGGCAATTCAGTAGGAAGGAAGAAAGCAGATGCAGAGAACAGCACTGAGTCAGCATGTTAATGAGAGATGGGGTGCCTGGCCTGGGTTTCCAAGGTTACTCCTACCCGAAATTGAGCTGTTATAAATGATATATCATTTCAAATATTAACTAGGAATTAGGGGTCTAAGATAATTCGTCAATGGTTAAAATGCTTTGCTGGATAAGTTTGAAGACCAGAGTTCAGATCACACATCACAAGTCTGGCATCCTGCACACATCTGTGACCCAACCTACAAAAAGGGAGGAGACAATGGGGCTCCCTGAGGTTAGCTCCATTCCCATCTCACTCTGAAAATATGAACGTCTTGTTCAAAAAGAGATCCTGCCTCAAAACACAAGTGGAAAGTGATAGGGAAGGAAGTTCACCCAGTGCCCTTTACTGGCCCCTTTGAGCATTCACAGGCATGAGTAGCTTTACCCACCAGCATATAACTGTACATCGACTAAGACATGTGCATGGGTGTGTGCCACTCATATATATTCTTAAAAACAAATTAGAAGAATATGAAGCCACTGAATAGCTTGTTTATGGAAAGGACAGATAGCTACATTCATCAATCAAAAACAATGTACAATCAATCTCAAATGTTTCTTGTTTCCATTTTTCTTTATTTTTGTGATTATTTTGATTTGTTATTTTACTGGTAACTTAAAAAAAACACAAATCATATTAAGTTTGATGATAGATTTTTATTCTGGTAGAATGCATAGTACCTTTCAGCTCTAGGAAAGCTAACTAACCAGGAGAGCGAGGCATCTTGTTCTCTCTGTGTCTGATGATTCAAATAGGGAGTGTGTTTCACAAGGTATTACTGTCAGTTTATGACAAGTAACCAAGAGCACGGATCACAACCTGTTATAATTGGAGGTATCTAAAAGGCCATTGGCCACATTTGCAAAAGAGTTTACACTTTCCTGGAATTTCTCTTTGTTAGTTCATAGTGTTTAGTAGAATATTGTTGTCTATAAAGGATAAGAATACTTTTGCATATTTATGTATCTATCTATTAATCTGTAGGTATGTATGCATATATGTGTTTGTGTATCTGTGTCTTCTCTCTCCTCTCTCTCTCTCTCTCTCTCTCTCTGTCTCTCTCTCTCTTTTTCTGTGTGTGTGTGTGTGTGTGTGTGTGTGTGTGTTTCAACAATATTGGGTTTCCATATAATTTTTAAGAGTAGCTTCTGTGTTCTTTATCCTTCCCCATATTTCCTCCTCCACCATGTACTCATTAGCCAAACATGTTTATTCTCTGTATCATATATGACTTAACTCTTCATGCCAAATGAGAAAATGATTGTGATATATTTTTGAAGTTATAATGTTGCTGAAAATGTTCTGTTTATTAAAATAAACTTTTTCCTCTCTCACACACACACACATATATACCACAACACACACACACACATACACACACACACACACACACACACACACACACACATATATATATATATATATATATATATAAAACAGTTTTCCGTCCTCCAAATTTCTCCCTATTTCTGTTTCCATCTGAATCTACTCCCTTTCTGTCTCTAACTAGGAAACAAACTGGGCTTCTAAAAAATAACCTATAACATAATATCATAAAACAAAACTGGCACATTGGAATTCAACACAAACAACAAATAGAAGAAAAGGAATATAAAAGAAGGCACAAGAAAGAGAACACTTGTACACACTCAAGAATCCCATAAAATACTAAACTGCAAGCCATAATATATACACAAAAGATTTGTATAGTAAAAATAGAGAAGAAACACACATAAATAAAATGAAATAAAAAAAACCCAATATTCTTTAAAAAATAAAAGACCTATCTGAAGATTCCTATACCATTATTGGGCATATACCGAAAAGATGCCCACCATGCCTCAGGGGCATGTGTTTCACTGTGTCTACAGTGGGGCCTTGTTTGTGATACTCAGAATCTGGAAACATCCCAGATGTCCCACAACGGAAGAATGGATAAAGTAACTATGGTTTATTTACACAATGGAATACAATTCAGCTATTAAGAATGAGAACATCCGGAGAGCTAGCCCCTCAGAGGTGCAGACATTCCTGAGAGCCGAGTCGACAAAAACTTTCTGCCCATATTCCTGACCCAAGAGGAAATCGCCTACTGCCACCTATGCCCCCTGGGCAAAAGGACCTAGGAGTGGTCAGGGGCAGGACCCTTTGACTGTCTGCCTATGCCAAGAGCTGAAAGGCAGTTGCCAGGAGTGCCTATACACCTGAGAGCAGAGCTCTCTATTACCAGAACTGGCTAAAAGAAAACATGTCTACAGAAGTGCTGACACACAGGCCTACAGGAGGGCCAAGCCACTTTCAGAATCAGAAAGATAAGCCAACACCAGAGAAAACCTGATAGTGAGAGGCAAGTGCAGTAAACTAAGCAACAGAAACCAAGACTACTTGGCATCATCAGAGCCCAGTTCTCCCACCAAAGCAAACACTGGATATCCGAACACACTGGAAAAGCACAATTTGGATTTAAAACCACATTTTATGATGATGATGGAGGACTTTAAGAATGAGATAAATAACTTAATTAAAGAAATACAGGAAAAGACAAGTAAACAAATAGAAGCCCTTAAAGAGGAAACACAAAAGTCCCTTAAAGAATCCCTTGAAGAATTGCAGGAAAACACAACCAAACAGGTGAAGGAAATAGACAAAATCATCCAGGATTTAAAAATGGAAATAGAAACAATAAAGAAAGCACAGAGGGAGACAACCCTGGAGATAGAAAACCTAGAAAAGAGATCAGGTTTCATAGGTGCAAGCATCGCCAACAGAATACAAGAGACAGAAGAGAGAATCTAAGGGGCAGAAGATACCATAGAAAACATTGACATAACCATCAAAGATAACATAAAATGCAAAAATTTCCTAGCATAAAACATACAGAAAATCCAGGGCACAATAAGAAGATCAAATCTAAAATAATAGGGATAGAAGAAAGTGAAGACTCCTGACTTAAATGGCCAGTAAACATCTTCAACAAAATTATAGAATAAAACTTCCCTAACCTAAAGAAAGAGATGCCCATAAACATACAAGAAGCCTACAGAACTCAAAATAGATTGGGCCAGAAAAGACATTCCTCCTGTCACATAATAGTCAAAACAATAATGCACAAAACAAAGAAAGAATTTTAAAAGCAGTAAGGGTAAAAGGTCAAGTAACATATAAAGGTAGACCTATAAGAATTACACCAGACTTCTCACCAGAGACGATGAAAGCCAAAAGATCCTGAGCAGATGTCATATAGACCCTAAGAGAACATAAATGCCAGCCCAGGCTACTATATCCAGCAAAACTCTCAATTAATGTAGATGGAGAAACCAAGATATTCCAAGACAAAAACGAAATTTACACAATATATTTCTACAAATCCAGCCCTACAAAAGATAATAGGTGGAAGACTCCAACACAAGGAGGGAAACTACACCCTAGAAAAAGCAAGAAAGTAATCTCCTTGAGACAACACCAAAAGAAGAAGAAACACAAACAGAATTCCAACTCTTAACAATCAATATAAACAGGAAGCAACAATCACTATTCCTTAATATCTCTCAAAATCAGTGGACTCAATTCACCAATAAAAAAAACCATAAACTAACAGATTTGATATGTAATGAGGATGAAGCATTTTGCTGCATACAGGAAACACACCTCAGAGACAAAGACAGACACTATCTAAGAGTAAAAGGCTAGAAAACAGAAACAAATTTCCAAGCAAATGGTCTGAAGAAACAAACTGGAGAAGCCATTCTAATATCAAATAAAATTGACTTTCAACCAAAAGTCATTAAAAAAGATAAGGAAGGACACTTCATATTCATCAATGGAAAAATCCACCAAGATGAACTCTCAGTCCTAAATATCTATGCTCCAAATACAAGGTCACCTACATTCATAAGAGAAGCCTTACTAAATCTCAAAGCACACATTACAACTCACACAATAATAGTAGGAGATTTTAACATCCCACTCTCATCAATGGGTAGATAATGGAAACAGAAATTAAACAGAGACATAGAGAAAATAACAGAAGTTAAGGACCAAATGGACTTAACAGATATTTATAGAACATTTCATCCTAAAACAAAAGAATATACCTTCTTCTCACCACTTCACAGTTACTTGTTCAAAATTGACCATATAATCTGTCACAAAACAGGCCTCAACAGATCAAGAAGATTGAAATAATTCCATGCATCTTATCAGATCACCACGGACTAAGGCTGGTCTCCAATAACAACAAAAATGACAGAAAGCCCATGTATACATGGTAGTTCAACAACATTCTACTCACTGGTAACTTGCTCAAGGAAGAAATAAAGAAATTAAAGACATTTTAGAATTTAATGAAGGTGAAGGCACAACATACCCAAACTTAGGGGACACAATGAAAGCAGTGCTAAGAGGAAAAATCGTAGCACTGAGCGCCTCCAAAAAGAAACAGGAGAGAGCATACATTAGCAGCACACCTAAAAGCTCTAGACAAAAAAAAAAAAAAAAAAAAAAAAAAAAAAAAAAAAAGAAGAAGAAGAAGAAGAAGAAGAAGAAGAAGAAGAAGAAGAAGAAGAAGAAGAAGTAGAAGAAGAAGGAGAAGCAAATAACCCAAGAAGAGTAGAAGATAAGAAATAATCAAACTCAGGACCAAAATCAACCAAGTAGAAACAAACAAAAAGGACTTTACAAAAAAATCAACAGAACCGGGAGCTGGTTCTTTCAGAAAATCAAGAAGATACAAAAACCCTTAGCCAAACTAACCAGAGGGCACAGAGACAATACCCAAATTAACAAAATCAGAAATAAAAAGGGAGACTACTAACAACAGAATCTGAGGAAATTAAAAAAAAATCATCAGATCAAAGCCTATATTCAAAAAAATTGGAAAATCTGGAGGAAATGGACAATTTTCCAGACAAAACCAGGTACCGAATTTAAAACAGGAGCAGATAAACCACCTAAACAACTCCATAACTCCTAAAGAAATTGAATTAGTTATTAAAAGTCTCCCAACCAAAAAGAGCCCAGGACCAGATGGGTTTAGTTCAGAATTCTATCAGAGCTTTGTAGAAGACCTCATACCAATACTGTCCAAACTATTCCACAAAATAGAAACAGACAGAGCACTACCCAATTCCTACTATGAAAGCCACAATTACGCTTAGACCTAAACCATACAAAGACTTAAGAAAAAGAACTTCAGACCAATTTCCCTTATGAATATTGATGCAAATATACTCAATAAAATTCTCTCAAACCTAATTCAAGAACACATCAAAATGATCATCCATTATGATCAAGTAGGCTTCATCCCAGGGAGGCAGGGGTGGTTCAATATATGGAAATCCATCAACGTAATCCACTACATAAACAAAGAAGAAAAACCACATGATCATTTCATTAGATGCCAAGAAAGCATTTGACAAAATTCAGCACCCCTTCCTGATAAAAGTCCTGGGAAGTACAGAAATTCAAGGCCCATACCTAAACATAGTAAAAGCCATATACAGCAAACCAGTAGCTAATATTAAACTAAATGGAGAGAAACTTGAAGCAATCCCACTAAAATCAGGGACTAGAAAAGACTGCCCACTCTCTCCCTACTTATTCAATATTGTACTTGAAGTCCTAGCCAGACAATCAATGAGAGGAGGTCAAAGGGATACGAATTGGAAAGAAAGAAGTCAAAACATCACTATTTGCCAATGATATGATAGTATATTTAAGTGACCCCAAAAGTTCCACCGGATAACTACTAAGCCTGATAAACAACTTCAGCAAAGTGTCAGGGTATAAAATTAACTCAAACAAATCAGTAGCCTTCCTCTATTCAAAGGATAAACAGGCTGAGAAAGAAATTAAGAAAATGACACCCTTCACAATAGTCACAAATAATATAAAATACCTTGGTGTGACTCTAACCAAGCAAGTGAAAGATATATGACAGGAACTTCAAGAAGAAAGAAATTGAAGAAGATATCAGAAGGTGGAAAGATCTCCCATGCTCATGGATTGGCAGGATTAAAGTAGTAAAAATGACCATTTTGCCAAAAGAAATCTACAGATTCAACGCAATCCCAATCAAAATTCCAACTCAATTCTTCATAGAGTAGAAAGAGCAATTTGCAAATTCATTTGGAATAACAAAATATCAAAAACTATACTCAACAACAAAAGAACTTCTCGAAGAATCACCATCCCAGACGTCAAGCAGTATTACAGAGCAATAGTGATAAAAACTGTTTGGTACTGGTACAGAGACAGGAACATAGACCAGTGGGATAGAATTGAAGACCCAGAAATGAACCCACACACCTGTGGTCATTTATCTTTGACAAAGGAGCTAAAACCATCCAATGGAAAAAAGATAGCATTTTCAACAAATAGTGCTGGTTCAACTGGAGGTCAGCATGTATAAAAAATGTTCGAATTGACCCTGTACAAAGCTTAAGTCCAAGTAGATCAAGGACCTCCATATCAAACCAGATACACTCAAACTAATTAGAAGAAAAACTGGGGAAAAGTCTCAATCACATGGGCACTGGGGAAAATTTTCTGAACAAAATACCAATGGCTTATGTTTTAAAATCAAGAATCTATAAATGGGACCTCATAATACTTCAAAGCTTCTGTAAGGCAAAGGACACTGTCATCAGGACAAAATGTCAACCAACAGATTAGGAAAAGATCTTTACCAATCCTACTTGTGATAGAGGGCTAATAACCAAAATATACAAAGAAGTCAAGAAGTTAGACTCCAGAGAGCCAAATAACCCTATTATAAAATGGAGTACAGAGCTACATGAAACTCAAGAAGAAGGATGACCAAAGTGCATATGCTTCACTCCTTCTTAAAATGGGGAACAAAAAATTCTCAGCTGAGGAACATTGAATATCTGAGAAGTACCTAAAGGAATGTTCAACATCCTTAGTCATCAGAGAAACTCAAATCAAAACAACCCTGAGATTCCACATCATACCAGTCAGAATGGCTAAGATCAAAAACTCAGATGACAACAGATGGTGGCACGGATGTGAAGAAAGAGGAACGAACACTCCTCCATTGTTGGTGGGATTGCAAACTGGTACAACCACTCTGGAAATCAGTCTGGAGGTTCCTCTGAAAATTGGACATTGCACTACCTGAGGACCCAACTATACCTCTCCTGGGCATATATCAAAAAGATGCTCCAACATACAACAAAGACACATGCTCCTCTATGTTCATAGCAGCCTTATTTATAATAGCCAGAAGCTGGAAAGAACCCAAATGCCCTTCAACAGAGGAATGAATACAAAAAGTTAGTACATCTACACTATGGAGTACTACTCAACTATCAAAAACAATGACTTCATGAAATTCGTAGGCAAATGGATTGAAATAGAAAATATCATCCTGAGTGAGGTGACCCAATCACAGAAAATCATGCATGATATGTACTCATTGACCAGTGGATATTATCCTAAAAGCTCTAATTACCCAAGATGCAATCCACAGACCACATGAAGCTCAAGAAGAAGGATAACCAAAGTGCAGATGCTTCACTCCTTCTTAAAATGGGGAATAAAAATATTCATAGGAGGGGATATGGAGACTAAGTTTGGAGCAGAGACAGAATGAACGGCCATTTCGAGCCTGCCCCACATGTGGCCCATATATATACAGCCATCGATACTACATAAGATTGATGAAGTTAAGAAGTGCATGCTGACAGGAACTGGATTTAGATATCTCCTAAGAGACACAGCCAGAGCATGTTAAATACAGAGGTGAATGCTAGCAGCAAACCATTGAACTGAGTACTAGACCCCTGTTGGAGGAATTAGAGAAAGGATTGAAAGAGCTGAAGGGGCTTGCAACCCCCATAAGAACAACAATGCCAACCAACCAGAGATTCCAGGGACTAAATCATTACCCAAAGACTATACATGGACTGACCCATGGCTTCAGCAGCATATGTAGTCGAGGATAGCCTTATTGGGCACCAAAGGAAGGAGAATTCCTTGGTCATCCCAGGGTTGTTCCCCCAGTGGAAGGGAACGTCGGGCGGAGGGTGGCAGAGTGGGAAGTGGGTGTGGATGGGTAGATGAACAACCTTCTAGAAGTTGAGGGGGAGGGGCTAGAGGGCTTATGGACAGGAAACTGGGAAAGGGAATAACATTTGAAATGTAAATAAAGAAATATCCAATTAAAAAAAAGGAAAGGAAACACACACACACACACACACATATACACACACAGAAAGAGTGAGGATATCCTGAGTTTTGCAGGCTTATGGATGGAACTAGAAAATATTATCCTGAGTGAGGTAACTCAGACCCCCAAATAAAGGTCATGTATGGCATGTGCTCACTAATAAGTCAATATTAGCAAAAGTGTATAGAATACCCAAGATACAATCCACAGAATTAAAAAAGCTGAATATCCCAGGTGATGATGCCTCAATCCCACTTGGGTGGGTGAAGAAAGCAATCACAGGAGGAGGGAGGGAGGGAGGGAACTGGTGGGAAAGGGGACAGAGAGGAGGAGAGAGGAACATAATAAGGTATTGGGTGGGGGAAAAGGACCAAATGCCCAGGGGTAACCCCTCAACAGTGGGCTGGGTCCAAGATATTAGTGATTAAGGAAGAAAACCAGGAGATGAGAAGTGAATGAAAGAATTTAAGGCAAAACTGTTGTAAATATGAAATGTGAATGAGAGATGCAGGGTGGAATCAGAATTGAATAGATCTGAGAGAGGTCTGTGCAAGACCATCCCATAGGCCTGGCCTTGAAGTCTTTTCTGTAGTTTCTCTTTCCTGAGGTTGCTTCGTCTTAGAATGAGAAGCTATCAAATGGAACGCAGAAGAAAGTGACAGGTGCTCTAATGTCTATACGTCATGGAAGACACTGAGGAAACAGCCAGCCATGTTGCAGAAATTGCAAAGTGATGGTTCAAACCTTCAACTTCAATAAAGAAATAGGTATCTGCAGGACAAAATTCATTCTGAGAAAGACACCCATTCTCCTCACTGACTACTCTGCCAACCCGCATACATTCCAATTACTCACGATAAATCTGTGTTTATAGCTAACATAAAACAACTATTTTACTGTATAAATAAAAACATTTTCATAGCATTTTAAATAACTGTAAAACTTCAAAAACTGTAATTGTATATCTTTAAAGTAAAATTTGTTCTACATATTTAAATTTGTTTTAATTTTTGTTAGCTTTATGGACATTAAAATAATTTTGCTATGGTTGTTTTTGTTTTGTGTGTTGTGTTTGTTGTGTGTATATATGTGTGTGTGTATGTGGGTGTATGTGTGTGTGTACGTGTGTGTGTGTGTGTGTGTGTGTGTGTGTGTGTGTATGTGTTTGAAGGGATCACTATCAACCTATTTATCCTGAAACTCACAATTTTTCTTTGTCCACCTCCAAAACTCAGAAATTAGAGACCTACACCTGAAGTCAGCTGTTTATTTCCATGAAATAAGTTATCATAAATAGAAGTTATGAATTTGTCTTTCTGTTATGAAACTTGACCTCTCTCTGCCTTTTGATGCCCCCCCATTCTTTCGTTTACTCTAAAAATGCACCCAACCATGTGAATGCAAAAAAGAACAAATGCAGGTTATGGACTTAAAGTAGGAAGACAGATATAAAGTATATAAGTTAATCGTTCTCTAGTTGACACTTTGCTGTAAATTGTTTATTAATAGCGGAGGTTTGAATAAAGTCCAGAGTGAAATGGCCCAGCTTTGGAATAGCCGTACTCACTGTTGGTTGGGATGTATTGAACTAAAATTTGATTCATTTCTATGTGTGATATTTTTATTTTCAGTCATTAAAATAATAAAAAGTTAATAAAAATTTTAAAACCCATCCAGCCAAACTTAATCTGGATTTGTGCGCACCTGCCCAAAATATTACCAAGTCCTTCACTTATTAACCCTATGCTACCCGTGTTCTGTTGAGAACATTTTTCCTGACTCTTTTGTATTATTACATAGAATTCTGAAGTGTCATTTATCTCTCTGTTTAATTTCTCTTTCAATAACAAGATTATATTCCAATGGCTGTATCTATTTTATCCTTAGTGTGGGGTTATACATTTCACATCTTGGCTTTAGGTTTTACGTAAACTGTTCTAAGGAGATGAGCAAACACTCACTCAGCCCAGATAGGACACCAAAAACAGAAATGAAGAAACAATTCCAATGGGTTGAATGCAGGTTTCTGACAGGAGCATGAGCAGCGTATGGGCAGGATTATCACTGAAGACAGGAATGCCAGCAAGGGCTTACCGCTCTACAAATCACTGAGAGGGGTTGGTATGGTAAGCAGCATTTTCCCTCTGTAGCACAAAGTCAACAAACCCAATCTTATGCAGGTCCCAGGGGTAAACACAGCTGCTGATATGTCCAGAGGGCACCAGCCATGCTGTGCTCAGAGGACAGAGTTCCAACACAGCAAAGAAATGGATCAATGACTTGCTCAAACAGACACACAGAAAGCAGTCAGCTAAGATTAGTTGGGCTCTTCTGTTATTGATTTGCACTGATCTTAAAGTCTTCTCTGATTTTTTTTTATTAACTTGAGTATTTCTTATATACATTTGAATGTTATTCCCTTTCCGGTTTCGGGCAAACATCCCTCCCCCTCCCCTTCCTTATGGGTGTTCCTCCCAACCCTCCCCCATTGCTGCCCTCTCCCCAACAGTCTAGTTCACTAGGGGTTCAGTCTTAGCAGGACCCAGGGCTTCCCCTTCCACTGGTGCTCTTACTATGTTATTCATTGCAACCCACGAGGTCAGAGTCCAGGGTCAGTCCATGTATAGTCTTTGGGTAGTGGCTTAGTCCCTGGAAGCTCTGGTTGGTTGGCATTGCTGTACATATGGGGTCTCGAGCTCCTTCAAGCTCTTCCAGTTCTTTCTCTGATTCCTTCAACAGGGTCCCGTTCTCAGTTCAGTGGTTTCCTGCTGGCATACGCCTCTGTATTTGCTGTATTCTGGCTGTGTCTCTCATGAGCGATCTGCACTCACATTTTGATCATCCGTCTTGAGTTTCATTTGTTCTAGGCATCTAGGGTAACTCAAGCATTTGGGCTAATAGCCACTTATCAATGAGTACATACCATGTATGTCTTTCTGTGATTGGGTTAGCTCACTCAGGATGATATTTTCCAGTTCCAACCATTTGCCTACAAATTTCATAAAGTCATTGTTTTTGATAGCTGAGTAATATTCCATTGTGTAGATGTACCACATTTTCTGTATCCATTCCTCTGTTGAAGGGCATCTGGGTTCTTTCCAGCTTCTGGCTATTATAAATAAGGCTGCGATGAACATAGTGGAGCACGTGTCTTTTTTATATGTTGGGGCATCTTTTGGGTATATGCCCAGGAGAGGTATAGCTGGATCCTCAGGCAGTTCAATGTCCAATTTTCTGAGGAACCTCCAGACTGATTTCCAGAATGGTTGTACCAGTCTGCAACCCCACCAACAATGGAGGAGTGTTCCTCTTTCTCCGATCCATCCTCGCCAGCATTTGCTGTCACCTGAGTTTTTGATCTTAGCCATTCTCACTGGTGTGAGGTGAAATCTCAGGGTTGTTTTGATTTGCATTTCCCTTATGACTAACGATGTTGAACATTTCATTTTTTAGGTGTTTCTCAGCCATTCGGCATTCCTCAGCTGTGAATTCTCTGTTTAGCTCTGAACCCCATTTTTAATAGGGTTATTTGTCTCCTTGCTGTCTAACTTCTTCAGTTCTTTGTATATTTTGGATATAAGCCCTCTATCTGTTGTAGGATTGGTAAAGATCTTTTCCCAATCTGTTGGTTGCCGTTTTGTCCTAACCACAGTGTCCTTTGCCTTACAGAAGCTTTGCAGTTTTATGAGATCCCATTTGTCGATTCTTGTTCTTAGAGCATAAGCCATTGGTGTTTTGTTCAGGAAATTTTTCCAGTGCCCATGTGTTCCAGATGCTTCCCTAGTTTTTCTTCTATTAGTTTGAGTGTGTCTGGTTTGATGTGGAGGTCCTTGATCCACTTGGACTTAAGCTTTGTACAGGGTGATAAGCATGGATCGATCTGCATTCTTCTACATGTTGACCTCCAGTTGAACCAGCACCATTTGCTGAAAATGCTATCTTTTTTCCATTGGATGGATTTGGCTCCTTTGTCAAAAATCAAGTGACCATAGGTGTGTGGATTCATTTCTGGGTCTTCAATTCTGTTCCATTGGTCTATCTGTCTGTCTCTGTACCAATACCATGCAGTTTTTATCACTATTGCTCTGTAATACTGCTTGAGTTCAGGGATAGTGATTCCCCCTGAAGTCCTTTTTATTGTTGAGGATAGTTTTAGCTATCCTGGGTTTTGTTATTCAGATGAATTTGCAAATTGTTCTGTCTAACTCTTTGAAGAATTGGATTGGTATTTTGATGGGGATTGCATTGAATCTGTAGATCGCTTTTGGTAAAATGGCCATTTTTACTATATTAATCCTGCCAATCCATGAGCATGGGAGATCTTTCCACCTTCTGAGGTCTTCTTCAATTTCTTTCTTCAGTGTCTTGAAGTTCTTATTGTACAGATCTTTTACTTGCTTGGTTAAAGTCACACGAGGTATTTTATATTATTTGGGTCTATTATGAAGGGTGTCGTTTCCTAATTTCTTTCTCGGCTTGTTTCTATTTTGTGTAGAGGAAGGCTACTGATTTATTTGAGTTAATTTTATACCCAGCCACTTTGCTGAAGTTGTTTATCAGCTTTAGTAGTTCTCTGGTGGAACTTTTGGCATCACTTAAATATACTATCATATCATCTGCAAATAGTGATATTTTGACCTCTTCTTTTCCGATCTGTATCCCCTTGATCTCCTTTTGTTGTCTGATTGCTCTGGCTAGAACTTCAAGAACTATATTGAATAAGTAGGGAGAGAGTGGGCAGCCTTGTCTAGTCCCTGATTTTAGTGGGATTGCTTCAAGTTTCTCTCCATTTAGTTTAATGTTAGCCACTGGTTTGCTGTATATGGCTTTTACTATGTTTAGGTATGGGCCTTGAATTCCTATTCTTTCCAGGACTTTTATCATGAAGGGGTGTTGAATTTTGTCAAATGCTTTCTCAGCATCTAATGAAATGATCATGTGGTTTTGTTCTTTCAGTTTGTTTATATAATGTATCACGTTGATGGTTTTCCGTATATTAAACCATCCCTGCATGCCTGGGATGAAGCCTACTTGATCATGGTGGGTGATTGTTTTGATGTGCTCTTGGATTCGGTTTGCCAGAGTTTTGTTGAGTATTTTTGTGTCAATGTTCATAAGGGAAATTGGTCTGAAGTTCTCTTTCTTTGTTGGGTCTTTGTGTGGTTTAGGTATAAAAGTAATTGTGGCTTCATAGAAGGAATTGGTAGTGCTCCATCTGTTTCAATTTTGTGGAATAGTTTGGATAATATTGGTATGAGGTCTTCTATGAAGGTCTGATAGAATTCTGCACTAAACCCGTCTGGACCTGGGCTCTTTTTGGTTGGGAGACCTTTAATGACTGCTTCTATTTCCTTAGGAGTTATGGGGTTGTTTAACTGGTTTATCTGTTCCTGATTTAACTTGGTACCTGGTATCTGTCTAGGAAATTGTCCATTTCCTGTAGATTTTTCAAGTTTTGTTGAATATAGGCTTTTATAGTAAGATCTAATGATTTTTTTGAATTTCCTCTGAATCTGTAGTTATGTCTCCCTTTTCATTTCTGATTTTGTTAATTTGGACACACTCTCTGTGTCCTCTCGTTAGTCTGGCTGGGGTTTATCTATCTTGTTGATTTTCTCAAAGAACCAACTTTTGGTTCTGTTGATTCTTTCTATGGTCCTTTTTTGTTTCTACTTGGTTGATTTCAGCTCTGAGTTTGATTATTTCCTGCCTTCTACTCCTCCTGGGTGTATTTGCTTCTTTTTGTTCTAGAGCTTTTAGGTGTGCTGTCAAGCTGCTGACATATGCTCTTTCCTGTTTCTTTCTGCAGGCACTCAGCGCTATGAGTTTTCCTCTTAGCACAGCTTTCATTGTGTCCCATAAGTTTGGGTATGTTGTACCTTCATTTTCATTAAATTCTAAAAAGTTTTTTAATTTCTTTCTTTATTTCTTCCTTGACCAGGTTATCATTGAGTAGAGCATTGTTCAGTTTCCACGTATATGTGGGCATTCTTCCCTTATTGTTATTGAAGACCAGCTTTAGGCCGTGGTGGTCCGATAGCACGCATGGGATTATTTCTATCTTTCTGTATCTGTTGAGGCCTGTTTTTTGACCAATTATATGGTCAATTTTGGAGAAAGTACCATGAGGAGCTGAGAAGAAGGTATATCCTTTTGCTTTAGGGTAGAACGTTCTATAAATATCTGTTAAGTCCATTTGGCTCATGACTTCTCTTAGTCTGTCTACGTCTCTGTTTAATTTCTGTTTCCATGATCTGTCCATTGATGAGAGTGGGGTGTTGAAATCTTCTACTATTATTGTGTGAGGTGCAATGTGTGTTTTGAGCTTTAGTAAGGTTTCTTTTACGTATGTAGGTGCCCTTGTATTTGGGGCATAGATATTTAGGATTGAGAGTTCATCTTGGTGGATTTTTCCTTTGATGAATATAAAGTGTCCTTCCTTATCTTTTTTGATGACTTTTAGTTGGAAATTGATTTTATTTGATATTAGAATGGCTACTCCAGCTTGCTTCTTCTGACCATTTGCTTGGAAAGTTGTTTCCCAGCCTTTCACTCTGAGGTAGTGTCTGTCTTTGTCTCTGAGGTGTGTTTCCTGTAGGCAGCAGAATGCAGGGTCCTCGTTGCGTATCCAGTTTGTTAATCTATGTCTTTTTATTGGGGAGTTGAGGCCATTGATGTTGAGAGATATTAAGGAATAGTGATTATTGCTTCCTGTTATATTCATATTTGGATGTGAGGTTGTGTTTGTGTGCTTTTCTTCTCTTTGTTTTGTTGCCAAGATGATTAGTTTCTTGCCTCTTCTTGGGTATAGCTTGCCTCCTTATGTTGGGCTTTACCATTTATTATCCTTTGTAGTGCTGGATTTGTAGAAAGATATTGTGTAAATTTGGTTTTGTCATGGAATATCTTGGTTTCTCCATCTATGTTAATTGAGAGTTTTGCAGGATACAGTAGCCTGGGCTGACATTTGTGTTCTCTTAGGGTCTGTATGACATCAGTCCAGGATCTTCTGGCCTTCATAGTTTCTGGCGAGAAGTCTGGTGTGATTCTGATAGGTCTGCCTTTATATGTTACTTGACCTTTTTCCCTTACTGCTTTTAATATTCTTTCTTTATTTTGAGCGTTTAGTGTTTTGACTATTATGTGACGGGAGGTGTTTCTTTTCTGGTCCAATCTATTTGGAGTTCTGTAGGCTTCTTGTATGCCTATGGGTATCTCTCTTTTTAGGTTAGGGAAGTTTTCTTCTATGATTTTGTTGAAGATATTTACTGGTCCTTTGAGCTGGGAGTCTTCACTCTCTTCTATACCTATTATCCTTAGGTTTGATCTTCTCATTGAGTCCTGGATTTCCTGTATGTTTTGGACCAGTAGCTTTTTCCGCTTTACATTATCTTTGACAGTTGAGTCAATGATTTCTATGGAATCTTCTGCTCCTGAGATTCTCTCTTCCATCTCTTGTATTCTGTTGGTGAAGCTTGTATCTACAGCTCCTTGTCTCTTCTTTTGGTTTTCTATATCCAGGGTTATTTCCATGTGTTCTTTCTTGATTGCTTCTATTTCCATTTTTAATTCCTTCAACTGTTTGTTTGTGTTTTCCTGGAATTCTTTCAGGGATTTTTGCGATTCCTCTCTGTAGGCTTCTACTTGTTCTCTAAGGGAGTTCTTCACGTCTTTCTTGAAGTCCTCCAGCATCATGATCAAATATGATTTTGAAACTAGATCTTGCTTTTCTGGTGTGTTTGGATATTCCATGTTTGTTTTGGTGGGAGAATTGGGCTCCGATGATGCCATGTAGTCTTGGTTTCTGTTGCTTGTGTTCCTCGCTTGCCTCTCGCCATCAGATTATCTCTAGTGTTACTTTGTTCTGCTAATTCTGACAGTGGCTAGACTGTCCTATAAGCCTGTGTGTCAGGAGTGCTGTAGACCTGTTTTACTGTTTTCTTTCAGCCAGTTATGGGGACAGAGTGTTCTGCTTTCGTGTGTGTAGTTTTGTCCCTCTACAGGTCTTCAGCTGTTCCTGTGGGCCTGTGTCTTGAGTTCACCAGGCAGGTCACTTGCAGCAGAAAAGTTGGTCTTACCTGTGGTCCTGAGGCTCAAGTTCGTTCGCGGGGTGCTGCCCACGGGCTCTCTGAGGTGGCAGCAACCGGGAAGATCTGCGCTGCCTCTTCCGGGAGCCTCCGTGCACCAGGGTTCCAGATGGCCTCCGGTGTTTTCCTCTGGAATCAGCAATGTGTGTAGAGAGCAGTCTCTTCTGGTTTCGCAGGCGTGTCTGCCTCTCTGAAGGTTTAGCTCTCCTTCCCACGGGATTTGGGTGCAGAGAACTGTTTATCCGGTCTGTTTCCTTCAGGTTCCGGCGGTGTCTCAGGCAGGGCTCCTGCCTCACCTGGGCCCTCTCCACGGGAGCCCAGAGGCCTTATACAGTTTCCTCTTGGGCCAGGGATGTGGGCAGGGGTGGGCAGTGTTGGTGGTCTCTTCTGCTCTGCAGCCTCAGGAGTGCCCACCTGACCAGGCGGTAAGGTATCTCTCCCACGGGTTCTGGGAGCAGAGAGCTGCTGCGGGCCGGGATCCGCGGGTGTGGGGCTTCCGGTAAACACAGGACGTGCCTGGTCCTAGAGGGATTCTGCCTCTGTTGTCCCGATTCCACCCGGCAAGTCACTTGCAGCAGATAAGTTAGTCCTACCTTTGGTCCCGAGGCTCGAGTTCGCTCGCGGGGTCCTGCCCACGGGCTCTCCGCGGTGGCAGCGACCAGGAAGATCTGCGCCGCCTCTTCCGGGAGCCTCCGTGCACCAGGGTTCCAGATGGCCTCCGGTGTTTTCCTCTGGAATCAGCAATGTGTGCAGAGAGCAGTCTCTTCTGGTTTCGCAGGCGTGTCTGCCTCTCTGAAGGTTTAGCTCTCCTTCCCACGGGATTTGGGTACAGAGAACTGTTTATCCGGTCTGTTTCCTTCAGGTTCCGGCGGTGTCTCAGGCAGGGCTCCTGCCTCACCTGGGCCCTCTCCCACGGGAGCCCAGAGGCCTTATACAGTTTCCTCTTGGGCCAGGGATGTGGGCAGGGGTGGGCAGTGTTGGTGGTCTCTTCTGCTCTGCAGCCTCAGGAGTGCCCACCTGGCCAGGCGGTAAGGTATCTCTCCCACGGGTTCTGGGAGCAGAGAGCTGCTGCGGGCCGTCTTCTCTGATTTTGATGGAGCTAACATACACACTAGCACAAGCTTCTCTATCTGGTTGTTCCAATATTTTTGGAGAAACTAGGTAGAGTGTCCTGGTATGGCAGCCAGTGCCTGAAAAAAAAATAAGGAACTGTTGTGTAAGTACTACCTCAAGCCATCCAGGAGTTATTAGCCATCATTGCAATATTGACTGGAGTTTCGAGAACTAACTAGATGAGTACTGATGAGAAATAGATTCACTCAGGTTTACCAGTTTATTCTAAGTCAGAAACAGTCTGTTAGTGCGTTGTCATGTGTGTGCTTCACAAAATACACAAATTACCTTGTTCATTAATATTCAATATTCTCATCATCATCCAAAATTGACTGCACATATCAAGCTAATTCATCAGCATAAAAGATAAGAGCTAGCATTCTTCTGTGTTGCTTTCATATCATACAGAGACACCCATGGGCTTTATGTTGACAAGCAAACCTTCACAAGGGTGAGACCACTGAAATATTCCATCCTGACTCATGCCTCATGCACCACAAGTATGGAATCCAAATATACCTCTAACCAAAAGGTAAATCTCAATGCTACATAACATATTTCCTTACCAACTTCAATGGTGGATTTACATAATTGAGAGTAAATATAAGCCACCATTGTGGTCCATACAAATACAGATAATAAAACTAAATTTCCCTCTTCTCTGGAATACTGAAGGGATCAGAGATGAAATAGTGTGACTACTCTGTTATCTGTTTAGTCAGTGACCTTTTGTTGTAAATTATGGAAAGTGGCATCCTGGTGTTGGAAGCATTTGAAGGGGCTCATTCAACTTGGAGAGTAATTACTTTATGGCTGTATTTTTTTCCCTGAACTTTGAGAACATAAGTTAAATAATTGCAATTATTTCAAAGGAGGTAATTAAGGTCCTTAAATAGATATGAGGCTGGCTTAGAAACTAATAAAAGCCTCCGGGTAGGAATTTAAGTACTAAAATCCGGTACCTATGCTATGCATTGTGACAAACAGGCAGTCAATATGAAACCCAGCTGGGCAATAGGCATACACACAGCCTCCGGCAAATTGCTTCATTAAGTTTATATTATACAAACTTACCCCTTTCTGACATTATAACCCCACTTTCTGCAGTCTCAAGCATTTGATTAAACTGCTCATTTACTGAACACTACCAGATTAAAATGCTATGATCTAATGGCATTTAATTTTCGCACAGTAATTCTAATAATTTCTTAATGAGATTAGCAGAGGCCTCGGTTGTGATGTGGAGAGGAAACTCAGCAGTAACCCAGTCCACATGCTCATTTAGTCACTGAGAAGATGCTAGACCCGAATAGGAAGGGCCTGCTGATACCCTGAGGTGGCCACTGCTCAGTCAATGGTGGTAAAATCTGCCCTATTGCGGTAACACCATGGGCTTTCTCCAAGGGACATGTGAAGAAAAAAGCACAAGTATGCTTACACTTAAAATCTGTATTTACTGATTGTCATATAACCCAGTAAAAAGTAAAAAATAGTTTTTCAGAAGATGACGTCCACATCTGTGTACTTAAAATTGTACCTCAGTGATAGCACTGATTTTGTAAAGTCCTAAAGGGGAGTCTCCATCCACCTGTCTCCTGAGTGTCTTCCTATTATATTAATAATGCCTAGCATATGGGAACACTGTAAGAAGTGCTTGCCGCATGGGGCTGCCTACATCTGAGCCCCTGGGCATCTCATAGCTGACGTTTTAAGATGACTCCACTTCTTCTGACCCGTCAGTCTTTCTGACCATTTTCGCACATGTTTTCCCAATCCACTGAACTTACCTCTGAGCTAGAAAAAGATGAGGTAGGCTCTGGATTGTATATGGAATATACAAACATTTCTGAGTTTAGGGTCACCACATAAAGTCAAATCAAATATTTCCAACCCATCAAAGGGTATTTCAGATAGCAAAATGCCTAAGCCATCCCTATCACTGTTCTAAATAATCCGTGGACTGACCCTGGAAAGGGAATCCTCCTCAGCCTTTCTTAAAGATAGATGCTTGTTAGCCTTGAAAACAGGGCATGGCGTGGGGATGAGGCGATTCTCAGTGGAGTACATTCTTCTTCTAAGCTTACTTTGTAATATCAGAGTCAGACTACTCCCAACTACTACAGCTGCAGATCCAGGGGTCCTATGTCTTCCCTTAACTGCCGAGAGCAAATATATAAAACCAAGGAGAGGTTCACATAGAAAACTAAACATAGGAGATATTTTTTCTGAAGAGTGCACTGTAGCCAAGATAAATAATAATATTCTATATAGTAGAATATTCTATGTAGTGAGGAAATTTGGCATGTTGTTTGTAAACCCAACTATGTTAAATTATAAAATACAGAACAAAAGGAAATTTGAGAATAAATTCTTTATGAAAATAACAAGTTAATTGTAGGTTACTCTTCTTGTCAAATGGACTGCCCAGAATATTTTGGTAAAGGTTGTTCATGTGTGATTGATAAACAGGAAGAGTATGTTAGAGGAAGTCAGGTCTGAGATGAGTCCATCTCTCTCCCTTGTAGAATTTTCATGAATAGTCAATGTGATAACATAGCTGAGACTTGAATAGGAAGATTCAGGTGAATCTTGTGTGTTGTGAACAATGACAAGGTATCCTAAATCTTCCGTCTTTGTAAGACACAGTTCCATGCAGCTAGCAGATATTAGGGTTCTATTCTTTAGAACCTCACAGACCCCATCAAGCTAATTCTAATTCTTCTCTTAAAGAAAAAGTTCATTGTTCATGATAGTTCATCAAGTTCACTGCTCATCCATTTTGCACACCGGGAACTTAAGACTGTGTTAGATTTGTTCAAAGCCAAGCAAACATCAAACCTCTCATTCTCACGGAATCATGCCATGTTGTTTTCTGCAGTTTTCTTTACAAAACTTGCCTTGTTGTCCAATCATCTCTGTTCACTTTTTTGAGCAATTGATGGTTGTCAAAGATCCTTGTCATTGTGGTCTCATGTAATATTGAACCTCATTTAGGGAAAATCCATTCTAAAGAAGGGGAAGATGGGAAATCCATTCTAAAGAAAAGAAAGACTGCCTACATCACAGCCTTTAAAAAGATGCTGTGACTACAGGGCTTTAAACTTAGCGTCAGAGAGCATGGGGCAAGAAAAAAGCTAATACAGTTCGCGTCTGAGGCGCCAGCAGGGAGCCTTCAGAATGTGCTTCAGGGTGGAGGTTTGACATGGGCACCCCTGGCAGTGAAGGAACCCTTGAGCATGTGCATAGCTACCAGGAAAAAGCTGAAATGACTTGTTACCACATGGGAAGTGTGTATGGTTTGTAGGACATCTAACATGAAATGGTGACTTTAATGCATGTCTATTGGTATTGGTTCTGTAGGCATATTGAAACGTATGATATCAGTGTTAAGTGAAAGACACGGGAGTGCCATTAGTTTAAAAATTATTAACATCTCTTGAAAGAAAAAAACAAGGGAAAGACACATGTTATAGAAATGAGAGCACAAAGGGTGGCATATACAGGGGAGCATGTATTATTTAGTTATGTTAGCCGCCACATCTATCTTTCAAAATGTAAGGGAACAATCGCTAAAGCTGTAACTAGCCCAGAAGCTCGCAGGCTACCCGTAAAATGCACAAGAGAAACTTGGGAGCATTGGTGTGCTTCTCAGCCTGCTAAAGAACAATGTCTCAAACATCACAGAGAACAGACTGAGCCATTCCCACTTTATTTCCTGGGAATAAAAATGGAGTGCAGTAATAATTCGCAGTGAACACGTCCAGAATTTTATTTCAAAGAAAGGCCAAAACTTGAAGGCGACCCCCAAATTCAGAGGTGCAAATGGAAGAAACATAACACCAGAAGAGCTTAAAGGAAGTCGGCATTAGAAGTCACCACCTTTGCCAAGGCTTATGAAGTCAATATATGGAAATACATCTGACTCCTACTGTTATAAAGGAAAATGCATTTTGCGTGAGCTTCCTATGTTTATAATTATATAATTAGAGACAGGTCAGCTATCTTCTGGGAGGTTTCTGAAGGTGTGACATAAGCACAGACGAGGATGAAAAGGGAAGGCTCTGTGGATGCCTTGTGACGGGTGATCCTCTATGGCCATTTAGCTAAGATAAAGAGTTTGATTCATTGTACCGCTCTGCGCAACTCAAGAGCAAGGAAAGATAAGTGATTATTTGGAAAATCTGTAGCTACCTGGTGGCCAAAAAGCAAGCTATGTTTTCCTAGGAGTGTAAATAAAATCCATGTCTAGAGATGGAAAAGTGACCAAAAGAGGATGGCTGGCTTGTATAAATAACCAGTAACTTCATGTACACGTTACTGGGAAAAATCAACTTTTAAAAACACATCGAGGGGCTGGGGATTTAGCTCAGTGGTAGAGCGCTTACCTAGGAAGCGCAAGGCCCTGGGTTCGGTCCCCAGCTCGAAAAAAAACAAAAAAAAAAAACACACACACACATCGAACTCACTTGATGGACTAAAATGTTTACGACACAATAAGAGAAAGGGGCAAAGCATGCTGGGGATGAATAACATGGTGAATTTAATTTGATACTTGTCTGATGGAAAATAGCATAGGTAACATTTCAACATATTCACTATCTTTTCAATAATAAAATTAAAAATTGTTTGATATTTCCACCAACAAGAAATACTGCTTTAAATATGATTCCCTATTCATTTGTTTCTGCAACATTGATAGAGGTTCTATGTTTGCAAGATCACAAGGAAAGGCAGAAATTTAATCTTGTGTGTGTGTGTGTGTGTGTGTGTGTGTGTGTGTGTGTGTGTGTGTGTGTGTGTGTGTGTGTGTACACAGTTAAAGGCACCCATGGAATTAAAAGAGGGTTTTAGGCTCCCTTGTTCTAAAGTTATGGGTGGTTTTGAGTCATCCAAAGTGGGTCTTTGGGAACTAGAGCTGGTCTGCCTGCAAGAGTAGTTGGTAACATAAGCTGTTTCTACAGTGTGTGAAGACCGATGTAGGCAGCTAAGATATGATCTTACTGTAAATGCCCTATAATTAGGTCAGAGCTCACAAGCACAACCTCTATGTATGTTTCAGAATAAGGCAGAGACATATGATCCAGTAGGTTAGACTCAAGTTTTATGGTACATCTTGCTAGCTATGAAGTATTTGTGGGACATAGGTCTAGTCATTGGAATTGTCCAGTGTCCTACAGTGGTAAAGCTTACGTTTCAGCCAACTTAGAATAATATTGGTGGCTGTGGGACTGTCTACGCCACTCATCCATATGGAATCTCGGACAGAGACTTTACATCTAGTGCGGTGCAGGGTAAAGCATAAAGCAAGGAAGTAATGGACTTTCTATTTCAGCCTGGATGCTAGCCTGAGAGTATAGCACTCTGAAATTCTCTAAGTCTTTGTGGCTGTGAGATTCAGATGTGGATTATAGATGTTCAAGGCCTTGCTTTCATTCATCCTGTTTTGACCACTAGAGCAAGACATGATTACCCAATATCAGGAAAGGCCAATAACTACAGTACTACTGGAAGTTACCATTGGGCCAAAAAAATGCCTCCAATCTATAAGCAATTGTACACAGATGAGGCCTTTGTACCACCATCAATATCATATCGTGCCATAGCTTCATATCTTGCTGCAATAAAATATCCTTACACAAAGTAAGAGAAGAGAGAAAGGGTCCACTTTATCTCACAATACCAGTTTGCAGTCCATCACCTGGGCAAAATCAAAATTGAAGCAGCCAGTCATAGTCATAGTCAGAAGGAGGTAAATCAATATATTTATTTCTATTATCCAACTTGCCTTATCTACTGTTAGAGTCCAGGAATCAAACTTAGGGAATGATACTACCCACTGTGGGCTAGACCTTACAGAACTCAATTAAGAGGGAAAAATAAGCTTGTCGTAGGCATACAGACAGACCAACCTGGTCTAGGCATTCCTTCATTGTCTGACTCTACCTAGGTGGTTCTAGGTCCTATCAACTTGACAATTAAGACTCACTACCGCACGTACATCACACATACAGTATATCAGTATATTAAATTCTGATTTCAGATGGTATCATCTACGGATGATTGAAGTAGTCCCCAGCCATAAATCTCTGCCACATTGATGAGTCCCTCATAACAGTATGGACTGTGGTCTCAGAAGTTTGTGGCACAACATTTTAGTATTAGTGGTTATCACGTGGATTTGAAGACTGGGGATCTCTTCTGAGGGAGTCTGCCCAGCATTGCTCAAAGGAAGCTTTTCCAGGTACTCACCGAGTCAGTGTGTTCTGAGTTACAAGCCACAGTTACATGTGAGCAAATTTTATGACCATATCACTATCTAGTGATGAAATATTGACAAGACATTGCAAATCGATGAGTAACAGTGGATTCAGACCATACGGCAATGCTGGCATGAGTGAGTGTGATCCTTAAATGTCACATAAAAATGCTGGGTATAGTCATGTCTCTTTATAATACTAGGCAGACAGCCTAGCTACTTAGCAAGTTTCAGGCCAGTGAGAGACCTCTCAAACAAACAAAAACAAAAATGGTGGTATTCTGGGACATCCTAAGAATGACAGCCCAGCTTCACCTCATGCCTCCACACATACATGATACACACATGTACCTGATCATATATCCACGAGTGCACAGCATGAAAAGAGAAAAGCTATACTTTAGCTTAGGATTTCAGAGAATTGCAGTGCAAAATCAATGAATTTATTAATCTTGGGCTGTGGCATTATATCACAGTGATTAGAATGTCTGGCAGAGGAATTACTGATTGCAGGGCAACCATTAACACAGACAAAGAGGAATGGATCAAGGAAGCCAGGCCTCAGGAAAGCACCACCCGCTAGGGAGATGCTTCCTGCAGTTAGATCATACCCTTCTAAATTTTCTGATAACAGTACCAGCAAACTGTGTGTGTGTGTGTGTGTATGTGTGTATATGTGTGTGTATGTGTGTGTGTGCATGTGTGTGTATCTTTATATGATATATATTTTATAAATAATATATAAGATCTTATATATTATATAAGCTCTTGTATATTATATATTATATATGCGATATAGTGTATAATAACATACACACTTATATATAACAATAAATTACCACATTCATTAGCACTTGTGAGTCTTTTACTTGATAAAAGACAACTAGAGATGTAATGAATATTTTTAAATGACAATTTACCATAATCTACAAACACTTAGGAAAAGGATCAGAACCGAGAATACTGTCTAGACTAGGGCGATCTGGCGATAAGTCTATGAGAGCTGTCTTGATGTTGACAGAACCATTACATGTGCTGGGCTCCAGACTCTAGAAGGTTAGAGAAAGCTGAGTACTAAACAAGCAAGCAGTTAGGCAGTACGAGTGTCTCTGTTTCCCTCTGTTCTTGACTGTGGGTGTAAAATAATTGTCTCAAGCTCTTACCTCTCAGATTTTCTAAAAGTAATGGACAGTCACAAAAATTTATGAGCTAAATATACTTTCCCACTAAGTTGCTTTTTTATCAGAATACTTTATCACATCAATAGAACTGAAATTACAAATGGGCCAACTAAGTTTTGAATGTGCGCATAATTGGGAAACATTTGCTGAAACCATAGTAATGGAGTCACAGGGGCCACAAATGCACTTTTCCTTAAATAAAAGACAGTAAAGTCTATGTAGACAAGGTAACTAAATCCTTTATCAAACATGAGAGTAATACATGGAATGTTTCAAAGTCCCCACTACTGAAATACTTCTAACTTACAAAAATTACATTTGCATAACTTTTAAATGAATATACTTATAGTGATATTTGTTACATAAAATGTATTCTCTTTCAAGATATTTAATTTAGAAGCATTAAGTCCATGTTTGAGGAAAAAATAATATTTCTGATTATGATGATCAATGAAAGACATCTAAGGCAAATTGACCCAGACCTCTATTCCTTGTGGATCGGAGTTATAGATCCCTTTCATCCCTCCAGCCCCCTTAGCTAAAACAAAACAGGGGAGTAGAACCCAATTATTTGAGAGTGCTAAGTAGTCAAGGAAATTAGAAAGCAATAAGGAAACATCCATGTGCTAAGAATAGGGTCAAACCAAAAAAAAACCAAAAAACAAAAAACAAACAAACAAAAAAAAAAAAACTCTAACAGGCTAACAGGCTTGCAAGGTGGGGCACTGGAAGGGCTGCCTCAAAGAACAGTGCATACAAAGCCTCACTTACCTGCCAAAGGGATATCTTTGCCACACTTGGGATGTATTTTGAATACTGACATAATAAAAGATAATGCTTGCAGATCATGAACATATACACTCAACTTGCCAGAAATCAACAGACTGGTCTTCTGGTAGCCTAACTGAAGATAAACTGATAGTACAAACCAAGAGAAAAAAAAAGGCAATTATAAAAACAATCAAACTCACGCATGCTCACAGCTCTGGAAATCCTTCAAATAGATAGGCCTCCTATCAATACTTTTATCAATGCAGAATCAATGTCAGGTGGGGACAGAAAAGTAAGGACAGGAAGTCACCCCGTGCTTATAGGCAGAGTGAGCCCAGCCTGAAAGTGTGAGCTCCTGGCCTGTGTTTTTCTCTGACTGCAGCTGTCAATACAGTCCTGCTAACTTGTCTGGGGAAGAAAGTAAAAGCTTTGTTAGGAGTTAAGTCATGGTAAGTAGGTGAAAGTGCAAATCCCTGGGCAGAAGAAACTGACAGGTACATCATATGCTTTAGGAAAGCGTCTAGATTAAGTTCATCTCAATTATAAATTATAAATTATAAATGGGAAGAGGATGACATTAGAAAAATTACAAGGTGATAAAAACAGAAGTCACGAATGGCACAATCCTGACGACGGTGAAGGGTGCTGAATTATTAGTGTGTAGCACACTTCAGATATAGATCACAAAATTTCATAATTGACACATCGGATGAGGGGAAGGGGATTTGGCAATGTCAAAGTTTCTGAAGGAATACAGAGAAACGGTTCAAAGTGAGATCGCGAGAGTATAACTTGGTATACACTCTACACGCCAGCACTTTTATTCCCTACTAAAGGCCTCGAAGCAGAACTGCCCAGCCATAGAGCTTTAAATAGATCAGGGACCTGCTGAGGTAATGACTACCTTGGCCTTCAGGGTAGCCAAGAACAACTGAGAGGTGGAGGGGTGACAAGAAGGAGCTGCAATGCAGGGCCCCTCAGACCTCAGAACTTACTTGATTGCACTGGGCTACATGCATCAGTTTATAAAATATGATTTATGGCACCAGAAATTATCTTTTAGACAAAAATATACTCAGTGCAAACAACGAAAAGAATCTTCCTAGTTAGCACACATATTAATGAAAGTATAGAACATGTGTAAAGGATAAAACACATATGTAAGAAGATATATGTACATATCTTCCTGAGGGGCAAAGAGATAGGTGGCACGAATAATCAGCTCTGGTTTCGGTCTTCGAACAAGCATATACATGAAGTATGCCAAGCGTAATAATTTATTAAGTATGGGTCATGAGTCAAGTTGTTAATGGACTGCTCTATGCCCCTCCAATACCCTGCCATTTAAGAGACTTTTTGAATGAGCAGACAGTTAACAAAACCCAGCGCATCATTCTCATGTATTCCCAGTTAGCTCTGCAGTCCACTGAGATCTCTTATGGCCATTGCCTCCTTGCACAGCACTCGGTCTTTGCTTTCTTGTCTTCTACTTCTCAAGAAGATGGTCTCAGTTAAAGCCCTCATTTGCTGCTTCACAACTGTGCTCTTTCAGTTCAATACCATTGAAGAAAAGACTTACAGGATATTCACCTGACCCCAGATTACTCATCCCTAACTTCAGTTGGCTCCTTAGTGTTACTGGGGAAACTCCTTGTTTCCGATGAACAACGGTGTCTTCACAGGGGGAGTTAGCAGACACCTATCTTAAAAATTCTGCTCTTGGTTTAAAGTTCATACGACTTCCATGCATGCTTTCTATGATTGGGCTATGACCTTATTTCCTAGTTCTCAGATGATAAAAGAATTGAGAGGCTATGTATATGTATAGAACAATATTTTCTATTAGTCTACTCTCTTCAGTTTTCCACTATTTCATCCCTACCAGTTCCACAGAAAAGATATTTTTATTTAATTAATGATTTTATTTATTCACATTCCTAATGTTGTCCCCCTCCCAGTCCCCTCTCCCAGAGTTTTTCACCCCATCTTCTCCCGACCCCCTTTGCTGTTCAATGCTGCTACATTTCCTTGGAGACTGAAATAGCCTCCTTCTCATTGTCTTTTCTCCTGTTATTCTAGGAAGCTTCTACTCTTTCCTATGCCATCAGTTTTTTCCTTCTACACTTATTTCTTGTACAATGTCATGTGATAAATGATATGAGAATGAGAATAAATAAATAAATAAGGAAAGAGAAAATATTGTCATATTTCAGAGGTACAGAGTATATATTTTTGTTTTTAAAACATCTGAAAAAATTATGACAGACTGTGTATACCAGGCAGTTTTGAGTGTCTTGGAACTTTATATGTGTTCACTAATTAAAATGCACTTAGCAAAGCAAATAACAGTTAAGTGCTGTTGTGGGATTGAGTACATTCCATTTGATAATACAATTAACTTTACCTAATTTTTTCATTTCTTCTTTTACCTTACTCATTTCCTGTCAAAATGGTGTGCATGTATTATAAACACATATGCCTAAAATAGATTTTTAGATCTTGAGTGACTGAGGCTAAATGAAAAAGGGGAAAGAAGATAGAAATACAGAAAAGAAGGAAGGAAGGAAGGAAGGAAGGAAGGAAGGAAGGAAGGAAGGGAGAAAGGAAGAAAGGAAGAAAGGAAGAAAGGAAGAATGGGAAAGGGGACATCATTAGGAACAGATTGTCCTCAATTAGAACAGTGAAGGTCTACTGTCTTTCTGTGGCAAGGGGACTTGTATGAGGATGCACAGAGTGCTTGGGAGGTTTACAGAGTAGAAACAGGAATTTATGCAGTAGAAGATTCCATCTGTAGAGCCGTGCCGTCAAAATTATAAATGCAAATAGAAGTCGCTATGTTGATCTTCTTCTTGAGCTTCCCATAACTACCTGCAGGTGTCATTAACCTGTCAATATTCCACTCAGAAGTTTCTTGCCTGAGGCTTTAACATCATCAAACTTTCATTCTTGATCCTAAGGGGAGAGGAAATGTGTGTGTGTGTGTCGGGGGGTGGGGTGTCATATCTTCTTTAATTTTTGGAGAACTGCAGCAGACAAGAATCAAGTTAGTCCTGGATGATATTAAGATGATCCAGAATGTCTTTCATGTTTTCTAAGCTGGTGAGACTGAGAGGTTAACTGATGGAATGAATCCCTCAGATGGCAAGACAGATGAGTTGGGCAGCCCTTTTTTTCTGTTTTAGAGGTCCCCTGAACTGGCTGGAGGCATAGACCACTATAATTGCTTTAGATATGAAAAGAGAGCTAGATCAGAGTTTCTCAGGAGGATCTAGAGGGCCACAATTAAACTTCATAGATGGGAGAGATCCAGAAGATAAGACAGGTATGTGATATAAATATGCATCCTGTGTGAGTAATTTACCATCTATAGCATAAAAATTAAGATTGTTAGAACTATTTTAATTCTAGCTGAGAGTATAATTAACAAAACATTTGGGTAGTTTTGCCATTATCAGAGGAAGAGGATAGGCAAGAAGCCATCTATGGAACCCTTGCTGCCTTTGTTATATGTGTTAGCGAGACTGATAATTTTTGTTACTGTAGTCGGTTACAAGATGTAAGGCCACTGATTTGCTGAAAGAGCTTCAAACATTTATCAATGGACAGCATAAGTTCAGAACTGGTTGCCAGGTATCTTCTTTCATAACTTGGGAATGTTGCATGCCAAAGTTAAAAGGAAAATATTTAAACTAAGCCTTAATCAGTAACTTGAAATGTAATTGTGGAACTGCCTGAACCATGTATCAGAGTCCTGCAGAAGGACAATGTAACCCTGTTTGTCAGATGCCTGCATAAGGAAGCACCAACGAACTTTGTAATGTAAGTCAGTTAAAGTCAACATCTAACTGACAATTGAAAAAGAGACACAAAATTTCTTTTTGTCCTTTTGTCAATGTTGCCTACCTGAGTCCTAAGAATACCACTGTCATATCCCTAATAATTTTTCAAATCTATGAGTTTGGTGACAGTATATCAGGCCTGTAATCAGGGAGTTTAGGTAGGTAGAGTGCAAATGGCATGTTTCAGCTGTGAGAAGTGCTCTTCCAGAAAGAGATAGTGCTCCACTGTTGGGAAATACAGTTTTATGATTTATACTCTGTTCTTAAGAAGATAGGCCTGTCTTTCTTAGCTGTGGATATGCATTTTGGTGCTGACATAAGTCAGGGCTTGCCCTATACCTGTTATCTCTATCCTTTTCTCTCCCAGGAGATTCATCATGAGACACAGTGGTCCAAATAACACTTCATATAGTGACATATAATTTGAGAACTACAATTCCTTGAAAGAAACATATAAATCATTTTAATCCTAGATCTACTTTCCTGATGGGAGTTTAAGACCATGTAGGAAGCCAAGAAAATTTTTTGCTTTTGTACTGGTCTTTCTTTTACCAGCCATTTAAGATAAACCAATGAGGCCTTGTTTAAGCATTGTTTCCCTTAGATGCATGTAGAAATTTTTTCCTTTGTTGACCTTCCTCTTCATACACTGAGCACCAATTAGAGTTCACCAGACAGAGTCTCCATGGCCTCCTTGAACAAATGACTTTCCACTGTTACAGAGAATGTTGGAAGTTTTCCCATGATACCATGGGATTCCATTGACTCAGAAAGGGAAGGGACAAAACTCTTTTTTCCCTTTCAATCCATCTAGCCACATTAGAATAGCCCCCAAGTATGGTTATTAGATACCCAGAGGATCAGTTATTCAGAGGCTTGAGTTCTCGTGCTAATGTTTGCAATGTACCGAATGTATACTAAAGGAAACCTGCCCCCAGTTGGCTCTGATTGGTAAATAAAGTTGCCAGCAGCCAATGGCTGTCCAGCTAATGACATAGAGACAGGGATGGGACTTTTAGGATTTCCAGGCAAGAAACATAGAAGGAGAAGAGAGGAGTTTGCTGTGACAGGGGCATAGGACTGACCACGTTATGAATGAGCAGGAGGGGAAGACAGCCAAAATGTAGGTGCAAGGGGAAAGCAGCCCCATAGGAGGGTTGCCCAGAAGAAACAGAGCAGCGAATATAAAATATACATTTAGAAATGTTAACTCAGGAATACCAGAGGGGAGTGTGTGCTAGCTGTGGGGAGGTTTGGAAGTGCCCGGCCACTGGGCTAACTAAGACATTAAAATATAAAGGTTGCATAATGTGTGTCTTTCATTCATGAATTCAGGCCTCTTAGATGAGTGCAGAGCCATGCCTGCCTGCCAGAAGCACAGAGCGGACTTGAAATATTTAATGCTTCATAGTTATGCCTATGTCATGCTTTTAAATATATTTAAATAAGTAGATATTTCTAAATAAATTTTGGTTAGGGTCTTCATCGCTGTTTTCTTGGTGTGAAGAGACTATAACTTCGGTGCCCCTTCACAACTCCTTTTTTTAAAAGAAGGCATTTAATTGGAGCTTGCTTGCAGTATCGGAGGTTCAGTGGTTTAATCCATTATTATCATGGTAGGCGGGCACATACAGTGCTACAGAAGTAGCTGGGAATATAGCATTAGATCCATTAGGAAGAGAGACTGGGTCTGGCATTGGCTTTTGAAACCTCTGAGCCCTCCTGTAGTGACATAATTCCTCTTGCAAGACCACCCCTCCAAATCCTTCTCAAGAAGTGCTACTCCTTAGTGATGAGGCAGTGACATATAGAAACCTACTGGAGAGAGGAGCATTCTAATTTAAGTGCACCACAATTAGAAATACATTTTAGATAGTTCTCACAATTATTGATCTTAGACTTAGAAGCTTTTATATCACATATATCTCAAACTTTCATCATCTATGTACCTGGACTATCTTACCTGAACCTTCCTAACTTTCTAAAGAAGCGTTCAAGTCTTTCTTCCCATTCTAGTAATATCCATGCACCTTACTCTTCATAAATAAACCCTTCTCTTCTAAAACATTTTACCTCTTTACATCCATTTCTTAATACCATGATTTTGCATGGTATATAATACAATTGAGTTTGCTGTCTGTTGTAAGGATTTTCACCCTGGGGGAAAGGGGAAGTAAACAATGTCTGGCCTTGCCTATAAGGCCCCAAATTACAAACTGAAGTTCAGTCTCATCCATGTTTGACCAGAGCAACTGAAATATTGTTCAAAAACTCGTCCCTACTGCCCACCCACTCAAGGCCTAAACCTGGCTTTCAGCCTGTACAAATTAATTCTGTCAGTCTGTACAACTTAATTCTGACACTTAATTCTAACATGACTCAAGTACCGGGAGGTTTGTTCAGGAACTCTGGAGCCATGAGATTAGATAGCTGTCCTCCAGGAAGGGGTGAGTTCCAAGAAAATGAGCTTCTCCGCCCTGCATCCAGAGCTCGGAGAAAAGCCACAAAGAGCATCTGTGGGATCCCAGATATCTCCTCTGCTGCTCAAGACCTGCTTAAGTTTGAATAAGTGCGGGGACCAATCATGTATCGCCCTGTCATTCTTTACCAGCTCCTTCTCAAAAACCCTATATACTCTGTGCTTTTTTTGGTTGGGGCCAATCCCTCTGCCTCCTGCGTGAGGTACTTATTGATCCAGAGCTCTGCCCGAAATACAGCTTGTTGCCTTTGCATTGGTCACTCCCAGTCTCCTGTCACTCTTGGGTGTCGCTCCCTCCCTCTTCCCCTCTGCCCCGCCCTCCTGAGCTGGCTGTTGGCTCCAATAGTGCCAGCCGCTGCGCTGCACTCTACCGAACCGAGCAGCGGAGGAATTCAGACTTAACAGAACCAATGACTTTATTGGGCTTAATTACATAGAGGTTACAGATGGGAGTGTAGATAGTACCAACGGTCTCATTGGAAAGCTGAACTCAGTGTGGATGAGGCCTTTTATATAGTCACATAGGTAGGCCTCATTTTTTTTTAAGGGGCATATAAAATTGACAAAGATAGTCTGTTCATCTCCTGTTTTTGTGAGGATTATTAACATTTAAAAAGTCCCACTGTGATTATTTTATACCAGCACATTTAAAAGTATGGAGATAGCAGATGTTCAGTTTAGATGATAGGTCAAAAACCCTGCGTAATAAGAGATAGTACTAAAAACAAAAGCAAAAGCAAACAGACAAACAAAAAATACAAACGAAACCATAAGCCCAGCTAAACCAAGAATCTTGGAAGATAAAAAAACTTTAAATTGTTTACTTTTTGTTTAAAAAGAAGTTGTATAGGTCAAAAACATCCTCAAACTCCTTAACATTTAAACACACACACACACACACACACACACACACACACACACACACACACACACACACAATTTATTCAAAATCACAGATATAAGTTATTCTTATCTAACCCGAGTGTATGGACCCTCCTGGGTCCTTTGCTGTGTTTGACCCCTGCTGAGCCCCGTTGAGGTATGTAGAAGCCTTTTGTTCCTAACAAAGGAACACCCTGGCCTAGTAGCGACACACCTGGGTGATGGTCCATTTGTTCCTGTCTTTTTGTTACTGGGACTTAGGCTGGTCTTCCTGGATTTTTTCTCCCCAGTAAATTTGGGGCACAAATTCGGTCTTTTGTTACTGAAGCCTTAAGCCGGGTTTTCCCACTGTGCTTCCTAGAATTTTCCACCCGGTCAACTGGGGTATATATTCGTGAATAAGGCTACAGATTTGGCATTCTTATGATATGAATGACCTGCATAGATGTGTTTATTAATCCTGCAGGTTTACACCCAGTTCTTGGTGCTGTGTCAGTGCAGGCATCAACACAGGAGGACAATTATCCAAAAAGAAAAGCATTATTTTAGAGTAGGATTGATCATTTCTTAATACTAATTTAGACCCCCAGGCAACTGGAACCATGTTGTAGAACCCAATGCAATATGGATGAAGGTGATAACATTTGAGCTGAATCTCATAATTATGTTTTGTCCTTAAAATCAAATTTAAAATTTTGTATTTTTAAAACTCATGTAAACTGTCACAAAGTAACATTTAGGTCATTATCTATTTTGTTGTGCCTCTATTGATTGGTAAAATCATTATTTTGTTCCTTAAATTTTTAGTTTTACTGTAAACAAAATGAAGTCTGGCCAGGTCAACAACTTTGCATGGCCACTTATTTATAAATCAATTTGGTACAAAGTACATGATACTAAAAAATATAATCACATGTAGAAAGTCTATACACTCATAAAATGTATTTCAACAAACCAAGATTTGGAGCCTTATTGGGTTTTTTAGATTATGTATTTTATAACTCTTCCTGTGAAAGTGAAATTTAATAGAGACCTTTAGTAAACACATTGTTTGATCAGGCAAAAGCAAAAGCAGGCACATCTGAAACAAAAAAGTGTTGAGGTGAGAAATAACACTTTATTTCAATTAGAAGAAAATAGGCCTGGAGATAGCATTAAAATAGCAAGCAGAAAGCTCGGCAGAGCTTAGCATAGCATCATCTCCTTAGCAGTAGCTTGTCTAACACTTGGTAATTTATCCTTTGCACCTCAATTGGTTCTTAGAAGCCAGGAAACATATGATATAAAATCTGTGTCAGAATTAAAAGAAAACAGTAAAATTACAAAATAACCACCTTGGATATCTGATATAACCCCTTCTTTAACACTCAAAGTTGTGAGAACCCCCAAAGAACTCAGTGGTACAAGATGTTTTATGGGTGCTGCCAGTTTGTTTTGGGGCCATGGGTTTACATTTAGTCAAGATATTAGGGAAGTCACATGGTGTATGACTCATTTATGTCATTAGCAAAGATTGTGGCAAAATCACATGGTGGTTTCCATCTTAATGGGGTCACCAGTCAAGATAGCAGCAAACTACATTTTTGCTTTCTCCTCCAATGAGCTCAACTCCACAGCAAAAGGAAACCATTCTTCTTCATGTCCTTGTGTGATCAACTATCTCTCAGACGAAATGTGGAACATCGCTCACTTTTATTTTAAAAGACACGTTAGTTAAATTAGTATAGGTATAGGAGGACATGGTATTGATGTCCCAGGCAGGCCATGGCAAAATAGTAACATAAAGAAACAGAGGAAGGGATTTCATGGTCCCCGCTCAAGGAAGCAGAGTCTCTAGGTTAAAGTAGCCAGAATCACAGCCTATGATCTCTCAGAGTTGTAGAAGAGGCAAGGGAAGAAAAAAGTGGTAAAGGTTCTCCCAAACAAAAGCAAAGTTGTGTTTGTTCCAGTTGGAGAATAGTGCTCCACACCTCCCTGAGCAGTGTTACTAGCCCAGTATCAGAATGGAACAAGAGTACCAGCAGTTCAAAAATCACTGCATAGTTTTACAGGGCCACAGGGTGGGGGTCTAACCTTTATCTTTTGTGTACATGTATATACAGTCGTTTGTATATAAACAGTATTAGCATTCTATCTAAGCTCCACCCCCACAGTTATCTGGCAAAGGCCAGATATACCTGACACTATAAAAGGGGCTGCTTGCTATGTCCTTCCTCTTTTGCTCCCTCTTGTTCTCTCTTGCTCTTTTGCTCTTACCCTCTTTTTCCTTTGTGCCTTCTCTCTTCATACCATGCCCCCCCCCCTTGTGCTCATGGCTGGCCTTTACTCTTCTATTTCTCTACTTCTCCCTCTCTTTCTCTGCTCTACTACCCTCTTAACTCCCCTCCCCATGCCATGAATTAACTCTATTCTATAGTATACTGCTGTGTATCCTTGGAAATAGTTTACCAATTAGCTATGGTTTAAAGAGAAATGTCTTTATTTATTTGGACTATTTCCTTCTCCTTTTTCCCTGCCACAAGTTCAAGGGTTCTGTATGAGTAAGCACATGGGGTTAGAAGAACGGTTCTCAAATTGTGAATTTCACCTAAAGGGGGTGAAAAGGGGGCCTTTTTCACAGGGGACACCTAAGACTATCAGAAATCACAGATATTTACATTACAATTTATGGTATGTGTATGGAACCAACTATGGATCCATGACATCCGTTTCCTCCTCCTGGATGCCCAGGCAACACTGCACACCAGGTTGGAAGGATGATAAGGTATCTGGGAACAGGTGGTGTCTGCAGGATCATGATTTGGCCAGTGGTTTGTCACGGCTCATCAGTGAAACAGATCTCTTAGATTACCTTCAGTGACACAACTTGTGTGCAAATTCTTTATTTGGAGTGACCAAGATCTATATATGCATCTTGGAGAGTGGGAAGGAGTTTTCAAGGTGAATGTAAAATCATTGTCTGGAGCTTAATTTACTTTGAATGCCTCATGTGTATGGAAAGTCATTTTAGGAATTCCAGGTGCTTGCTGGGCAGGTTCTTATTAGGAAAGAGGACGTTGAACTTGTAAGTTTGCAAAGGGCTATAAGACCTTCCTCAGCTGGGATTCAGGCTCCTCAGACAAGGTCAGAGAAAAGGAAGCCCTGTTACTAAACGGAGTCTTCCATTTGCACCGAGAGAAATCAGAAGAGTGATCCAGACATGGTAGCATCCTTAAGTAGCATAATTTCCTAACAACCATTTATAACAGTGAAGGACCCTAGAGTCTTTCACCAGCCTTACACCCACTGCCTCAGGTCAAAACAAGGCCAAGTACCAGCTTCCTGCCTCCAGTCAAGGCTCGGCCAACTTCCATTTTCCACCCACAGTCCTTGGGAGGAACAGGAACATTCTTCAAAAACAGAAGAATGTACTGACTAATAGTGACGTGACCCTCTGGTCCCAGATACAGTTCAAATGCACATCATATGCTTGTTTAACTTGGAGTTTTACAACAGCAGCAAAGTTACAGTTAGGAAGTAGCAAAGGGATAACTTTATGGTTGGATCGTCCACCAAAACATGAAGAACTTTATTAAAGGGTTGCAGTGATGGGTAAGTTGAGAACCACTGGTTTAGAGAATATTTTGAGACAAATAGGCTTGAGTTAGAAATAGGAGGGCCAAATCACATAATCAGAGTGAAGGACCAGGAAAAATTCAGACCCCCTAGCAAACAGAGTAGAGCCAAAAATGTAGGTCAGCCAGTTCAGTGACTCTGTTCCAGGAACTTGGCTGACCACAGAACTGATAATTACACCAGCCGGTTCAGCAACTTTCTCCCAGGAACTAGCTGACAATAAAGTTAAATTAAAATCTTAAAGAACAATCTTGAGAAACAGAAAGCTTCTCCTTGTGATTTTTCACTGGTATTCTCGACATTTTCCAATGACACCATCCCTACTCCCTTGGGTTGTGGTTTCTTCCTTTAAATATTCTTTCTCCCTGCTACTCGGGGTCAAACTCCTCTACCCCTTCGTGGGATATGAGTCTCTACCCCAGTGCACTGGTTCCTATCAATAAACCTCATGTGATTACAGCAAAGACAGTCTCTTGTGAGTTCTTGGGGGGTCGTGTCGTCCCGAAACTTGAGTGAGGGTCTCCCCCTCTGGGGATCTTTCAAGAGTTAGTTTCTTAGTGACCTTAAACAGCATAGGACAATTTGCAAACATGTCTTATGAGCAATCATATGAACCAGAAGTAAATTTTGTTATTGTTATTGTTGTTGTTGTTGTTGTTGTGATGATGATGATGATGATGATGATGGCAGAATTTAGGGGTCCCTAGGTAGAGAAGAAGTCCCAGATAGTAATTAAAAATTTTGTATCAAAGAATAGGCCAGTAGTTCATCTCCAATCCATAGAGAGGCAGAGTGAAAGAAGAATTTGGTAGGTGAGAAGGAGAAACAGGACTCACCGGCCAGATTAGCATTTGAGAGAGGCTTTAGGAAATTTTGTTTAGAAGTTTGAACTGGTAAGACCTGATACACAGAACTGTAAAAACAAACAGAAGGGCAGGATTACAGATAGAAAGAAGACTTGAAGGTGGGAGTGTTAGTCAGGGTTCTCTAAAGGAACAGAGCTGAGAGACTATTTGGGGTTTATTAGATTTGTTATTAGAGTTTGCTTATGGGTTGTGGCACAACTACTGCACCAATGACTGTCCCCATACAGAAAGCACAAGAGTCCAATAGTTGTTCAGTCCAGAAGACAGGATATCTCAGCTGGTCTCAGATATGTCAGAATCCTGAAGAAATGGGCTCTAATATCAGTAAAGGAATGATGCCTCAGCAGCAGGATAAATGAACTAGCCAGTGAGAATGAAGCAAGCAGGTGAAAAGCCAAAAGTTCACCTAAATACTTTATATAGACATTGCCAACAGAAGGTGTGGCCCACATTTAGAGTAGATCTTCTGACCTTAATTGACCCAATTAACTAAAAATCTCTCTGAGGGGTGCCCAGAGATGCTTGGGTTTTTAGGTAATTCACAAATATAGTCAAGTTGAAAACCAAGAATAGGTTTCACAGTGGGAAAATTCAGGCCTGTCTGGTACCAGATGTACCATCAGAATCAACAGAGACTATGTGAGAAAAAAGGAAAGGGGAGATCAACTTCTCAACGTGAACAGATTGTCCTTTAATTAGAAAAAGGAAGGGCTGGGGTTCTTCTGTGGCTCTTTCGCCTGTGCAAGGGGGTATAGAGAGTTTGGGGGTTTAATATGGCTGAAAAGCATATTTTGAGAGTGGAATATTCTGTCTGTGGATCAGTTCCCTGCAGAATCAAAGGCGTAAGTACCAACAGAGGCTCATGTGTAGAGCTTATCGGGACCCTTGCATCTAGCTGCCTGCAGATGAAATCAAGTTAACTTTGTCATGATTTTATCCACTCATGGTTTTCAGGTCATTAAACCTACATAGATTTTGGGTTAGGGTATCATTTATCATTTATTTTTGAGATTTATTTCTACTCCATCAGAAACTAATGATTTTACTATTAATATCAGTCAGTATGTGAGTCTTAAACAAAACTATTATTTTCTCTGAATGTCTAAGTCAAAGTTTTTATTGCTATGGTAAGATAACATGATCAGAAGCAACTAGAGGAGAAAAGAATTTATTTCAGCTTATAAATGCTTCATGCAAAGAAGTCAGAAAAGGAACAAAGAGAAAGAACCTAGAGGTAGGATGCAATGGAGAAATGCTTTGTACTGCCTTGCTGACCCATGGTTTACTCAGCCTGCCGTTATTGCACTCAGGATCACCTGACCAAGGGAGAGTACTGCCAGGCACAATGGGCTGGTTCCTCTCCTATCAATAGCAAGTTCAGAAAGTGTCTTACAGGCTTACCTACAGGTCTCTCTAATGGAGCCATGGCCTTAATTGAAAGTGCTTCTTCCCAAAAGAATTGAGCTTATATCTACTCGACCTGAAACTATGCAAAACACTGAGGATTGGTCAAAGAATTTTAGTATGATCCATGCCTCATTTTGTTCATTATTGTGTAATAGATGATTGACTACTGTAATGGAAAGTTACTGTAATTTAATTTTGAACTGGAGAGAATAAAAAGCTAAGCATATGTTCCTTTCAACAAAACAAACACTATTTTGTATTACATTGTGAAAACAATCATTACTTTAAAATAGTATGTATTTGATAACACTTCATGAATGTTAAATTTCCTTCTGTGTCATGATTTATTTTAGTTATGTGGGAGAATGTCCTTGTTCTTAGAACTAGCTGAAGCAATTCAACAGAAAGAAAAGAAAAGAAAAAAATGAATCTATTAAGATAAAGTGCTAGCAATAGAGGTAGGTGGACATTGTTTAATTCTCACCAGTTTAGTATAAATTGAAGAAGTAAAATTAAAAATGGGAAATAACTAAAAATCTAGGTTTAATTTTATTCATTTTTATTCAAAAGCTCTGCATCTAATCACAGTAAGCTCACGTCAGATTAATTCAAAGAGCTTATTGTACATACTCGAAAAAATCATTATTAATTTATTCATTAATACAAAAGATGTTATTTGTTCTTGTGAAATTTTACATATTCTTTTTAATTATTTCATTATTACAAATATATTTTGTTAGGTCAAAACTTTAATCATGATCTATATCTCAGAGTATAAATGCATTTTTTAATAAAATCTTTTCTAAGTAATGCTTATCTAACATCACAAGCCTGTACTGAACTATCCTGTTAATCTATGTTCATTTTTTCTGTGGGTAGAGCTTTGTTTTTGGCTGTGCGTGTTGCATTGAAATTTTCATTATTATTGAAATCATTTGAAGTATGCAATAAGATCTTGAGAAAAAAATGTACTGCTGGTAGAAAACAGGAATTAACTGAAAAACATAATTTTTTGTGTCATTGTAGAGGACATTTTCAACACCAATCATGTCTTATAGAGTTATCCTTGTCAATATATCATGTAGTCCTGGATTCCTGAAGGCTGCTAGATCAGACTGCCTTGTGTAGAAGGCAAAGAGTAATAATAACAGCAAAAGGGTCTTGACTTGACCAAAGCAAAAAGAAACCAAGGGTTTCTTCAGACCTCTGCATACTCCAGGTGGAGCTGTACTCAAATAATACATGGGAATTGCCACCTTACTATTTCCCTACACTGGTTCATTGAGCTCCAGCCCATTGGTGGCAGATAAGACCTTCCTCTGCTATGTATGCAGCTGGAGCCATGGGTCCCTTTATGTGTACTCTTTGATTGGTGGTTTAGTACCTGAAATTATCTTTTCTTGAGAAATAAAGAGAGAGGTGAGGGGATATAAGAGAGGGAGAGAGAGAGAGAGAGAGAGAGAGAGAGAGAGAGAGAGAGAGAGAGAGAGAGGCTTGTTTCTTTATTATAAGGTATTAATCACATGATGTCTCCATCCTTGTGGCCCAAGTACTTTCTCAAAACCTCACCTCTGAAAATGAGCTGATTGATTTGCACATACTAACTAGGGAAATTCCCAAAAGCTAGTCATAACAATATGTAAATGTATGTAGGTGTTAGCCTTGTATAAATAGAATTATTCAGCTTAGCTCATATTTGTTTTGAACAATCTTTTATGTTCAAAAATAGAATACAAACGTTTTAAAAAATTATATTTAAATTCAAAGTTTAAAATTTTTACCAATCCGTCAACAAAATGTTTTTGCATGCATTAGGTAACTTTGAATACATTACAAGCAAAGATATATTGTAGATATTTGTGTTGCTAGGAACATTAGAAATAACTTTGCTCTGAAGTTAGCATTTTTTGCAGTAGAATGCCCTAATGATATCTTGTACGTTTGAGAGTTAAATGTGTGCACTTTAACAACCATAAGGGGATTAATTTGCCAAATTACACTCTTAAGCAGTATCATTCAAATTCTATTTTATGTGGTATACTCAAATGAAATGTGATCAAATATAAACCTTGAAATTAAGAATTTTAAGCACCCAAGTCTCCTTCCTAAATAATCAACTGGGTCTAAAAGTAAGTTTCTTTGTTAATCTGCAAATGAACAAGGACTTTGAAGTTATACCACATTGGTCCCAGGCTGTGGCTCTATTAATTATTATATAGATTAACTACACACTGAGCTGACACTTTTCATTAAACAGCTGCTAAAACATCAGGGATGAATGATGCTTTGTGTGTTAGTCTCAGAAGTGTGCACCCAGTGGCTCTTTAATAAGCTATAATAGCTACTTTGTGCCACACGGACAAATTTTACTTAGCTGGAAGTGTTTGGAAGCACCACAGGTTAGAACTCATCATTATCCTCAACTCTTAATTCAAAAAAAAGATGTCAAATACTCGTGCCTAAATTTCTAAATCCACATTAAAATGTTTGATCTAAATTCAAGCTGTGCAAATACAAAAAAACAAATCATGAACGTAAAAGACAAGAAAGGTAATAATTGTTTATATTAGGGGAAAAAAGCAGTACATGTTGATGCCATAGTTAGCTATTACTTTCAGTTACTAATTTTAGCCTTTTACATTTTTTCACAAATAATTATGGGTTTACGGTATCCATCAATTTCATGAATGTATTCCTAGTCCCTCTGAAATAAAAATTAAAACAGCCTCAGGTATAATATCAACATGTTACATTTTCCAGAGTCTAGAATATTTATAATGACTAGGTTAAAAAATACTTTCTACCAATAATCTTATAACTTCTTAAAATTTTGACCCCAAAGTCATTTCTGGACACTGTCCCTTTAAAATGTGAGCTGCTCTAAAATGTGTGCTTTCCGCTCTAATTTTGAGTCCATCAATTATAGTTATCAATTCTAAGTCTGTTCCTATAGCTTTGAGGGATAATTTCTAGAAGTTAAAACCTTGATTCTCATAAAGACATAAAGTAAAAGTATATTGCAAATTTTCCTTGACTGTTCAGCAATGAGAAGACTAATAACTTGTTAAAACGGGTAAGAAACAACTCATTAAGAAATGTATTGATCAGGTGTAGTGGGGTAATATACAAATGCAGACAAACCTCTCTCCTTCCATAAGGGAGAGACAACAATAAAAATACCGTGCTAGGCAGAAACTGTGGTTATGAAAGCTTGACTTAAACCTTTGCAGCACCATCGTCACAGGAAAACAATACTTACTCAGTATAACATATCATTCATGTTTTCAATTTTGACTAATGTTTTCAATGTGTGTGTATGTGTGTGTGTGTGTGTGTGTGTTTGTGTATTAGTGTGTGTGTCCCATATATATAGGAGACATATATTTATATGACAGAGTAATAACATAGTTAAAATGTCCACTTCTCAATCCCTATAACATGCAAATATCTCATCTTACATAAAACAAGTTGTTCTATTAATGAGGCCGCTTGGTTACTTTGAGGTTGGAGACTGCCTTAGATAATAGATGGGGTCAGCATGCTGACAAGAGTTCTAATAAAAAGATGCTTAGGAGTGTAAATGAAGAGAGCAGAGTTGATGATAGAGGCAGATGTTGGAGTGACTTTCTCTTAAGGCAATAGAAATGGACATGACTCAAAGCATGCATGTGCCACTGGGATCTAGCAATGGCAAGGAGTCTCTAAAAGGGCAGACCCTCCAGCCTCAGTTCTTCTGAGCAGCATAAAGCATTGTAGCCCATGCAGACTGACACATAACGCAAGGAGTTGGCCCTTCAGACAACCACACTTAGACTTGCAACCTAAACATGATGTAGCACATTTTGAAACCTTTTTGTTTTCCATGGAGGACTCACCCATTCCCTTGACATTTACTTTAAATGCTGCTGAGCAGAACCAGAATTTGCCAACAAGCTTCCTCCACTTTGTCATTTCTGACCTTCAACGTTCTTGCTTCCAAGTTTCAGCCCCTTTCTCTTAATTTCCAGTTCATGTGTATCATGGTTACGACCCTACTTACCATTATCTTTCCTTTATCACTCATCTAATTAACTCGTTTCACCAGATACTCATTCCAATTGTTTTGACACCCATTGTAAACATGTTATTAACACGTTTTGAGTACCTCAAAAAATAGTAGCTTTAAGTTATGGGTACTTACAAAAGAAAATGTGGAGTATATAACTGGAGCTTATGTATTTAGAATTTTAAACTATTTCTCTTGGATTATAATTTTTGTATTTTTTATGCATATGAGTATTTTGATGAATGTATTCTTGTGCCCTTGTCTGTCACATGCATAGCCAGTAACTGCAGAGTTCATAAGAGGGCATTGGATTCACTAGAACTGGAGCTACCAATTGTTGGGAGACAACATGTGGGTGCTGGGCAGATCCTCTACAAGAGCAACTGAGTTATCTCTCCAGCCTTTACTTTCAAATTACTTTGGAAAATTAATAAATTATTGATAGCTGCAGTTAAAAACTGTAACATATATTTAAGCTTTTCCCAGTGAGTAGATTTTAAATAATTCATTTACAAATAAGTACCTGATTTAATTCAGATGTAAACTACCATTATTTTCCATATACAGCAGAATTATTAATCTCAACTAATGACTTATTATCACCTTATCACCAATAAATATTTAAGGAAACAAATCAACAAATACTAAATTCATTAGAGGTTTCCAGGTCCATTTACATTCCAATACTATAACATCCACTACTTCTAATGTGATATATTTCAAATGCAAAATGGGTACATTGTATATGTTTGCATTATGTTAGTATGGTTTGTTATTTTGAGCAAAGTTATAGTTTTGTAAGATAAATCAGCATAAAGAAGTAACATACGGCGCGAGCTCTGCTGTAAATACTTTACACTGCATGATGGGAATTGGCAACAACGAAAGACTAATAACACATTAATTGAAAATATGAATGAGAGAAGAGCAATTTTAATGAAGTAGCATGCAAAACGAACTCTGGACAGAAGTCGGCGGAATTAAAATCAGGAAAACAGATTCAATTATTCAAAACCTGGTGCTCTGGAAAAAGTCAGTAAGACTTCATGTGAGAGAGTCAAGGAGGAAACGATTGGAATCACACAATGAGGTTAACAACAATAGAAGGTGATCTGCCTCTCTCACCACTGAAGTGAAAATTTACAAATAATAATGGAAAAACATTAGAGCATTCCATGGGTTTAGACATTCATAATTTAGACATACTTTAGACAGGAGTATAAGCTCACCTTTTGCACAATTACAGATAAGCTGGCATACATGTGCATACGCACATGCACATTTACATATACATATAATTTCATTTTGTTGCCTGGGTTACTAGGAGGTGTAGTCTAGTTGTAATAAAGCAGTACCCAGGAGCAAGCTTTGGGAAGGAACATCTGGTCCCTCCTACATTCTTGTGTCTTCCTGTCCTCTCCAGTTTCTCTGAGCTAAATAGCTATACCCAGTGGTGACTTTCTGCTGTGATGTTTATCTCTTGGCACAGGCCTGAATGTGGTTGGTATTTATCCAATTGTTATAAAATTCAGTAATGATGAAGGGATAGGGTTTTCTTTTCTCATTAGATATTTATTTTGTTGTCATTGAAATGTTAATTTGATTGTCATCAGAAAAAAATAACTTTTTATCACTAAAGCTCATATTTTATCACTAATATTCTTTTATTAAAGATGTATTTGTATAGATATATATACACACATATACATTTATACAGTATAAGTGAAAATTTACACTTATGTTTGTAAGCATACTTACATGATATGCTGTGCTTATTATGTATAACCTAGTATGCATGAAAACCAAACACGTTATTTTTACAGAAGTAAGGATATCCAAGTTTGAGGAGAATATAGGATTTTTCTGTTTAATGAAAAACTTTATTGATACTGTGTGAAGTACACACAGAGATATGGTCAATTCCAAAACACAAAACGTAATTCTAGGTCTAAAGTTCGCCAATAAACTTTAACAGACTTTCTAACTTTTAACAGCTCCTTGAACTTCACAGTCTGGGATGTTCTGCTGACAATTAACATAGGAAAAAAAATAATATTAGCTCCCTGAATAAAATATTCTTAACTCCCCCATCTGTTCCTTGTTTAAAAATGAGCCTGAGAAATTACTACTAATCATGCCAGTATTAATTAATTCATTTTGGCAGAGGAGGGAGAAGACCACCTTGGTAGAGTTGTAGGAAACATCTAAAGAGAAAAAAATGAAAGTTGTCTAGGATCCAGGTGGGGAGTGAGATAGCAGACAGTTTTCTGAGGGGTGGTTTGATGGTAATTAGTAAAGTTTGTGACTCAGTTTTAAATCGGGAGGCAGAAGAGAGTCAGACACTTTTAAGCACCTCTTCTGGCAGACTCTGACCTCTCGTCCACTACCTTTACGTCGTGTCCTTTCCTCCCTATGAAGGACAGGTGTGTCATAAAAATATCAACTGTTGCAGCTCAAATCATTGGACACAGTTACTGGGATGGAAGCAGTGTCATGGACTTTGATGGATTCCTTTCTCATCAGGTTTATTTCCTATGACGCGATAATCCTCATTTCAGCAGGATTATATCATGTCCCTCTCTTTTTTAACGTTAAGGGAATCGAAGAAGTTCTGGGGTCACAAGCCGAACAGATAAAGTACACTTAGATGGTACAAGCGATGAAATAAAGGGAAAACTGAAACAAGGTTTAATGTATATTGATAGCGCTCGTTGCTATTTTCTGGCATTTTGCCAGACTCCCATCATTCCATTTTAGTTTCAATTCTATTCATAATTTTTTTTTTATAAAAACTGCAGACATAAATTTTTAACTGGTCCTTTATTTTGGCTTGGCAACATCTTGGTAGAAAGCTTAACTGAATTCCAAAGAACCTTGAGAAACAAGTGTTCATCACACAAAATGTGACAATTTAATGTAATGACAAATCTTTGGGACTGTGATGAGGATAGAGAGATGCCTGGTAGGTCTGCGGCTGAGGCGATGGCTTGTTTGGTAGCTTGCCTCGCCTGCAGGACATTCTTGGTTCAGTGTGTAGTGTCCAGATACCAAAATTCAGTTCTTGTGTACAGGTCTATGTAGACATACTTGTATTTTTTAGTTTTACTCCTAGTGTTTCAGGACCAAGGCTGATTGCTTTGACGAACAAATTTATATTTCAACTGGATTAACAAGTTTTACTAACCTCTATCAATACGTGAGAAAATGGGTGTGCAAGAAATTTCAAACATTTGTCCTATGCAACCTCCTGTAGCATTTTGCAGATCAAAAAAATCATTAATGATATTTAGATGGGAGTGGTAGATGTTTAAGGTACTTAGACATGGCCTTAGATAGCAGAACTAGGGAATACTTAAGATCCCAATTTAAATGTATAGTCTCTGTTAGGCAATTATCAGACTCTCTTACTCATGAGAACAAAGTGAGAATAGATTTCAAATCATTTAATTTAATTTTACAAAAAAAAGTCTTTCAGTCAAATCATTCAATACTTGGGTTTTCACTCAATTTTTGATTTCTAACTACATGTCCTTGCTTTACAACTTAAATTTACCTTCACTTTTATTACTGCTGTCAATGTAACATTACTTATTTTTCTGTTTAAAATTTCAGAGATTTCCTATGTGAAGGCTAAAATAACACTGTAATTAAAACTTCAATTATCTGTTTTTGCAGGCTTGGTGATTCATAAAGATAATGCTGTCTGTATGTGACAATGAAGTACATGTTCATGTGACCTCTACCAACAGAACTAGTAAAGCAACATTACATTTATTTCAATGCATTCAGAGACATTTGGCAGAAATTTTTATTGGGCTTTTAAAAATTAGTTTTATTTCTTTGGAAACCATGTTTTGACTACTGCTCAAAATGATGATAACTGTGTTACTATAGTGATTTCTAATGGAAGGGGACAGATCAATGGATAAAAAAAGTATTTCAAAGATTACTAAGTTTATTTTAAAGTAAGCAAACAAACTAAATCAGAACATTGTCAATGAGCAACTAAGAAAAACTTAAGATTAGATATATAGACTCATCTATAATTATATATACATATATATATATATATGTCACCCATTAAAACACAAAAATGTCTTTCATGTAGTAGCAAAAGGATTCTTACATTTCTAAGTGAAGAGAGGACTTGGGGTTCTCTGGAGTTTTATGAACATTTGAAGAAGAGGTATACTGTATTAAAGATGTGCAAATTATTTGAGATGATGCTTTGGGGAAATGTGGTAAGAAATAACATGCTCAAGCTAAGGCCAGAAATTATGGCTTTCTTTTTGGGGCACGGTGCACATCCTATCCTGAGAGCGTTGTGAAGCCACATATTATGATGTGCCAACATCTGCACACATACATGCAAATGTTCATATCCTGCTATGAGAGCAGATTGTACATTTCCTAATTTAACTAGGCTATGAAAATCATGGAAACACTTTTTTGTTGTTGTTTTTGTTTTGTTTTGTTAAGGAAGAAAACTGGAGAGACATCTCAGCTATCAAGAGTGTGTGCTTTGCAGAGTACCTGAGTCTTGTTTCTAGCACCCACATGGTGACTTACAACCATCTATAACTTCAGTTATGGGTCACCTAATACCTTCCTCTGGTCCCTTTGACCCATACTGTGAACAAAAGAATAAACTTAAAGCCCATACATATACAGCCACCAAACTAGATAGAAGATGGATGAAGCTAAGAAGTGCAGGCTGACAAGAACCGGATGTAGATCTCTCCTGAGAGACACAGCAAGGCCCTGGGTTCGGTCCCCAGCACCGAAAAAAAGAACAAAAAAAAAAAAAAAGAATACAACAAATACAGAGGTGAATGCCAGCAGCAAACCACTGAACTGAGAATGGGACCCCCATTGAAGGAATCAGAGAAAGAACTGGAAGAGCTTGAAGGGGCTTGAGACCCCATATGAACAACAATGTCAACCAACCAGAGCTTCCAGGGACTAAGCCACTACCTAAAGACTATACATGGACTGACCCTGGACTCTGACCTCATAGGTAGCAATGAATAGCCTAGTAAGAACACCAGTGGAAGTGAAAGCCCTTCGTCCTGCTAAGACTGAACCCCCAGTGAACGTGATTGCTGGGGGGAGGGCGGCAATGGGGGGAGGATGGGGAGGGGAACAGCCATATAGAAGGGGAGGGGGAGGGATTAGGGGGATGTTTGCCCGAATAACAATTGAAATGTAAATAAGAAATACCCAATTTAACAAAGATGGAGAAAAAAACATAAAAAAAGAAACAAAGTAAATAAAAGCATATGGGTAGACATAAAGTCTTACTGACAGGAAAGCTTACCTTCAAATTCTGTAATTACTGAGATAACTAGTAACTATACTATATATAGTATATGGAGAACATCTCTTAGTGCTACAAATAACAAAAAGGATACTTTTGGTCATGAAGGCCTCTGGCTGATAAAAAAAAAAATGAGATTCTCCTAACCGCCTGATCACTGTTGAAATTCTCTACTGGATTCATTTCCTTGGCCACATCTGCTGAGTCCAGGAATCAGGAAGTTGTGATTAGATCTAATGGCTCACTTTTTCTCTTGAGCAAGTATAAGGGAGAGTAGAAATGGGTCCTTAGAAAAGATCCTGTTTCCCTGATTTCATATTCACTCCCGGTCGGTTTGGTTTTCATCTAATTCAGACACATTTAGGAGATTAGAAACACTCATACGATCTTTTTTTTTATTGGGTATATTTCTTTATTTATATTTCAAATGTTATTCCTTTTCCCGGTTTCCTGTCCATAAGACCCATATCCCCTCTCCCTTCCCTTCCTGCTTTCCCTCCCCCTCCCATATAAGGGTGTTCCCTCCCATCCCTCCTTAACATTCCCCACTTTGACATTCCCCTGCTCTAGGGGGTCCAACCTTGGCAGGACCAAGGGATTCTCCTTCCAATGGTGCACAAGGACATCCTCTGCATTTAGAGCCATGGATCCATCCATGTGTAATCTCTGGGTAGTGGTTTAGTCCCTGGAAGATCTGGTAGGCTGCCATTGTTGTTCTTTTGGGGTTGCAAGTCCCTTCAGCTCTTCCAATCCTTCCTCTAATTCCTCCAATGGGGACGTCGTTCTCAGTTCAATGGTTTGCTGCTAGCATTTGCCTCTGTATTTCACATGCTCTGTCTGTGTCTCTCAGGAGATGTCTATATCCGGTTCCTGTCAGCATGCACTTCTTAGCTCCATCAATCTTATCTAGTTTTGGTGGCTGTATATATATGAACCACACGTGGGGCAGGATCTGAATGACTGTTCCTTCAGTCTCTACTCTAAACTTTGCTTCCATATCCCCTCTTATGGATATTTTTGTTCCCCCTTTTAAGAAGGAGCGAAGCATCTGCATTTTGGTCATCCTTCTTCTTGAGCTTTATGTGGTCTGTGTACTGTATCTTGGGTGATTCGAGCTTTTGGGCTAATATCCACTTATCAGTGAGTACATACCAAGTGTAGTTTTCTGTGATTAGGTTACATCACTCAGGATGATATTTTCTAGTTCAATCCATTTGCCTATGAATTTCATAAAGTCATTGTTTTTGATAGGTGCGTAGTATTCCATCATGTAGGTGTACCATATTTTCTGAATCCATTGCTCACTTAAAGGGCATCTGGGTTCTTTCCAGCTTCTGGCTATTATAAATAAGGCTGCTATGAACATAGTAGAGCATGTGTCTTTGTTGTATGTTGGAACATCTTTTGGGTATATGCCTAGGAGAGGTATAGCTGGGTCCTTAGGTAGTTCAATGTCCAATTTTCTGAGGAAACTCCAGACTGATTTCCAGAGTTGTTGTACCAGTTTGCAATCTCACCAACAATGGAGGAGTGTTCCTTTTTTCTACAAATCCTCACCAGCATCTGCTGTTGCCTGAGTTTTTGTGGGGTAGTGTCTCAGGGTTCTTTTGATTTGCATTTCCCTGCTGACTAAGGATGTTGAGCATTTCTTTAGGTTCTCCTCAGTCATTTGATACTCCTCAGCTGAGAATTCTTTGTTTACCTCTGTACCCCATTTTTAATAGAGTTATTTGGCTCTCTGGAGTCTAATTTCTTGAGTTCTTTGAATATTTTGGATACTAGACCTCTTTTGGATGTAGGATTGGTAAAGATCTTTTCCCTGTTGGTTGCTGTTTTGTCCTAATGACAGTGTCCTTTGCCTTATAGAAGCTTTGCAGTTTTATGAGGTCCCATACCGTCCTAAGAGGCTTCATTTGCTGTATTTATTATTCTTTCATTGAGAAGAGTGTCTTTATTTGAGTTGCTGAGTTTTGAAATTTATGTATATAAGATATGCTTGTGAATATATAGCTCAATTTAACTATAGAATATCAGCTTGATACTGTGAGCTTCTTATAGTTATATACATAGAGAAACATAAATATACAGAATATAGCATAAATTAAACCATTTTTCTTACCCTCTTCCTAAAATACACCTGCATTTTATTTAGGTGCAAAGGCAAAAAGGCCCCTGGTAAGCTTGTTGTATCACACTGTGTTATATTTAGTATATAGTGTACTTACTAGTTATCAAATAAGTATGCTACAATTTTCAGAAATTAAACCATTAACTAAAACGAAAATGTTTCCTTAGGGCATAGCCCCTCTAATGCTTTAACTAGGATAGTTATGATGTAATAAAATATAAAGAAAAAGCTTAACTAGACATTTGTTCAAACTTTGACACGCTTTGTCATGATCCAAACTTAATGTGTGAATCACAGACCAACTAAACACATAAATGGCTTGAAACCCAGGATGTCATTTCAGTCTTAGACAGACTTACTGGTGCTGAAGACAACATTTAGCTCTGCACATCTCATAAATGAAAATTTAAAGCCTCATTTTGGGATACAAAGCCTTCATATATTTTACTGCTTAAGAATTACAGCAAAGTCATGCTTGAGTGTATTTTTCAGCAGTTATGAGCTGCACCCTTTGCCTAAGTGTTGTAAGTTAAAAATTCTGTGCTATCACATCCTAAATATGGCTTCAGAGAATTATAGTCCTCTGGCCAGCCTTATTAGCTATATAATTGAACTGTTTGTGCAAATTGATGAGTGTGAATAACTGTGTATACCAACATAAAGAGTAAGTAAAGTTTTGCAGCAATAATTACACGACAACAATGGAAATATTTGGAACACATACTTATATTTTGGATCACATAATGACCAAAATATATTGAAATCCAAAAATGTGAAATGTATCTGTCATTATTTTCTACTTTGAATAAAGTTTCCAAATAAATTATACTTGCAACATTTCAAAAATTAATTTTATCTTGCTTGCTACAAGTCAGTGAAAATAAATTATGCTTTAAAACACAAGTCAAAGGTCTGTATAGGATGAGGCATGAAACAAACTTCTATTATCTATCACCTATCCATCATCTACCCCTCAATCTATTGTCTTTCAATATGTCATTGTCTACCTATTATCTGTCTACAATTCATCTACCATAAAAGTCTATGATCTACCTATAACCTATGTGTGTATCTATGTAAAAAGTCTATTTATCAACCATCCATTCATTTTATATTCTCTAGTACATCAATAACTACTTTAGAATTTAATTTTTACAAGCCGATACAGTTTAACGTAAAATACATAATACTGGTAACAGATCTAATATCTATGAAAAATAATGCCAAATCTTAGCAAAAGTCATAAAAGATGCCAACACGTCAAAATGTGTAACTATTATTTACTCTTGTGAAGCTCCCATTTTTCTTCAAATTAGTTTCAACCAAACAGTTCAGTTACAATCATGATCACATTTATTATCAGAACGTGTTTGATTTGTGACACGGAAGAAGCTTAGTTGTCATTACTTTCTTGAAAAAGTCAAGATACAGTCTTAGATCTGCCAAAGAACTGAAGAACTGAAGTCATAGAGCTAAGAGCTGCCCATCAAACTAAAGAGATCTACAGGTACACACATTCATAACCACAACTAGAAGCCCTTGAATAGATGTCTCTATGGCAACCAGTGTGCAGGAGAATATGAAAGAAATTTTTAGAGCCTCAGAGTAGGAAAGTTCGAGAATTAAAAGCCCAACATATGGGAACCACATGATTCCAATCTAACCACTGTGAATTTCACTTCTGATTCAGCGGTTCTACTGGTACTCAAACTAATTACTAGAATTAGAATCATTTCGTAGATAGTCGTGTGTATTTTGGCAATAGAAAGGTAAATGGAACCATTCATACATATGACAGGGTATTGTTCGCTACTAAACAAAACCTGTCTTCAGAGTAATTTGTTCTAGTTAAACCTAACCTCCTCCAGTTTTTTCACAGCCTGAATGACCTGGCGGAGGAAAAAACACCAAAGTTTCCAGAAAGCTAAAGAAAACAAAATGACAGCCCTCTAAAGACACTATATTATACCCAGGAAGACAGGGATCATCAGATTATGAGATGTATGAGGAAGTTCATAGTGTGATAGCCTTAAGGAGGACAGACTTAATCCACAACTATATAATGATTCCTTTTCCTGACCTTACTACTTTATGGAGGACTATTTACTTCAGTTGTTTTGTGGGGTTTTTTTTTTGTTTGGTTGGTTGGTTTTTGTTTGTTTGTTTGTTTGTTTGTTTGTTTTTTTTTTTTTTTTTTTTTTGTTTTTTTTTTTTTTTTTTTTTTTTGGTTTTTTTTTTTGTTCATTTGGTTTGGTTTGGTTTGGTTTCTGACTGGTTGATTTTGTTTTTGTGTTTGGACCTTTTTTTTTGGAGGGGAGAGTTATTGGGAGATATACAAGGATAGCAAATGCAAAATAGTCACAAATATATTATATTTGTTTATATTAATTCAACCGTATCAAAAATCATTTTCATCAATGTTGTGAGTCCACCAACATTAAAAGGGCACACTCTTTTGGATTAAAATAAAAACAAACAAAACTATCATATGTTGTCTTCACAAAACCCACTTTAAATCTGAAAAAACTTATGTGTATAACAAGATAAAAGAAGTTTACAACACTAATCTAATGTAGTCATTGACTCATAAATTTCAGAAAGAGAAGACAACAGAGGAAGCGTGACTCAATTGAGGCAGTGTCATGATGAAAAGGGAAGTCACTACTGTCCTTAATTTTGTCAAAGTAATCAAAACTTGATAGAACTGCAAGAAGCAATAGATAAATCCACTATTATAGTTAATACTTTATCATAATTAAAGATGTTCATTACCATCTCCACCCCAACATGAAAGGCACAAGAAGAGTACTTTGCTGAGCTTGAAGCACTCAACATAGATCAACACTCAGCATAGATACCCAAAACATTGTTTGCTTGTAGCCACATATTATCTGTTCTTCTCAAACTAACAAAGAACATTCTATAAGATAGTCTAATCCTGTATATGATATACATCTTAAAAATTAAAGACAAATTACAGGTAGAATGAATGTTTCCTCTCAGACCACAGGGGAATCAAGCCCCAAATTAATAACAGAAATAAAACTGGACATCAAACAGGTTTCCTAGTTGTAAATGTCTCAAAAAATAAACCCCAATCGCAATTACACTTCTGGGTTATCATCTACATGAAGTCATCCTTTGACGGAAGAATTAAAGTCTGATCTTTGGTTATTGTTCTAAGATTTATTTGCCAAATATTTCTGTTGGGTATGTAGCTTGGGCATCCTATTCAATAAGATGGTTTTATTTAAATTATTATTTATTTCAATCTAAGAATTTACAATGTGTTTTTTAATGTGCCTCTTACTTTATGTACATATTTTTGAATGTTAATTTCTTGTTTTTATTTATTTATAAGTCTTAAATTTAGTCTATACAAAGAAGCGGATGCTCTATATTCTATTACTAATGCATAAATTTCCAAACTTAATAATGCTGAAAGGCCCCCTTAAATAATGCTTAAAAGAAAGGCCTCTGGAAACGGGATCAGAGCTATGTGAGTCAGACAAAAAGTAAATTTAAACTATCATATCAAAACATTGTTTTTTTTTTAAATCTTGAGGTAAATAAAATATGGTACAATTGTCTAAGTCCAGTGATATCCAGTATGTAAAATATTACTAAGAATTTAAAGTACTCTGTGTACACAAACTATGTTTTATTACCTTCCCATTCTGCCTCATTTTAGTACCATAATCTCAGAATATTCGGACATTCTTGTTATTTTTTCTATTTGATTGCCAATAGAAAAGCACAGGCATAGTGACGCGTGCCGTCAATCCCAGCCCGCTGAAGCCAGATGTAAGTAGATTGCTGTGATTGAGAGGCCAACCTGCTCAAAGGAGAGAATTCCAGGTCAGCAAGGACTACACAATGAGACTGTATCTTTAAAAAGTCATTTACAAGAATATAAATTTCTGTATAGATTATATTTAACTTAAAAGTCAAGTTTTTGTGTATTTCATACTAGCATTTGATAGGCAAAAGTTCTCTTCACTTTGAATCTTTTATAAATGTTTGAGATCTACGCTGAATTATGCAAGTATACAATTAATTTTCTTTCATAACTAACAACAATATCAGCTAATGCTATCATTAATAACTAATAATGTCTCATCTATTTCCGACTCCATTTGCTATCTTAAAATAGACTTCATAATCCCCTTAGCCCAGTATGTCAGAAGGGAAGAGCAAGATAGAAGAGCTTTTGAAAATAACTGTAGCAACTATTTGCTACTTTCTTGACCCTGGGATCTCTAAAAGAGCTGAGCTGCTAACAGGATTGTAGCTGGCTCCATGAGGGTCTGTAATGAAAGCTCTTTGCCTGCCCTTGCATTGCTGTGTCTCCCGGGAGCTGTTAAAGCATTTGGGATAATTATAAACATTATTGACAGGCAATAACAGGCTTTTCAAAATATCCATTTAAAATCATAATAATACTCATATTTGCATTACAATAGAGCTGCTTAAGCTCTCAGACTATTTAGGGGAGAGGAAAAATATTCGGTGAGCATTGTTGTTCCCTATATGATTTTCGATTTGAAAATTCATTTTCACATCAAGCAGGAATATTGTAAGAGCTTTGAGTGAAAATTCAATACATTGAAACTGTAATTTTATTTGAAAAACCCATCATTTATGTATCATCAAAGCTTTGAGTACAAACATTAAAATCTATTCATTTTTATCTACCTGAAGTATCCACTCTTCCTGACACCTCGAATGATTCAATTTTTATCTCACTGTTTCAGAGGACCATAGATTTCTCTTAAATTACATTGTATGTGTCCTCTAGCCCCAATAAACTGTATATGACTCCATTTACTAATAACATCCATATTTAATATGTACTTTCATATTCTTCTTCCTTTAAACATTATGACTGGTGTAGTAAAATAGATATTCCCTAAATGACATCAATACCTGGATGATTAATAAATAAATAAATTAATGATTGCCATTTAGGTGAAATAATGAGGTATGGTGAAATAAAAGATAAAAAATTTAAATTGCTAGTTACACTATTAAAATTTATGTGCAGATTTTGAAGTTCTTAAAATAAAGCACAGGTCGAAACCGCACAACTGGGGAAGTCAAGACATATGGACATATAAACTCTATGATAATGCCAGAGAAACACCAAGTCTACATGGAGGTGAATTGGAATTCAGGCTGAGAGGGATGAATTTTGCCTGACTTCTTTCGTTTCTCAGATATGTGTATCTAGCTGCAGGTGTATATCCCATATCACAAAACTTGCTTGAGTCCCTGTGTGTCTGTTGTTGCTGTGGGGTATTAGTGCCGTAGCTCTCAGAATGTCTGCACTGATTAGCACCTTAGCTGCGGAAACACTGCCATGCTCTGCTTTGGTATCACACTGGCCCTGTGAGACCAGCTCACAATTGCTCTCAGGGTTCTTTTATGCCTTGCTGCCTCTCTGTGATAAATTCATTTCACATAACATTTGGCATGTAAAGATCTTCTCTCTTACCACATTCAGACAGGGAGGAGATGCAGTCCAAGTGGGTAGAGGTGTTTAAACTCCTATTCCTGGTGACCAGCTAAACTCCTTATAACGGGAACACTTCCTTGCAAAAGCAAATTTGATCAGTCCTTTAATAAAGTCAATACATCCCCACTCTGGATGTTTCTCCTTACATACAAAGTGAAACAACTATATTGCACAAAACAGGTGGGAAATTTTCTTTCTCTCTAGTCATTCTTGGGGGTATTCATGGAGTGGCTAACGATACCATAATCTGATCTTATCCATGGCAAATTACAATGAGTCATCAAAAGGTACCCCACCACCCATGCCATTTAGTCTTTACTATCAAAGGAAATCATGACAATCTTTTATCTATATGTTGGGGTTAATACATAAAAATTAGTAAAGGGGCTGATTTGTTCGTACATTTTTTTATGCCTCATTTGATATCAGCAAAATGAGTAAGACCTGCGTGACCTGAAGAGGGCCAGCATGGACCTTCTTAACTAGAGAGATTCTGTGCCATTCTTATCTTTGCCTTTCAGAAGGCAACAAAATGCCTTGATTTGCTGAACTAGAAACACTACAAAGAGGTGGCAGGATGCTCTAATTTCAAGTCGTTCTTCCCACCTTTCACCTCTGTTGTCTTGCAATGACATCTATTTTCTTGTAAGTCTGTACCCAGCAAATTCAATTCGTATAGGGCTGTCACTCAACAGAATCATTGTTCTGTAACTCTCCTTTGCCTACATCGTCAGGATACTTATCCACATCTTCCTTGAAGAGTCTCACCACCATTACCTAACCTGTTAGAAAAGTTAAGTCTAAGATTTTTACCCCAGAACTGCCAAATCAAAATCCCCCATTTTAATAAGATCTCAGGGGAGTTCAATGGGTGCTTGAGGAATACCCAGGGCTTTTTTATGAAAAGTAGAAGGATAATTGAGATGGCCTAGAGGCATGACAGGTGACTACACTACTGCTATTGCCAGATGAAGGTGAATGCCTTTAAGACATACACCTGAGGTCAAAAGAAAAGAGCTTTGTCCAGTGAATAGATACATTCCAAGTGGCAGCCACTGTGTGACTTTGGATTAGTTGAAAAAAAAAAAAGCATGACACAGCATTCTGTATTCATATACCTTCCTTAAGTCAAAATGGGCCTCAAAAAGGGGCAACGACCTCGTTTTCCTGATGACTGCTATCTTCCTCTTACAAGAATTATGTCCACCTTACTTTGGATGAACTTGTTGCTCCTTGGCCTCTTGTCAATCCAGAATCCCATAATATCAGCAACTTGGCCCATATCCCATATTTACCATGGCACTTCTTAAATTTGCTGGTGCCTTGCAAATTTCCCATTACCTTTCTTAAAGACATTACCTACATTTCCAGTAGAGATGGAGTGTAGTGGGCTACTACATATATCTATGTACACAGCAAATCCATTATTATATATGGAGCACAGGATTACCGGATATTCAGATATCTCATATCTAACTATATATCTAATACTTCATGTAATTCTCCATAGGCCACTTTCACATGTAAATATCAGGGGACATGACATCTGACAAATCAAGCTGACTCCCAGCACTCTAATATAGCACTGAATATTTTACTACCTAGGAGCGTTTCTCTACCGAAGAATTCTACTTTTAATATTCTTACAGCTTCTTCTTCTGATGTTCCGCCTTAAAAGCAAATTCTCACTCACAGTCCGTTATGTCTTGTCTAGCGCTTTTGATCTTGAAGCTACATTTTGTGCATAGCCCATATTTAATTTTACCTTTGCATCACCAGGGTCTGATTCTTGTGAATGGATCCTGTAGGCTGTCAAGCCTTCCGTCATCCTGCTGGTTAAAAACAAAATGGAAACAGGAGAACATTTGAAGCTCTTCCCACCCTGGATGATATTTCATTCAGTAAAGTCCAGTTTGTATATGCCATTTTTGATGTCATCAGTGAGAAGCCCTGAAAATTCCTAAGTCTACCAAGAGCCTTCTGAAAGCCTGGTCTAAGGAAGGTACCATGCAACACAAGGTAAAAGAGAATCATGGCTACCCACTTACAAGGTATAAAGTGTCCATTCATGTACAGATCAATGGATTTCTTAAAAAGGAATGAGGAAAGGACATGTAACAAAAAGAAGCCAGATAGAGACTAAATATATGCTCAAGGCAGATAAAATCCAAGCAACGTGGACCTCAGAAACGTGGGTCTAACAGATTCAGCAATCTGTCAGTTAATAGATTTCATATCTAACAAGATGTTCGTGATATTAACTGATGGGCAGCAAATAGATCCAACTGTCCTCATTTAGAGTTTATAAAAACATAAATTTGTAAATACGTTTTAAAACAAATTTCCAGTATTTACTAAAGGCTAATATGAATGTAAGCAGAATTAGTATATTCGCATCAGGTACATGCAAAACAATGCTGTATTACAATGATAAAAAAAACAAAAAAACTCGGAGGTTTTAAGGCAGTCAGAAAATGGAATTATGTATAACTGTAAAAATACAAACCCAGCTATAATATCCAGTATTAATGTCTTAGAAAAACATTTGATAAAATAATTAGAAAAAATATTCAATTAAATACATAAATATGTTTTGTGTTTGAATATAATTTAAAAAGTAATGAGCATTGCTAAAGATACACATACATACGAAAGACTAAAAGTATCATGGTAATAACTAATGTCTCAGTCAGTAAAGCACTTATGAAAGCTTGGGACATGAGTTCCACCACCAGTCCATGCCCATAATCCTAGCACCAGGAGGGGGTAATATCAAAATCCTTTGGGCTTACAGCCTGCTCCTCTTTCCAACTGGTGAGCTTCAGGTTCTCAAAGAACAAGTCAACCTCTTGAAAAATAAGGTGGAGAGCCACCAAGAAAGGCCCTAATACTAAGTGCTGGCTTTCAGGTATACACGTGAGCATGCATGTGTCCATGTAGTTGCATACAGACATGAACATGCAATATACATACACTTATACATACAAAATGAATGTGGAAAAAAGCATGCACAAGCACCTATTAAAAGTGACAAATAGAAATATAATTTTTCTGAAGATACTCACAAAGGCTTTAATATTGTTCTCTTTCTTAATCTACATAGTGGGTGCAATAGAGATCATTCCAGTACTTCTTAAAGCCCTCTGGATAGTTTGCATTTATTATTTCATGTGCATTAATTATAATAAATCTTGAAGTTCAAGAGTAAAGAGGTAAGTAATCAACTTCTGTGCGAGCTGTGTGTCCGATATCCTTAGCTCCCTCTGTTTCTTTCTGCTGTCTCTAAATGTAAATAGAGAGCAGTTCTATTTTGCTGGTCGGGCTAATGCCCATCAGTGTGATGAAGCAGCAGCTTACTCTGAGATCATCGTGTAGTTCAGAAGGCTCAGTCTATACTGTTCTTCAGAATCTCTCCTCCCTGGAAGCAGCAATAGCAATAAAGAAAAAAATGGCATTTCATATTCAAATGAAAGCCCAGAAAAGAACATGTAAAATAAAGCCCCTCCTTTGCATTCTCCATGAAGAGCCCATGCTTTCCAGTGCAGAAAATGTAATGCTTCATAAAAAAAATCTCTGCAAACAATCATTGCACAGCCATGAGTAAACTTTTATTTAATGCCCATAAATCTGATTTATTTATTAAGCAGAGCTTGAAATGCTTCAGACTATCTCTCTCTCTCTCTCTCTCTCTCTCTCTCTCTCTCTCTCTCTCTCTCTCTCTCTCTCTCTCTCTCATGCTTTTGGCTTAGCTATGCTCAAAACCGGAGGCCATATCTTGCAGAAAATATTTTATCAGAGTAGATTGTCCATTACTAATTTAAAGCCTTCCAGCCGAGTAGCCACCACAGCCTGTGTTTGCAGTAGAATCTCATCAGCCCCTTGTGTATTGAAATTCTGTTAAAGATCTGATTTTTGTTCCAGATATGTTGTAACCATTTCTTTACAGCTCTATAGCTGTGGCTCAAGGTCGTAACAATTGGTAAATGCTTCTATTTCACCAATGAAAGAGCTAGTAGTGAACAGATGATAGGTTCTAGCATACTTCATGTATTTTAGCATACAACACTTATCTTATTTAGTTATTAATTCTGTATACAAACTTTTCATCATGTCTAAGAAGAAATACACAGCCCAGAGCTAATTTGGAAGATAAAGATTCCCAGAAACAAACTCATAAGAATTTTCGAAGAACTTATACTCTTTTAATTTATTTCTATTAAAAGGTATATTTATTCTTTAGGATTGAACTTTTTTGTACATACGGGGTTGTGTTTGTATATTTGCACATGTATATGAGCTAATGCCCTTTTCACTTGGGTGTGTGCATCTGTGTCTAGAAGTTAATGTTTGGTAGCTCTTTTCAATGGTTCTCTACCTTATTGTTGAGACAAGGTCCCTTGCTGAGGGGGCTTCTCACTGAATAATCTACAATGCTGCTCAGTAATCCTTAGGGTTTCTACCTAGAATACAGCCATAGGCCACCCTGCTTGACTTTTTCACAGGGGGGTGAACTCTTGTCCTGAAGTACTTTAAGTAAGCAGTTTCTAAATTACCTGATGCCTTAGCTCCAAATTTATTTAATATATGTATATATATATATATGTATATATATGTGTGTATATACATATATATATATGCATTAAATTGTTGTAGTATGCATAAACACACACACAATTCATTATTAAAGTTTAGAACAGACACTTTCAATTTTCACTTGATTCAGATTTAGAGGTGTGAGCCTTTGAATTTTCTAAGCATATTCTTTAGCAAATATCATTTGTTCCTGTTTGTCCCATAATAAAATTGACCCTAAAGGTAGTGCTGAGAGTTACTGAGATCTTAAGAGGTGGAGGGAGTAAAAAGAATATACCACAAAGAAATGAGCAACATAACTTAATCAACACTTAAATGATGTGAATAGTATGTAAATAGGTGGATTTTAGTGTCCACAAAAATCTTTGTCAAACTCACATCTTGGTAGATGAAAGACTGGATAAATAAACGTTGGTTGAATTTTGAGTTTCAGTCTTAGCTGGAGAGGAATTGCTGGTTTGAGGCCTGTGGATGTGTGCTAAATACGAACTGAAGAACGATTCAGAAACGTGAAGAAATACACATATGGTTCGAGATTGGTGTCCTTGGTGATTTTACCCCTTTCTTTGCTGATGGCTTGTCTTGTTCGAATGCTTGAGTATAGAATGGGTTTAAGAGCAATTTGAGGGTCTTGGTGATATTTATGTAGTTTGCTCAGATGTTATTTTAATAAGTTCATCCTGCTATCTCAAATATTAAAGTAAGCTTTGGTTGAATACACTTCAGACTCTTGAATGGACCACTGTTTTATCTGTCTACTGTCACAGACCAACATAATATCATGAGCCAGAGTAAGAGTCAACAGCACCTAAATATACTTGGAAAAATAAGAAAGTGATATTCCTCTATAGTGATGGTTCAATATTGGTGTAGTATGCAGCTGATTTTGAACACACACACACACACACACACACACACACACAAACACACAAATACTTCTTTCACAGATTGTTATCTAGGAAATGAATGATCTATTCTTTCACTTGAAATTCAAGATTTTGCATTGCTTTTTTTAAATTAACAAAATTAAGTATTTAGGAATTGATTTTATATTAGCATTTTATAAATGCATTTCATTATACTAGGTTATATTTTTCTGCATCACTAAATTTAGAATAAGAGTCAGAAACAATTGAAAACAATTTATCATGATATTGTACTGTCTGGATGTTGATAGATCTGAAGGAAATAAACAGAAAACCAAGAGTTAGTGTGTGTATATATTTGTTTTGGTTTATTCTGACTCTAGATTCATGGGCTGCTTTAAATCAAGAGTTCAGGGTCAACAGCCTAAGGAGATACTTCTCAATTAGCCCTCCACAAATGATAATCAGAGGCCTACTAAAACTTTAAAGAAAAAAAAATATTGTCCATCAGAAAAATACAGTGTGTCTTGTTGGCTCTCAGCAGTATGACTCGGTTATGGGTAGAGCCTATACCTGAACGAGTCACAAAGTGGGAACTTTTTTTGTTTTTTTTGTTTTTTTTTTTTTTTTTTTTTGGAGCTGGGGACCGAACCCAGGGCCTTGTGCTTCCTAGGTAAGCGCTCTGCCACTGAGCTAAATCCCCAACCCCAGGGAACTTCTTACCAAAAATACTTAGGATGACTTCAGGAGACAAGAGCGGTCATGTGATAGGAAATCGCAATGTGATTGGGTGGCAGGAAAATCAATAATGTCCACTAGATCATCTATCCTAAACTCAAGGCAGAACACTTGACTCCAGAGGCTACAAAACTTCAGGGTCAGAAGCTGCTGCACAGGGTTTCGATGATTGTGGTGCTGCGGCATACGCTTTCTGCAAACCTAGCTGTGACCACACAGTTGAAAAGAGAGTTCAGCACCACAGCAAGAAAAAACCCAGACAGTGGATTAGTGGGAAGCTCTATATGTCCTGGCACGAAGCATACTACCAAGGCCCACTTGGGTGAGGTTATTTTATTATAAAAGTTGTCTTGTCATAAAGTTTTGGACCACGATCTCTGGGAGCTGATGCGAAGAATCAGGATTCATCAAGAAATACCTGGCTTCCGAGTGACTTCCAGTTGACTAACTGGTTTAGCTCAGAACTGTTTGGAGAGCTTTTGACCCCAAGAAACTGTACTTAACTCTTGTTTACTGTGTCGCTGGGAATAATAATATGGCAGGACACCACACGTCGACTAAATACTCAATATTGTGTGAAAAGAGGTATTCATAGCAGCCACGGCTTAGGCTCTTGAAGTACATGTGAAGCTTTTAACCACTTCTTGTATGACTTTACGTGTATTATTGAGACAACATAAAACTTCGTTGTGCAATTTGTAAAACTTTGACATTGAATTTTTTGTACAGCTTTGCCCCAATCATGCATTTCATTTCAAAAATGCCCATAAGACTATTTTTTAAAGATTGATTTCTTTTTGCATGCCATATGGACAAATTATATAAATTATATCATTCATCCTCTTCACTGGCTGCCATTTAGTAACCTTCAGTAATTCTAAGCACTTTTAATTATAAGGAAGTACAAAAACCATTTCTCTATGAGCACCACTGTTCAATTACAAAAAAAGACATTAGAATAGGCAGAGAAATAAGTAAAGACATAGTCTTTGTGTAAATTTGCAAAAGTGATATTTACATAATTAGGTCTGGACAGACAGGTTCAGAGGAAAACACATAGCTTTTAGCTTCCACAGATTCTTAAATTATCCTTCATGGAATTTGGCACATTTTAAAATCTAATTTAGATTTTTAATTAATTATAATTATTTTAATTAATACTAATTATTTATGAATTTTATATATTATATTTTGATCATGTTCTTCCCCTTCATCCATTTCCTCCAAGTTCCACCCTCACTTTCCCTATCTACCAAACTTTATATTCGTTATATTTTGAAACTGTACCTTTATCGCTGACCCTGGATAATAGCTCAAAGACATCAACATAAGAAATAATATGACAAAAAAAAAAAGAAAGAAAGAAAGGGAATATATTTAATTCACAGGCACAGAAAAGGACTTTCCGAAGTGGGCCCTGATATAGCAAGCAACAACACCAACATTTGAAAAATTGGACCACAAGAAAATGTAAGCATTTTCATACAGCAAATGATATTGCCGTTTACGTGAAAAGGCAGCCTATAGAATGGAAAAATATATGTATAAGATCTACATACTAATATTAGTCAGCTGTTAAAAGAAATGAAATTTAATATTAAATAGATTAGGGTAGAATCATTCATTCTGAGTAAGGTAACCTAGGTTCAGAAAAATACAATCTTATATGTTTTCTCTCTTATGTGGGGATTGTACATCATTTCTCCTATGCACCAAGGTCAGGATTAATAGGGGGCTAGTGAGGATTCAAAAGAGTAGATATGGAACACAGATAGATGGGGAAACGTGAATAGTGACATAGGAAGAGTTAAATCAAGTGGGTGGTGGGGACAGTAACAAAGGGAATACAGGAAGAGATGACTCACACTAAGGACTGAGGAAGTCATACGGAAAACTACCTACCCCTGCAAAAGCTTCCTAAAATAATGCATGGAGTTGAGTTTAAGACATGTTGTAATCATTACTTCAAATGGCAACTTTAAATGTTAAAATATCCATGCTAATATCTGTCTTAGCATAGGTCATCATTTGAGATTATGATCACTTTAAACATTTTATAACATATCTACGCAGGAAGTTATATGATTTTTTTTGTCCTAAAATTTTACTTCAAAGCAGTCACAATCATAGAGTGTGTTTTAGTTTTTAATCATGTGTTTGTTAATAATTTTGAAATATAGCTAAATGAAGAGAATGATACAAAGAATCGACAAAACCAAAAGCTGGTTCTTTGAGACAAGCAACAAAATAGGTAAGCCAAATAACTAAAGGACCCAGAGGCAGTACCCAAATTAACAAAATCAGAAATGAAAAGGGAGACAAAACAACAGAAACTGAGGAAATTTAAAAAAAAAATCATCAGATCCTACTACAAAAGCCTATACTCAGCAAAACTGGAAAAATCTAGATGAAATGAATGATTTTCTAGACAAATAACACATACCAAAGTTAAATTAAGGGAAGGTAAACTATCTAAACAGGTCCAAATCCCATAAGGAAATAGAAGAAGTCATTAAAAACCTCCCAACCTAAAAAAGCCCAGGGACAGAGGACTTTAGTACAGAATTCTACCAGACCTTCAAAGAAGACCTAATAAAAAATATTCCTCAGACTATTCTATAAAATAGAAACAGAAGGAACACTGCCTAATTCATTCTATGAAACCACAATTACTCTGATTACCTAAACAACACAAATACCCAACCAAAAAGGAGAGCTTTGTGTTGGACCCTCTGGGGTCAGACAGAGTTTGACCCCTGCTGAGCCTTGCTGATGCAAGTAGAAGCCTTTTGTTCCTAACAAAGGAACACCCTGGCCCTGAGTAACATCACCCTGTCTTTTGTTCTTCTTTCTTTGTTTCAGTTTTTCCACTGTGCTTCCTGGAATTTTCCACCCTGTGAATTTGGGGTATATATTCAGTGAATAAAGCAAAAGATTTGGCATTCTCCTGAAACAAATGACCCGAGTATATGTTTTTTCTTAAACTTCGCAGGCCTACACCCGACTCTCAGTACCATGTTGGTGCAGGCACTGACAACTTCAGACCAATTTTGCTTATGAATATTGATGCAAAATTAGTCAATAACATTCTTGCAGACTGAATCCAAGAACACATCAAAACCATCACTCACCACGATCAAGTAGCAAGGTTGGTTCATTATATGAAAATCCATTAATGTAATCCACTATATAAACAAACTGAAAGGAAAAAAATTGCATGATCATCTCAAATGAAGAAGTATTTGAAAAATACAACAGAGAGAACAGGAATTCAAGACCCATACCTAAACATAATAAAAACAATTTACTGAAAACCAACAGCCAATATCATATTAAATGGAGAGATACTTGAAGCAACCCCACTAAAATCAGGACAAGACAAGGATGCCCAATATAGTACTCAAAGTTCTAGCTAGAAGAATAAGACAACAAGAAAGAGATCAATGGGATACAAATTGGGAAAGAAGAAGTAAAGTTATCACAATTTGTAGATGATAATACTTGTGTACATAAGTGACCCCAAAAGCTCTACCAGAGAAGAGTTCTCCACTCATTTTAAATGTGTTTCAATATTTATTTACATACCAAATAGAAAATGCAGATGATCCTTAATGAATGCACAGACCATAGCAGATGTACAGAAAATTTAGTTTCATATTCTTTAATATACAGGAACATTCAAAAATATTATAGCAGTATAATGTATTAGTAAGTTTTTAAACACATGAAAATGAGGAAGGCTGACATTTTCACTATTCAAACAGTTCCATTACCTTTTTTAGCATTAAAGTTCACTTTTAAGTATTTTTGTAAAATTTATATTTTCAGTATTGTTGTTGAACATAGTCTTAAACTATTAAGAGGAGTATTTTTTCACAAATGTCTAAATCATTATATGCCAGTTTAGATGATTTTCACAATCAACCTTAAGTTATTTACCCCAAATATTACCTTGGTCTCAGTACAATTATGGAAGAGTCTGAAGTGATAAATAAATATGCTAGAGTTTATTTTTGTGACATGACAGTTCATTTTGTTGTAAAGGAGGCATAGTCTTATTTATCCTAGGTTGGCCTTTGCATCTCTATGTAGATATGTGTGACCTCCAATTTCCGATCCTTCTCACTGTATTTCCAGAGCTCTGGGGTTGTAGCAATGCACTATCAGACCTGGTTTATGAGGTCTTGGAGGAGTTATCCATGGTTTCTTCATGTGAGGCAAGGTTTCTATGGAGGTACATCCCTGATGCACACAAAACCTTTTTTAGGTAAAATAAAAATGGAGACAGAGACATGAAACTTTAGATAATATATTGGTGCTACATTATGTTTTTTTTGCTTCAATTCATTTTGCTACATTTAAAATAATTTAAACTGAAAAATTTAAGCAATCTTTCTAGATTGCTTAAATCTATACATATTTAACTCACATCAAAGAATTTTCTATTTTCTATGGCAGCCTTATGAAGTTTGGTGAGCCAACCATCTTCCCATTCTGGGAGGTTTTTCTGGTAGATGCCACTTAAGACTTTCTTTCCCATACCTGGGGTTTAGACATTTTTCAGGGATCAGAGATATGGGGTTCTGCCATATCACATTACTTTTCTAATTAAAGATTTTGCAAACTACCATGGCACCCAATCCTTCCAATAACAGTTGTGATGGTTTGTATATGCTTAGCCCAGGGAGGGACACTATTAGAAGGTGTGTCCCTGATGGAGTAGCTGTGTCACTGTGGGTGTGGGCTTTTAGACCCTTATCCTAGCTGCTTGGAAGCTAGTATTCTGCTAGCAGCCTTCAAATGAAGATGTAGAATTCTCAGCTCCTCCTGTACCACACCTGCCTGGATGCTGCCATGTTCCTGCCTTAATCGTAATGGACTGAACCTCTGAACATGTAAACCAGCCCCGATTAAGTATTGTCCCTTATAAGAGTTGCCTTGGTCATGGTGTTCCCAGCAGTAAAACCCAAACTAAGACAACAGGTTTTACACGTTTTCTCCCAGTTCAACTGTTAGTTAACAGAGCCATGCCAAGCTATCTCCTCTTCATTCTTTTGTTAGCTACATAGTCTTCCTTATTCTAAGTAAAAACACTTTGTCGTTTCCCACTCTGTCATTCCCTTCAGCTTGTTTCTGATTACGGTATTTTAAACCACTCTCTGGATCCTCTCCTTCTTCCACATAGGTTTTGAATTGGTAATGGAAAAGGCATGGCCATCTACACACTGATAATCTTTATCATTACATCATCTCTACTGGCAGAATGATAGAGCCTTTGTCTAAAGAATGGAAGAGGTATACATATGAGTCTGAAAATTATCTCTCAGGGATTTAAATTTACAAATATTTTTAAAATGAAGATAGTAGCGAGACCATTTTAAACTTTGAGTTGGTTAAGACATTTTGAAACGTTATGATACAACCTGATCTACAAGAAGAAAGAGCGCATTCTATTCAAATAACTATTAGAGTTGTTGGGTCTGTGATTGGTGTTGTTGACAGATGTAATTAAAAGCCCAAGGCAACTATATAAGTATATTTCTTAGAAAAATGTAAACAGTACACAGAAGTACACTGATACTATTAATAATGAGAAATAGATAGTAAGGTGGGAAAAACATTAGTAGAACCAACTGACACATTTGGATGACAAGGAAATGTCAAACATAAGTATTACTTGAAAAAGTATGTTGTTGAGATGGTACAAAGTCATGAAAAACAAAAATATAAATGCATTTTGCTAAATTAACACCACATGCTTCATAATCTCACATACAAGACATTCTGCAAAGCAGAGACATGGAGAAGAATATACACTTTTCAACTATCTGACATGAGCAAGGAGAAAGGGAAAGAGGTGGAACACCAAAGTGCTCTCTGCTGTGGACATTTGATTGATTTAATCTTCACTGCATATCTCAGAACTCTGATGGAATTCTGCTGTGTATAAATTGTTAAGAATAATAGACAAGGATGTTTGCAAATCTCAAAATGTAATTCAGGTTACAGAAATAAGTTTAATAGATTTATAATTTTAACTACACTGAAAAAGCTGAGGTAGAAATAAAAATCCCATTACTGTTTTACTAGATCAGACACTGGCAATGCACACAAAGTCCAAGAAAACGGTCAAAATTGGTTTAGTAGAGAGCTTAGATCAAATGACATCTTAGATATATGTTTCTTAAATGTGTTTATTAAATAAAAGAAGGCAGGGGTTCCCTGGAGAAACAGGTAATTCTAAACTTCAGCAAAGAAAAAAAATTAAGAATCCAGAGAAAAAGCTAATATACAAATAATGAATATTAAATCATGGTGATGTAAAATGAAATGGTATAGCAAAATAATGTCTCTGATAATTTATAAACTAGAGAATATTTCACTGTATAATGACATGAACAATAGAAGAAATGCCAAAGAACTGACATATTTCAGTTATAAGTAATGAAAATAGTTTAGTGTAGAAAGTATTATAGGCATTTTAAAATAACCTATATAATATAAATAATAAATATAGTAGTGACCATTTTCAAGCAGAGCCCACTGATTACAACAATGTTCAATAGTATATTTGCATAGTTACAAATGACTTAGCACAGGATGTGACATGTATTAATGTTACTGGGATAATGGCAGTGTCTTTAGTGAAGCAACTAGACAGACACCATTGTAACTTAGACAATGACATTAAACATGTGATATTGAAATGTGTATTCCCATTCTGTGGTGAACATATCAATATAAAAAGAAACTTGTGTGTGAAGTTAAAATGAATACATCCCTTTACGGGTACATATGCCAAAAAGGTAAACCTTCTATTTATATGAAAAAAATCAGGTAAGCTAAAATAGGAGATCATGCTACAAAACAGTGCTCACATTGTTCTTCAAAAGTATCAAATATGTGACAGACAGACACTGAGGAACTGTCACAGGTGGGAAGCAATTAAAAGCAAGTGGCTACAAATCAATGTGAAGCACATCTGGTGCAGTTAGGGGCATTGGTGGAAAATAAGAAAAATCTAAAGAAAGCTCACAGATTATATAGTATGTGGGTAGCAGCATAATTTCTGTTTTAAAAACATCAATAATGTTATTTTCTAAGATGTCAGTGACAGAGAGGCTGAATATAGGTTATATTTGAATTCTTATTTTTAATGATTATAAATCTTAAAGATTCCAGGGTAAGTTAAACTTTACCTTATCATCTTTATAGGTAGTGATGTTCGGGAAAAAACTCTATGGGAACCTGGTGTATATTCATACATAAATCATGAATGCGTTGTATGCAATATGTATTTTTGTAAATATCAAATATGTCCTAAATTTTCCATGAGTATATTTTCTACAATAGGAATAAAGAGGAATAAATTCTGAGCAAAATTATAACACTTCTCGATCTAAAGGATGTACATAAAAAGGGAAACAGATATAATTAAAATTGACTTTCAGATTTTATCTCCTTAGACAGATATTAATGATATTAGAAAATATAAGTAAAATAAAAGCAACTACATTATAGAAAAAGGAAATTAGATCAATAGCAGAGATACTTATTAAATGTGATTAAAGCATATTCTAATATCCTCGAGAAAGCTAAAATATCAGATTACAGTAACCATAATGTATAATAAAGTTAAGAGTATTTATACCATACTCACCCAGCTGGAAACTGCGGGCCATAGTTTTTCCAGTCTTTCTTGTTAGTGAATGATCATTTCCTACAGATATTACAAAAATGCCAAAAGAATATTCCAATGAATTGGCAGATTCTCAGTGATAAGCTAGTTACCTCACGAATGTACAATTTTTAAAAGAATTTATTAAATTATAGGTAATCATGTCTATAGGGGATGGCCAAAAGCTATTACAGTCCCTTTCAACTAAAATAATGACTAGCATATGGGTTCATTTAAATGATAAGTCTCTGCGAACTTTTCAGCAAGTATTTTATCAGAAATTAAAGGTTATGTTAATATTCTTCCATATTTTCATTTTCTTCTGGATTGATAGATGTCACACCACTATGTATTAGTCAGGCTAACCACAGTGGGAATATATTTATACTTAATGAATATTAAAACCTTTTTTTCACTTAGAGCACAAAGAATCATGACGACTGTGTTTCACAGAGAATGGGAATATAAATCAGAGCATTTTCCACTGGAAAGGAGACACAAAGCAACCTTGCTTAACACCTAGTATTGCCACAACTGGAAGTTTATTGTCTTAAAAATGGATAAGACCCTGCTGAAATGAACCATGCTATAGCCCCTATTTGTCCAACACTTGCAATTTGAGCCAAGATGTTCATTGCATTTCAATATCAAAGTTATGCAGTTACTGAGGCTCCATTATGGATATTGAGAAAAAGTAAGCAGTATTCTGTCTCTGCTGAGATTATTAAAATTTCAGAATTGAAACAAGAGACATTATAAGGCATGCTGTTTAAGAAAATGTTATGTGTCTACTGTTTAACATGATGTTGAAAATACAAACATACCAGTATGAGCAAGAGAAATATATCAGTGGGGATAGAAAGGTGAACATTTTCTCAACCCTCTCTCTGGGAAGGAGCTTTTCAATGTCCACCTGCATCCATCATATTGCAAACCAAGCCCTAAAATTTAGCAGTATTTAGGAGAAGTGTGATGTCACCGTTATGTCTTATTTATCATGGAGATCTCAAGACATGTGAATCCCTGGCAGAATGGAATGTCTGGATCTCTAAACCAACAACCAAAGAGGATACATGGGGGGGACCCATGGCTCCAGTTGCATATGTAGCAGAGGATGGCATTGCCTAGCATCAATAGGAAGAGAAGCCCTTGGTCCTGTGAAGGCTCATTTCCCCAGTGTAGGGGAATGCCAGGGTGTTGAGGTAGGGAGTGGGTAGGTGGGAGGGGGAGCATCCTCATAGAAGCAGAGGGAGGAGGGATGAGAGAGGAACAAACTTGGCAAGGAGTTAACATTTGAGATGTAAATACATAAGCTATCCAATCATAAAAAGAAAGAAAAGAAGGTTTCTTTCAGGTTTACTTAGTTTGCCTTCCAATGTGGTTTGTAATTCCACCTGGAGCAAATAAGTGTGTCCTGCATATGTGTCCCTTTATATTTACTGATTTTTGTATTTTAAAGGATACCTGTCCCCTAATCTCAGGTATCATCACCAAAAGAGTAGCTGGGTGGGGGCAGGTGGGTGATCCCTAGGGTGCAAAATCCGTGCTGTCCTTGTGAGGTCTCTGCCAGGACCTGGTGCCCTGATTGCCTTCCTGTACCTAGAAAGGAAGGGACTTGTCGCAAGCCCCTGCTCCTAGCCACGTTCCAATTTCTCCTTCCTTTGGATTCTCCAATCAGCCATTTAGTCTTACTCTTAAGGCCAGTTGAAGATGGTCCCTTATGGTTTCCCAGGTTAGGTTAGTGATGTGAAATGCTCCTGTCCTACCTCCTTCCTGAGCCCCATCCATTCAGAAGGCAATTGCTGGGTTTCCAAATCTTTTTCAAGTAGATTCTGGTTTGCCTCTTCCCTAAACCTCTGAGCCAGAAGTGGGGCTTATACTCACAGACTTGAGTGTTCAGCCTTTCCCCTGTTGAGTTTTTAGTCTCTTGTGCTGTGCCTCGTGGCACCTGGGCTGGGCTGGATATTACCCCCATCTGGATCTCTATAAATGGCGTCCTCAAGTACAAACCTCTAGCTTGTGAAATCTACTATGTATCTGACTTAATAATCAAGTATTAGGCTTTAGGCAGTAGGGAAGTCTGTAATGTGAAACAACTTCTTGTTGTTTTCCCCTCCTAGTGTTGTAAATAACTTTTAATGTCCAAACCACAGACTTGTACTTTTTTTTCTAACTACTAAAACCATTCTCTTCCACCTGGATTTACTGTAACATTTGAAAAAAAATGTTGCTCCCCCCCAAAGAAAAAGAAGAAACCGTCTAAAAGATTATGAGAGGCAGAAATAATAGGTTACTTACAGAAAAAGGGTGTTTGAGGTACACATAAGAACTCAAAATAGGCAGCTGCAAGAGTCAGATGCAGATATTTGTACCCAACCAATGGAGTTGGGAACTGCTGTGGTTGGATTAGAGAAAAGCTGAAAGAAGCTGATTCAACTGACCTGGACCTCCAAGAACACTCAGACACTGAGCCACCAAACAGGCACATACCCACTGATATTATGCCCCCAACACATATGCAACACATAAACAGCAGAGGACTGCCAGGTCTTAACTCAGTGAGAGAATATGTACCTAACCTCGAGAGACTGGAGGCCCTATGGAGTAAGGAGGTCTGGTGGGGTGGAGGTGGGGATTTGGGGGGTGGGACATCCTCTTAGAAATGGGAGAGGGTGGAGGTATGGGATGTGGAACAATCAGAGAGCAGACAAGGACGGGGATAAAGACTGGACTGGAGAAAAGATTAAAGGATTAAAAAAATAAACTCACGATGACTTTGTGCATAACACAAAATGTCAACATAGATGGCAGAGAGGGTTGTCATGAAGTCTCATCTCTAGCTAAGAAGACATTGGCCACTATTGGTTGCTAGAAGAGGAACATTTACCTTTTTCTTCAACAATGAAGCCATTGATCTACTCATGGTCCAGCAGACTTTTCAACAAGCATGCACATACAGGCAAAAGTTAAGTGGATTAAGTGAGTTTTAGAAAGAGGACATGGTTCAGAAGGGGATGGTGAGGTCAGGAAGGGAAGGTATCGGAAGGAAGCATATGAGGGTAGATCTTATCAAGGCATTTCATATGCATATATAAAAATTTCAGACTAAATTTTTTAAAAAATAAAATAATTATTATACAAGTAAGGAAAAATAATCAATGCAATAGTAGACAAAACAGCTTAGCCTTTTACTCTGTGGTTGTTGGTTAATAGCATCATTTGCTTTCCACTAATTCCTAATATGTCAGAAAATATACTTGTCAACATTGTAAATATGACATATACAATCTGTAAACTTGGTGAAGCCTTTGCAAAAGCCAATGTAATATGAATGCTATCATATGTGAATATAATTGATGTTCTAATAATGTAGTTAAATTTCATTTCTGCTTAAAATAAGCTTTTCACTCTCTTTTCCAGGAGAGTGTTGTTTACCAATTACCAAATAAATCCTTCTAAACTGTATAGCACCAGGACGAGCGTGCAGAAGTGAGTTTCGGAGCTCTGTCATCGCATGTTTAAATCAAAACCTGCAAGCACCTCCTCTATAAAGTATTCATGGAGCATGTAAATTCCAGTGCCCACTACACTAGGAAGGCATCTGCCACTATTTAATTAAAATACCTTCCTACACACTCTGTAGGTTCTATCATGGGCTAAGAACACACAAATAGAGTTCTTCCACTTTGAGTTTTGCTTTTGGGGTTATACCAAAAGGAAAACAGTGCCACCTAATGTTAGCTATCACAGTAATAGCTAGGAAGGGTTACATAATAGGAAAAAAATAGACCTTCCTGAAACTTTTTTTTTTCATTTTTTATGACCAATTAAACCATAGCTTGAGATTCATATGAAAAAGTATTCTGTATTTGAGGTTATATTTCAGCAACAGTTAGAATGGCTTTAGTGACACTGTCATCAGTCCATGTGTTTAATGTTTGGCCAGAGTTTAACTACTACATTACATCCAAAGGTAAAGATGGTCGATGTGACTCCCAGGCCTGTTTCTGAGCAAATGTGTCAATTAAATACTTAGTATCATATAGTCTCTCAACCAATATAATCTGTGATGCAAGATATTTAAATGCTAAATATAATTAAAGATAATGAATGGATTCAAAAAAGAAGTAGGTTCTGCTGGTTGGTTGCTTGGTTGGTTGCTTGGTTGGTTGTTTTATTGAGACAAGAATTTATGCAACCTAGGCCGGCCTCTTAATCTTACTAAGTGGCAAAGAATAACCATGATGATCTGCAAACCTTTATTCCTCTACATCCGGAGTAATAGAATGGGAGACGATGACTGGTGACAGGGAGTAAATGCAGGCCAGGGTTGCCTGCATGGGAAGCACCACTCTGAAAATGCAGCTGCTTCCCCTGCCTCAGATCTTTCTTTGGACAGCATAGAGAAGATGCATCAGGGTCATAAAAGATTGGAAGACTTTCAAAACAGAAAGGGACAGATAAATGGTCTCACTGGAAAATAATTACCATTCATTTCAAGACTGTTGTTTTCTTTAAACACTTTATATGTTCCTGGGTTTTTGACTTCATGAATGTTTGTGCACTGTGTGCCTTCCTGGTGCCCACGGAGGCATGCTGGGAAAACACCTATATCCAGTGAATAAATATTAAGAAAATATTTAATATGTCAAAGTATGCATAATGCTGGACCTCTGATATATTCCTTGAAATTTTAATTGAGGGTATGTGAAGTGCCTGGGGTTCACTGCACACAGACATAATAAAATGACCACCGCAAACACTGAGGAGAGAAGACAGCAGTCTGAAAGCCAGTTCTCTCCTTCCAGCTTTACCTGTCTACCTGGCAAGCAAGTTGGCCCACTCATCCCCACCACCAAACATTATTTCTAAATATATCTTTAGTGAGCTTTATGTGAGGAGTAAATCTTCCTAATTCCAGATATCTGCTGGGGCTCTAAATTGTTCCACTTACAAATTTTCTTCACGAAGTTATTAAAGAATTGAAAAAAAACCTCAATATTTTATATTTCATTGAGCACAGACATTTTAATTGTTCTAAAATGAGATTTTCTTTCAAGAGATTCTCTACAGTACAATGCTTCTTTTTTCTTTTATGATTACCATCCATGGTCCTTTAAAGAGATATAAAATCATGAAGGATATCAGCAGCAGCTGACCATGGTCATAGAAATCTGGGAGAAGTATAGTGAAAGATCGAAGTATTGAACAAGTGTGAGGGAAAAAAGTAAGCAGCTCAAATGCATCAGACAAGGGACCCCAGGGCAAATGCTGGCTTTGGCGTTATCTAGGTCACCACTATTTTATTTTTGTTTTGTTTGGTTATATCGTTTTAACCCCGTAAGTGACTTTAATAATCCTGTTGCTAAAACAGCCAAAATCCTTTAGACCTGATTGACTTGGGTGGAGCAGACACCCTGTGTTCTCCAACACCAAAGGAAAACAGTTCTGGCAAGAAAACCCCACTGTGTTTAGATAGAGTCATTTTCAGGATAGGCTTGGGTTAGGACAGGAAAATCCCAGCGATGTTCTGCTGACTGAGATGCAGGGAGAGAGAAGACTGAGCCTCATTACTCTATCGAATTCTTGAACTTGAAGAAGGGATGGAGGTAGAAGACCTGCCATGTAGCTAGTTCAATGAGACAGATCACTGAAAAGACGCTGAAGTACCGGACTCTGGCGGTCATGGAATCGTTTGTACCGCACGTCTCCACTTCCCTCTTCTTCATTTATGACAAAACACTAACAGTTGTTTTTCAAAGGTCTTTTAGGCATCATAACGCCAACTCCAATAGTTTGTGTATCTCAGCTTTTGCTTCAGAAGTCTTTGCCTCCAATCAATGCTTCTTGTGTATAATCACGAGTTGGTCAGGTATCCGCCCATTTCCCTTGCTCCCAAAACACAGTTCAAACTTCTCATAATATTCCATGGAGAAGGCAAAATTCCACGTAGTTGTGTCCTCATTGGTGCACAAGGTTTATCTAGCAGTCGGTAATTTGAGTCAGTTGTACATGTCGCTGACACCCCCAGACTTGTCATTGATCTCACACATGGCCATCATTAGAAGATCCTACCAGATCTCCTTGCAGAGATACTTGCAAGAGCTTACGAACAGATGGAGAAAAAAATGGTGAGAACTGAGATGGGGCCAAACAATAATCTAAAGAGCAATAGCAATGGTCGGAGCCAAGCCAGGATAGTGGGCCAGAAAATCCGAACATGGCACTGGAGTCTAGTTCACAACCTGCTGCCTCTAATATTTTAAATTTTAATTTAATGAATGTCATAACCTCCAAGTCTCATTAGTTGTCTAATTAGAATACAGACCTTTGTTTATTAATTTGATATTATCATACTATGCCTTCATATATATATATGTATATATATATACATATATATATATATATATTAAAACTCATGCTTTAGATTTTTCTACATTTGCTCATGATTGAACATGACTTGAAAACTTTTGACAGGGTTTGGTTTTATGGTTTCATTTTAAAGGTAATTTAATCTCCTTTCATTTTTCTACTATAATGAAATAAATTTAAATTAGCATACCAGAAACCTGAATGCCTGCTGCTACTCGATTAAAGGGTATGAACCATTCATTTTCTTAAGACCATCCTTCCCCATGGAACAGAGCCATATGTACTGATCAGAAATACTTCATGAACCGCTTGATGAATTTTCACAAGGTAAAATATATTTCTAGTCAGAAGCCCAGTTTGAAAGAGAACATCATTAGCTATTCAGAACACTCACTCAATCTGAACTCTCTGTTCAGACTTCCTACATAGCCTGTAAGCTACTTTACCCACTGAAATCACACACACACACACACACACACACACACACACACACACACACACACACACACACACACACCAGGGGAAACCATCTCTGATTTACAGTACTACAGATGGCCCTTTAATACATGGAATCATACAATTTGAATATTCTGTGAACATACCCATGAATATGTCATTTCTTTTTTTAAAAATATCGAGATATTCATCCATGTTGGACATGTAGTGATAGTCTATCTGTGACCTTTGATTTCTATTATTCACCTTCTGCCTTTTGTGAACAGTATAAGAAATATTATTATGAATCTTTTTCATAACTGCATGGACATGTTTATCCTATCAAAGGAAAAGAATCTTAGTTCAGTAATTCTGGATGCTCTCAATTTTAAAAGGTGTGAACTCAATCAGTTTCCATTTCCAACAACCAAGCAGGAATGTTCCATTGATTTTTCTCTACTGAGGCTGAATTGGACAGGTCTTTTTCCATTTGAGACATTGTTGCATATATGACAGTGCTACATTGTGATCTTGGATCTGTATATATTTAAGTAATAAATAGGACTTTTGCCACTCAATTATCTTTCTTCATGGAGGACATCTTCCAGGCTTTCTGGATTAGATGATCTCCCTTTCTCTCTTAAAGGCAATGTACATATGGCTCCATTGTAGAAGTGTTTACCACGACATATTGCCCAGTAGACTATAATATTACTTCTCACTCCATGAATTATATCCTTAAAATAATGTTTTGCCTTTTATTCTCTTACCTCTAATACCTCTTAGATAATTGAAAATGCTGCTGTCCTTTGTAGGGCTGGATTTGCCACACAAAGAGTACACATGAACAGACCCATGACTCAAGCTGCATATGTAGCAGAGGATGTCCTTATTGAGCACCAATGAGAGGAGAAGCCCTTGGTCATGTGAAGACTGCCCCCACCCAAGTGTATGGGAATGTCAGGGTGGGGAGGCAGGAAGTAGTGGGTGGTTGGGTGGGGGAAGACCCTCATAGAAGAAGGGGGAGGAGGAATGGGATTGGGGGTTTATGGACAGGAAATCGGGAAAGAGGATAACGTTTGAAATGTAAATTTAAAAAATATCCAATTTTTTAAAAAAGAAAGAAAATGCTGCTGTCCTCTTTAAGAAAAAAATGCCTACTCTAACTATTCCCAGCAGGACTCCTACCTTTTCTCTTAATGGCTCTGTTTTTTATCTATGCAGTTGGATATCAAATGTGCCTGAAAGTGAGAGTTACATGAAATGAAATAGGAAGCATTATTATTTTATTTAGCATAAAGCCATCCAGCATTATTAAATGAAAAGAGAATTCTTTTCTCTGATACATTGTGGTGTTATGTTTATGACATTCAAGGTAAAATGTTTTCATTTGACATGTTCATCTACCTCATATGTCTGGACTAATTTTCAGACTTTTTGGTATTTCTTGTTTGTTTGTTTGTTTGTTTGTTTGTTTTTAGTGGTGCGGATAGAACCCTGCTCCTTGAACAGACTAATGCTCTAATACTGAGCTACAGGCTGACTCAAGGTTCCTAATTAAAGTCAAATGCTATATGCATTCCCTTGTTAATTTTTAGTATCCATACGACAAAAACCTTCCCCAATTCCACAAAATGATTTAGTTTATAAAATATTTTATTTTGTTATGTGTCTACTTGTTTTGCCTACATGCATATATGTGCACAAGCCCAGGGAGACCACAAGAAGATATCAGAACCTTTGGGATTGGAGTCACAGATAGTTGTGAGCCATCATCTGAGTCTTGGGAATGGAATCCATGTCCTATAGAAGTACAGTGAACTCTCTTAATCGCTGAACCATCATTCCAGCCCATCTTAGAGAATTTTTTTCCAGACTTATCAATTCTTACTAAATATTTTCTCTGCTGCCTTTAATTTCTTATTTCTATGACTCTAGGCAGGATTGTATGACCAATCTTTCTGACCAGGCTACAGATTCAAGTGTAGTTTCTCAACTAAAGCAGCCAAAGACAAAAGGTAAAACTTCCATTGGTATTCCCTTCACCTCTGTCTTGATTGCAGGGTGGAAGGGACACCAATCGTTTACAAACCTCTTCACTCCTAAGTCACCACAAGATTGCAACTGAAGAGTCACCAAAACTGAAAGAGATTGAACACAAAGGGAAATGCTCACGGGGAGAAACGTCACTGAGATTTCTGAGAGCTATAAGCTCCCATACCATTACCCTACGCCCCTCAGACTAATTCAATTATTTCTAGCAGTGATTTGTGTCCAAGGGAAAAGTGTCACTATCTATTGAAGTCTAATTATATGCTAGCCAGAGAAGGAGATGCCTTATTTATGACAATAGCCATTTCCCTTTCATAGATTACACTGTCACTTGTGTGAGAAGCCAACACTGGTGGGTAGAGATAATATATACATAAAGAGCAAATGTACTCAGCTTGTCAGATTTTTTACAAAGTGCTGCAACATTCATTTCACATAGATGCACGGGCTTTTAGCAGTATGAGAACGTGTCTGTCTCAGGGCATCTCGACTAACCATAAATTAGGTCAAATCTTAGGTAGCATCATTTCTTCCAAGATGTTTTCTTTTATTTATCCCAAGTCAAGACAACCCTAACTAACACAGTGTTAGACGTATGAATAAATGATTTTCATCCGATGTATGAAATAATTCCCTAATCCTCTTGGTCTTCACTGTTCTCTAGCGTATCTACTGCCATACTAAGCAAGATAACCTACAAATATCCACGTTTTACCTCTGTTAGGATACTTCTAGTCATTTTCATTCCAGGGGAAATATTAAATACTTGGTTGAAACCTCATCCACATTTTTTGCCTTCTTTCCCATATGAAGTTGTCCACTGGCAGTCTACTTTGAGGTTTTGCACTACAAATTAAATAAATAAATGCATAAATGTAGAAAGGAAACTATGCATGCCACTCTTTCTACCTATTTTGGAAATAGGAATGGCCATCGAACTTCAGTAAACACATTATTGGCCTTAATGTGCTGTGATGTGGATCAGCCAAAGTGGCATTAAAATAATTTTGAGGAACAAAGCATCCACCTTTTGAAATCCCCATTTAGTTAGTTAGTTAGTTACTTAGTTAGTTACTTAGTTAGTTAGATAGATAGTTAATGTTTGTTGGCTTTTTGAGGTAGTGTTTCTCTGTATAGCCCTGGCTGTTTTAGAACTTCCTCTGTAGACCAGGCTGGCCTCAAACTCAGAGATGTGCCTCTCTCTGCTTCCCAATTAAAGGCATATGCCACCAATTCCAAGCTCTGATATCTTCTTTTAATTAATGTCAAATATCAATGTGATTCCTAATACTAAGCCTCTTAATTGAGACAAATATTTTTTGGGGGAATGCTCTTGGTATAAGGGATGCCTGTCAGGTGAAACTCACTTTAGGGTATACATGTCAACTCACATAGGAAACTTTCCTAGACAACTCTCTAATAAGAATTAATAGGGAATACATGGTTCCTTATAGAGAAAGGATTCATTTTTTAAAGAGATAAATCAAGAGAAAGGAAGGAAACCACCATTTTCAGAATAAGCTTGGACCAAGTGATAAGTTAGGAAGGCTGAACTCACTGTTACTATAGAAACACACACAGGGAGAGATGTCTCTCTCTCTTGTACTTTCATCCTTTTGCTTTCAAATCCTTCGTACGTTTGGGCACAGAGCTTTAAATTAGTTTCCAGCCACCCTGGTTACCTAGTCTGCGGAGGAGTGATGCGATCAGAGAGTGGATTGACCCACTGATCCATGCCGCACACCGAGACCCCCCAGCATGTGCACGCAGCTGGTGAGGAGAGAAGAGGTGGCTGAGAGATGAGTTATAAATTAACAAGAAGTAATAACTAAGGAAAACCCAGCATCTGCCACACCTGAGGTACGGGTAAAGCAAGCTGTGTCACTTGCTTTCTCTGAACCATCCCACTGGGACTCCTAGGGGATGGAAAATCATTAAAAAAGAGGAGCTTAGAAAATGCGCCCTTCAGAAAAAAATAGTACTATGAATCGGTACCCAGGGATTCCTGGTACTTCGTTCAGACAGATAAGGAAAATCAGGAAAAATGAACAAACAAACAAACAACAAAAAACATCTTAGAAAAGTTAATAGCAGCAACAAAGGGGGAAAATCATAAAGATCAGAGGAATTTACTTTTAAACTTGCTTTATATTGGGTGGGAGAGATAGTTCAATCCTTAAGCGCACTTCCTGTTCTTGCAGAAGAAGACCTGACTTTGTTTTCCAACATCTATATTCATAACTCTTTCGTTCTAGAGGACCCAAAAACTTCTGATCTCTATGGGGGCTCATACATACATACACTCAACATGCACATACATATACACAAAATAGATATTTTTAAAAATTGTATTGCTTTAGAGGCTGTTATATGTAATATAAACATATGTAGATATATTCATATATTGTATGCAATTTTGTGTTGACTACCAGAAATCTTTCCTCCAAGGTTCACGTATTTTCCATTTAACTTGTCCTAGAAATAGATCTGTGAACCCTGTTCATACATAGGTTATGTGATTATTGTTTCTATCGATTCTGATGTCTTCTGTGTATTTCCAGGTATATATACAGACAACTGTTTTGACATTTCCTCTAATATACCTGTGCTACAATAACATGTATCTAGGATTCTTTGATGAAATTATGAAGTTTATGTAATGTAGAAGAACATAATACCACAAAAACCAAGGCAACCTTGTTTCTGTGATTTATAGAAACCCTCAGGAAAGAAAGGTCCATAGTTTCTATTGTTCACTTTTCTTTAGGAGAGCATCTACTCATTGTAAGAATAAGGGGCTAGGTGGAAGAGAACCTGAAACTTTGAAATATATGCCTATGCGTATTGACATTTTGAGATGGATCCAAGAGTGTCTACCCCTGTATGGACACTCCTAGACCATTTACACGTCAAATGCACAATGTGCTTATGTTCCTGTGGACTCCATTGTACCTAGGTGCAATTAAACATGTATAAGGACAACCAAGGAAGGTTTCCATGTAGATGGAGATGTACAAGGCCTCAGAAGGCCTAATTATTTAATGTGCAATTCTAATTAAGTTTATCTTAATCTATCTGCTATATACCAAATATCATATAAGTTCAAATTCTGAAATGAGTAAATGTCGAGGTAATTTATTGCTGTTCTGGTAAGTATTCTCTTTCATTGTCACTTTCCTTTCTATTTTTAAATTTTTTTGGGAATTTCATTCATCCATACAGGTTTTGATCAAATATCCCCAACTATCTTTCAACTCCTATTCCTTTTCTCCTTTTCATGTTTCATCATAAGTCTATGGGCTCTACACATACATACACACACACACACACACACACACACACACACACACACACACACACACATATATATATATATATATATATATATATATATAATGAATAGTGTAGGGACAGTCTACTGGAGTATGTGAAGCCTCAGAGAACCTGCATCCTGGAAGATGACCGACTCTTTCTCCCCTAGTAGCAATTTATGACCAATAGGTCTCAGCCACAGAGTAGACCTCCAGGAGTACTTCCTATATCCATACTTGGATTTGGGCTGGCACCATCTAGAATATGTCTTGTTTATAAAGCCACAGGAATTTCGAGTCTGTAGTCCTTCAATGTTGCACTGGTGGAAAAGAAATTACCTATTGTCTTAGCGGTGAGATAGAATGAGGACTGCTATGGCAATGAATTTACACTGGTACAATAGTGGTGTGAATGTTCTGGTAATCACCATTACCTCTCTGGATGTAAGACCTACTCCGCAAGAAGGAATTCAAAACTCATGCCTGTTAAAAATAACTGTGACAAAATGGCTGGTTAGGCAATCAGACTTAGGTGAGAACCAATGCAGTTCTAAAGAAATCTCTCTCAGCATGTCAATAATCATATATATATATATATATATATATATATATATATATATATATGTAAACAGTCCCTTTTATTTAGCTTTCTCACTCCTATAGTTTGGTTTCTTTACTTCTATAAAAAAATAAAACAGAATAATGGAGGCTATAGACATTTCTCTTCTTATGGTTTCTATAAACAGTAGAGTATAACATGATTGGTACTTCATTTCTCAAAATTTGGGAAATTTTTACTTTTGCCACTGAAATCATACTATTTTCTTAGCTCCCGCTCAAAGCACTCTCTTGATTTCTTTTTTGTTTTCTTTTCTTTTTTTTCGGAGCTGGGGATCAAACCCAGGGCCTTGCGCTTGCTAGGCAAGCGCTCTACCACTGAGCCAAATCCCCAACCCCTCTCTCTTGATTTCTTATGACTTCCATTTACTATAGTCACTGTACCATGATAAAGGAAAGAGGAATCAAAGCTGAGTCTCTTTATATTAAAATGTTTTTATATTAAAATGTTAACTTTTCAGATCTTTTCAGGATTTAATGTCAGAAAATTAAACACTTTTCAACTTGAATACCTGCCCATGAACATGGCTAACTCTATAGTGACACTGGCAAGATTGGTTTTCATATGCAGGATCTACATAACGGAGGACTGCAACCGATTTTGAAAAAGGAATAAAAGAAGCACAAAACAGCTGTTTTCCATGTTTGCCTTGCATGTTTCAGTTGATATAGTTTTATCTATCAACAAGAAAATCTTTAGGAGTTCGCAACTCCATTGGAAGAACAACAATATCAACCACCCAGACGCCCCAGCGATCCCTGGGTCTAAACCACCAACCAAAGAGTACACGTGGAGGGACCCATGGCTCCAGCTGCATATGTAGCAGAGGATGGCCTTGGCATCAAAATGAAAAGCCCTTGGTCCTGTGAAGTCTTGTTTCCCCAGTGTAGGGGAACGCCAGAGTATTGAGGTGGAGTGGGAGCATCCTCATATAAGCAGGGGGAGGGGGAGGCAGCATGGGAGAGGAGGGAAAGGTGGATAACATTTGAAATGTAAATATATAAAATATCCAATAAAAATAGTTAATGGGAAAAAATCTATTCAAGAAGGGCTGAAATATCTTTTACTCTCACAAAGTCGAAGTAAGATACATTTACTAAAGCATTTTCTCCCACCAACTTGCTAATATCATTATGGAAAAAAATTAAGAGCACTGAAATCTTGATTAATTTTCCTTATTTTGGATCCTTAAAAAGTAACATTTATACAATACAAGATGTATTGTGAAGCACAAATGTCACAAGGCTTAATTTTTTTGCCATAAAGATGCTCTTATAATTAGCATTAAAAGAACTGTATAGCCAACATATTGTGTTTACAAAAGATATGCCCAGATGAGTATCTGGCAATTCTCATGTGTGAAGTTAATCTGGCATGAGATACGTACTATCAATTAGATGGTATTGCTTAAAACTGAACCAAACCACATACATTATATTTTCCTGATACTACTTCAACCTTTGCGATCTGTTCAAGCTAATTCTTCAATCCATTATAAAGTTCAAGGTAGATCAGATAATTATGTCATTTCATGTTAAGATCGATTAACAATAAAATCAAAACAGAAATTAATAGTTTTAAATAATTCATAAAAATTAGGCATGTTATCCAAAATTACATGGGTAAAATTAAACTTTTTATAGATTCATTTTTATTTACATGCATGTGCACATCATGTACACATGCGTGCAGTGTACTTGGAAGCAAGAACAGGGTAGCATCATAGGTGGTTGTGAGTTGTCTGATATGTTGGAGACACAATTCCATTCCTCTGTGAGAGCAGCAAGCACTCTTAGCTGCTGACTCATTTACCCAGCCCCTGTTTATTTGCTTTTTAAGATAAGGTCTCCATCTGTTACACAGGTTATTCTAGTAACTCGGCATAGCCATGGCCACTGGTAGATGAGGACTGAACAAGTCAACTCCTCCTAGTTGTGTTTATTCTTCAATGTCATTTACTGTTAATATATAAGTTAAGTGTTTAATGTCACAGATTATTTCAGAGATTATTTGGCTTCTTAATCTATTTTTTCTCTCACATTTAACATGAATGCATTTGAGAAAACCCAAATGTGACTGAAGGGTCATTCTGATACCTCTACTGGTCTGTTCCTCCTTTACCTCTTACCTTCGTTTTAGCTGATGATGATTTAATTCTCCCATACTTGATGTTCTACAGGCTGAAGAATTCTATTCTAGTATCATTAGTGGCCCCCTAGAAGTTTCAAAATATCTCCTAATATTTATCCATTTTCTACTTTTCTATTTTTAAATGTAGAATTTTAAAGACTTGTATGGTTTAGTAATCTTCCTCAGATATGCAGCTGTATGCAGCTGGAATATATTTTCAGGATATTATATCAATGTAATCTAAGCTTCTTAAAAGATATTTGATAATATTGTCTTATTCTGTTTTTATGAGATGAAGACCTTAAAAACTAATGCCACTTTGTTGAGATTAGTAGAGTCATTAACTGAAAGAAATATGGGGAATTTTAAAAATAATATCCTCATCTTTTTTTTCTCCATCTTTATTAAATTGGTATCCTCATCTTTCTATTGCTTTCCCTCCACCTCCCCCCCTCTCTCTCTCTCCCTCTCTCCCTCCCTCTCTCCCTCCCTCTCATGTGCATGTTGTACACTAGGGTGTGTGTTCATTTTGTTATGTGTGTGTAGTGTACATATGTGTAAGTGTGAGCATTGATGTAGAGGATAAAGTTCACGCATCTTCCTCAGTCCACCTGCACTAAATGTATTAATACATTGTCTTTCCTTGAACATAGAGCTCAGTCAGTTCTTGCAAGTCTAACAAGTCAGTTTGTTTGCATGATCTCCCCCTACCCCTCAGCTTTTACACAGGGTAATCCTCAGCCTTCTTGTTCAATCCTAACTGTTGCATTTGCTTTTTCATTGAGATTTTTCAATTTTATCAGTCTTCCTAGAATTAATTATTTTATGTTTTCCACTATTGCAGTTTGTTTTTATTTTAAAGCATTTCTTTTTACTCCCTTGACATTTGATTTTACGTTTATTTCCTCTCATCTTCCAAGGTTTTTGACCTAGAAGCTTAGATTTTCGACGTGAGCTTCACTTTCTTTTTCTCAGTGAAGGTTATAAAATCCCTTTTTAGTGCTGATTTATCTATATGTTTTACCTACCTCTATGACACTTTTTTGTATCTCTAATGACAATTCAAGTCACTTGGTGATTTAAGCAAACACCTATGAACCATTTGTCATAGGGAATAGGTGTAGGAGAACTGGACAGCTGAACTTCTGTGGGAAAGTTAGGTTGCCTAAGGGATGGGTGTGTCAGACAGTCTGAATAGCCTACAATTCATCCTTCCTGTGCTATTCCATCCTCAAGTACAAATAGCATGGGCTTGCTCAGTTATTGAAAATTTTTGACATTTTTGTTCCTATTTGTTCAGATCAAAAGTGAAAGGGAATAACACTCGAAATGTATATAAGAAACACTCAAGTTGGGTTGGGGATTTAGCTCAGTGGTAGGCGCTTGCCAGGAAAAGGCCCTGAGTATCCCCATCGAAAAAAGAACTAAAAAAAAAAAAAAAAGAAATACTCAAGTTAATAAAAAAAAAGTGTTTCTCCTCTTCTTTGAGACTTTCCATGGACTGACGAATCCTTTCTAAACTTATCTTTCAGTTTCACCGATGTTGAGGAATTTTCTAGTCTTCTGTATCTTTGTTTCCTAAAAGCACTCCATATAACTTCATTTCAGAAAATATAAATGTGGAGGTGTGAAGACTATTGTCTTGCAAGGCTGGAAATAGAGTGGAAGAAGCAAGAGAAGCCAAGATGATTAAGATAGTGCCCACTGTCTGGTGTCAACCTGACTGAATGTCCCTGGAAGGAAGTTCTGTCTCCCATTCTATCCCCTGAGTTTACAGTGCTTCACTACAGCTGGTTCCTGCAGACCATGACCTTCATGGGTACTTAGAAATTTCTGTTTCTATTTCTATAACATGAATACTCTTCCTTTCCTCTCAAACTTTCCCTCAGGAATTGACAACACAGTGCCTTTTCCCTTCTCCGAACTTCCAAGGGATATACTTTCTGGCAGGGAATATCTGTAGTGATAACTCAAGTCACTTGGTGACCTATAAACCATCTCTCATACGGGATAGCTGTGGGTACCCGGGTGAGACTAGCTTGTCTGTGAAAAATGGGGGTGGGGGTGTCCCCTCAAGGATGATTGGTGTCAATGTAAATAGCCTAAGATTTCTCCATCCTCAAGTACAAGTAGCAGAGACTTGCTCAGTCATGCTCACAAGGTTCTAAGAAATAAAGGAAATGCTGGAACACCTTTGAAGTCTAGGTTCAGAACTGGCATACCATGGCTTCTTTCAAATGCCTTTGATCAAGACCAGTGTAAGGCCAGCATGTGTGTATGACTGATAAGAAATCAAAGAGTCTGGTTGAAAGAATACTTACATGGAGAGAAAAGAAAATCATAATACACATAGAAACAGATAGATAGGAAGCAGAGGACAAATTTTATTATTATTCTAGTATTCCTGGGAAGAATTATGAACTTATTAGAATCTCCACTACTATTAAATGGATTTTGGGAAAATAATATCTAGATTTAACATATATACTCTGAAGCATAGTTGACCTAATTTAGTCTAGCACTAATGTTAGAAGGGAGTCATTTTTCTTTGTGTACATCTTGAATAACAACTGTGTGTGTGGGGGGGAGAGAGAGGGAGAGAGAAGAGTAGAGAGAGAAAAGAGGGGGATTAGGGAGTAATACCCATTTACAGCTACAGAAATACTCTAAGTGGTCAGGCAGTCGCTTGGTGATACCCATTTATCCCCAAAGCATTCCTATACCAGCAGACTTCCTTTTATTTGCTTCAAGTGGATATGTCATGTAAATTTATTCCTTGACATGCAATTCAGGAAATTGAGTCTCTTTTATAGAGTTCACTGATTGTAAAGTCCATGAACAGTTTATTGGGTAGTTTCCACTCAATCAGACTGCCTAGCATAATTTTTCCCAAGGGACCGAAGCCCCATGTCTTTATTTCCTTCCCAAGTAGCTCTACTTGCCTTGCAATCCTGGGGAACTTATGATTTCCATCTGAAGTGACTTCCACAGACTTGTTATTAAGTGGTTGTTTCCCTTTCTCGAATCTCTTAGCAACAACTCAAGGAAACAAAATCTTGCAAATGAAAGAAGATTGTTTAGTGTATGCTCCATTAAACACAAAACCATCAGGAATATTCCCTGTTATTTTCTTCTAGTCTACATCAGAAAAAAACCAAAAAGCAAAATTGTAACTTGGTACAAAATATTCTTTCCCATTCACAAGGTAGCCTCCTTTAAAAATTAGGTTAATCATGATGACCACACGTTAGGACACTACACAATTACTTCACAGTCTACTTAAGTGAAGAACTGTGCTACAGTCAAAGACCATGTGGTATTGTTGGATTCATTTCTGCTTTATTCTCTTTAATATATCCTTTCATAAATATGATTCCTTAATAAACGGATCAGCCAGTGTTGTCCACTCTGCTATTTTATGGCTTGTGCTAAACTCTTCATACTCAGGAATATAGTTTAAATGTTAGTGAGTGTCCCTCCTGAAAAGAGCAGAATTCTATCAGTGTCGCAGATAAATGAATTCTGTCTTTACATATTCTTACAATTTTTATCCTGGAGGGCCATGTCCTAAGATTTCCTTTCTAAAAGATGGGCTACTCCATTCCTTTTATCTTCGAGACTAATATAATTACAACCATTCCCCTCTTTACTTTCATCCCTCTAAACGAAATCCTTCTTTGTTTTCTTTCAAACCAGTGACCTCTTGTTTAATTCATTGTTGTTACATGGAGGGGTGTGTGTGTGTGTGTGTGTGTGTGTGTGTGTGTGTGTGTGTGTGTAACCACTCAACTGATTCTAGAGCCTACAGTTGGTATTTAATAAGCACTTGGTGTGTTCTTCTAGAGGAGACAGTTCCTCCAGATTTCAGCATTCCCTTGTTGCCTGTGATACTTCGTGCAGTGTTGAGGCCTTCTGACCTTTCTCCTGTCCAATTAGCAAGTCTATCATTGTTGTCATGGTTGTTTATTGCTTAGACAGTAGTCATGTTGGTGTGACTTTTGTGGCTGTACCTTCTGATATTACCAGGAGACACAGTTTTAAGCAAACATCTTGATTGTCTGAATCTTAAAATCTTTCCACCACCTAATTAATTTGCTTATACTTTATAGCTACCTCCCCGTAATATGTAATCGATAATTGAATATTTGTTCCATAAAAAATAAAATCTAGTAGATACTGAATAATTTAACATTTATTTTAGAATGTTGCAGAGCATAAAGAAAACCCACAAGATTTAAAAAAAAGGTAAATATCAGGAATTGTAGAATCCGGAAATAAAAAGAAGGCACAACAGTTTGGAAATAGAAGAAAACATCTTCACATCTGTAATCAAAGGATTATAAGGGAGGGGCTAGAGTCACCCCGTAGAAGTAGGAATGTAATCCTAGGTCTTGATTAATGGCAATTTTATCACATCCTGAGAGCAAACACACGTATCACAGGGTTGCCCTTCTCCTCAGCTTATGCCAGCCTTTCCCTAATTCAACCCCAGGGTCCCCAGCTTCTGTCCATTAATTGAGTATAAATATCTGCATCTGACTCTTTGAGCTGCTTGTTGGGCCTCTCAGAGGGCAGCCATGCTAGGCTCCTGTCTGTAAGCACACCATACCATCAGTAATAGTGTCAGACCTTGGAGCCTCCCCTTGAACTGGATCCCAATTTGGGCTGTCACTGGGCCTCCTTGCCCTTAGTCTCTTCTCCATTTTTGTCCTTACAGTTCTTTTACACAGAGACAATTCTGGGTCAGAGGAAAATTTCATGAGGAGGGGGTTAAATTCATTTTCTAAAGAACACCATTTTATTGTTTACATCCAAGTGGCTTTTGAATTCCCTTTAATAATATTTCTTTCATGACAGTGTGGAATTTTGATTGAAGGGTGGAAGTTAAAAACCACAGTCTAAACATTATTATACTAAAGTATATGTAGGCACACAGACATGTGTGGAGAGTTTGAAACATCACGCTGGTCCCTGGGTTTCTCATACAAGGACAAGAAAACATCTGCAGTTTCAAATAGATTTAACCACAAAAGGATATCTGTGTTTGTGGTCTCACAGATAGGAAGATGTAGATGAGGTTTTCTGTGTTTACTTTTTATTCAGTTCCTTGCCTACTTAGTATTAAAGGTAATACAGATAATAATGAAATAAAGGAACAGAGTCGAGATTCAAAAATGACTATTATTTCAACTATAATACAAGAAGTTCATAACAATAGAAGATCTGTGTAAAGTAAAAGTTCTATTCACCTTACAGGTCGTAAACAGTGGTGATGTTAGTTTGCAGAAATATTGGTGAACTATTTCACAATCAATTCTAATAAAAAATGAAAGATAATGGGAAAATATATTATTAATATTGAAACAATGTTGAAGCTGTATTTCAATGGAGAATAAACATTCAACTAACAACAGTAGAAATATTCATATTCGTATTTTAAAAGAATGATTTTATAGCTTCTTTTATACCAATGGAGAACTTAACATGGAAATCTCTCTCTCTCACACACACACACACACACACACACACACACACACACACACACACACAAAATTGAAAATTGAAAGACACTTTTGAGAAAAGAGATAGAGAAGCATTTCTACAACAGTAGATTAGGCAACGATTTTTAGCTATAACAGAAAATCCAAAATTAATATAAAAGAAAACCAGACAGATTAGATTTTATATCATATTCTAAGACTTCTTTTCTTCATATAAAATTGTTTAAAACTGAAAACCAGAGCACAGTCAGTTTTAACACAACTCTAGAGAATTCGTTTTGCTGCATGTTTTATTTGAGAGTTTATGTACAACTCTCCGTCTTCACCTGTAACACAAGTAAGCCGATAAAAATAGATCAAACGTTTAACCACTAAGAAACTTAACTGAGAAAATGTATATAGGTCACAAATTAGAAAATAAAAGGATATTCGACACTTTGTCACCAGAAAAACGCAATTTAAAGCCACAGTGAAAGCCTACAAATTTGTATAAAGCCTTCCAAAATGAAGCAATTGATCATATGGGGTGCTAGACAGCCGTGCGGGAGCTGTGATTCTGAGAGAAGTATAAATATCATTCAGCAGCAGCAGGCAGTCGCTGATCGCCCCAAGGCCACGTCTGCCAGAGAAGCACGTAGGCTATGTCCGCATCTTCACCTCTCCTCCTGCTCCTTTAGTCCCAATTCTCCCAGTCTCATCGTCACATCTTTAGCAGAAAATGTGCTGTGGTCTCCCTTTTCTCTGCACCCATACCCAAAGGGTCACAAAGCTCCCCTCCTTTGACATTCCTTTCCAGAACACATCTCCTTATCCCAGCTTCCAAAGCCAATGGGCATTACCTGAGAACGCACAAGTTAAACAGGCCACAGAAGCAGATAAGCTAAAGACCTGTACCACTCCCTACTCCCCTGCAAACCTCCTCCCCCAGTCTCTTATCCATCTCTACCACAGAAAAGGGGCTATAGGGGTTGGGGATTTAGGGGGTCCCCAGCTCTGGGGGGGGGGGGAAGAGGCCATAACTTTTCCTCTTCCCCACCCCCACCCATATCTCATGTGGATCCCACACACTTTCCCCTCCTAACTCTCTTCTTCTATTAATTGATTTATTCCAGTCCCTAACTCTAGCAGCCACCTCCTGCTAACCAACAAGGACACTGACCAGGGAACCAGGTAAACTGACTATAGACTATCCCTCTGTTTCCCTGACCCAATTTCCCAGTCTCATGGCCAGCAGACCTTGCAGGGTGGACTCTTTTCACTGTCTACCACATTCTAAGGAGACCAAAACAACAGATCCTGGTTGAACGATCTTCTCTTCTCCATGCTGTGAAACCTTTTAGAATTCTAGCAAACCCTCCTCCTTCTTAAGGGACTGCTTCTGATACCCAGAAATACAGTTTACCTGGAAACACCAGTGGCTATACCTATCAGGCCTACAGGAAATGTCCCACCAGACAAGAGGCAGCCATTGCATTGTCCTAAAATCCAGAAAGGGAATAGAAAATAGGGAATAAAACACTCATATAACAAAGACAAAACTAGAGTTAGCATTTAGACCTGTAGTCTTCAACATCCCAGATCCCTAGATACAAAAATAAAAACACAATCAAAAACAGCCAGGGTAGTATGTCTCCACTAGAGCTCAGTAGCCTTACCACAGCAAATCTTGAGTATTCCAACACTACTGAAACATACAAAAGTAAATGAATGAATGAGTGAATAAATAAATCACGTTAAAACTGCATGTATGAAGATAAATGGGATCCTTAAAGAGGAAATTAATAAATCCCTTAAAGAAATCCAGGAAAATACAGGCAATGGAAGAAAGTTAATAAAACTGTTCAGGATCTGAAAAGGAAAATAGAATCAATTAAGGAAACTCAAATTCAGGGGATTCTAGAAATGAAAAATTTGGAAATTGGAATAGGAATCCAGAGGCAAGCTTCAACAACAGAATGCAAAAGTTGAGAAACAGAACTCAGGCACTGAAGAGATAACAGACAAAATGGATACATTGGTCAAAGAAAATGTTAAATGTAAAAATCTCCTCACCACACCACCACTCTCCCAAATAAAACACTTCCAGGAAATTTAGAACACTATGAAAAGAGCAAATCCAATGATCATAGAAATAGAGGAAGGATAAGAAATCCAGCTCAAAGGGCCAGAAAATGTTTCTTCAGAAACATAGAAAAAAATGTCCTAACCTGAAGAGGCACGTGCCTATACAAAGGTACAAGAGACACACAAAACACCAAATAGATTGGCCCAGAAAAGAAAGTCCCTTCAGCACATAATAATCAAAGTAATAATCAAAAATATACAAAACGTGGAAAGAATATTAAAAGCTGCAAGAGAAAAAAGCCCAACTGTTAGCCTTCCTTCTAGGCTCCACTCAACAGTTATCAGCCAATGGCCTGGCTTCCTATAAAAAAAACTCTTTTCACTCTCTCTCTCCCTCTCCCCCACTTCCCCCTCATTTGTGTGTGTGTGTGTGTGTGTGTGTGTGTGTGTGTGTGTGTGTATCTCTGGAGTCTATTCTCTCCTGACCATTTCCCCCTCTTACCTTAAATCCTTCCCCCCACCCCTCTGTATTTTCTGTCTCTCCTTTCTCAACTCCCCTTCCTCATGTCCTAAATTTTATAAATCAGTACCTCAGGGGAAAAGAATCCCTTTTCATGGGGCTATACAAAACATATGTCTCTTTTTTTTTTTATAAAATATCAAGAGACCTATCAGAACTACTTCACTCCTCAATACTTAAAAAAAAAAAGGGCCTGGACAAATAGATGTGCCAATCCAAACTGCTACAGTCTCAACAATTTCAGTCTCCATAGATGGAGATGATAAGATATATTATGATAAAGCCAAATTTAAACAATATTTTTTTATAAATCCAGACCATCAGAGGATGTCCGATATCTGATCGAGAACTAATATCCAAGATATACGAAGAATTCAAGGAGCTAGATATAAAAAATAATCTAATTTGTATGTGTGGTCCAGATCTAAATAGGGAATTCTCAAAAGAGGAAACACAATTGGCTCACAAACACTTAAAGAAAGAATTAAATTCTTTGCCATCAGGGAAAAGCAAATCAAAACTACTTTGAGATTCCACCTTCCACCTGTCAGAATGGTTAAGATGAAAAACACAAGAAACATCATGATGGCTAGGACATGAAATAAAGGAAACACTCTGTGGCTACTGCTCTAGATGGCAGTGTGAATCTTGACAAACAAAGCCTAAAAATGAGGCCAACTAAAGCCACATGCCATGGCCCACTGTATTCAGTGCATCAGACAATTTATATCCTCAGGGTTAGGCACGGTCATATGTGTTGAGGCTATAAACTATTATGAGGATAACTCTTTTTGGAAACATTTTTAAATAACAAAAAGTAGGATGAAGTAAAATACGTTGAATAGTAAAAGAAAGATGAAGCAAAATATATTGGTATTTACAACACCAGGGAGGGATACAAAGGAACATTCCAAGAACAATCCGCATAGTGGAGGAACAAAAGATTCTTGTCTTGTTTAATTGGAGTTTTCTCACAAGATCTCAGAAATCTCACAAAATTTCATTAATGGACTGTGTTCCAACATTTACCCATTGCTGGTGGGAGTGCAAACATGTATAGCCACTCTAGAAATCAATGTGGTGGTTTCTCATGAGGATGTGAATTGACCTACCTTAAGATACAGCTATACCACTTTGGGGTATATACCCAAAGGATACTTCACCTTACCACAAGAGCAATTGTTCAACCATGTTCATTGCTGTTCTATTCATAGTAGCCAGAGAGTAGAAATAACCTAGATATGCCTGAACAGAAATATATATTTAAAAAAGTGCTATAGCTATATTACACTGTTTAAAAATGGTACTATGAATTATGAAGGCAAATGGATGGAACTGGAAGAAATCATCTGAGTGAGATAACAGAAGATAAATATGGTACATATTCACTTATATGTGGATGTGAGCCATTAGTAAATGATAATAAAATTACAAACTTTACTTTAGTCCTAGAGAAGTTAACTATCGAAAAACACGTGCATCTTCTTGGGAGGAAGAGAAAAGAGAAAGCATTTTATTGGTGAACTGGGAGCTGTAGAGATAGGAATGGGAGGATAAGGTGGGGAATCAGAAAAGAGGTTGAGGGAGAGGATACAGAGAAAAACAGTTAAATTAAGGAGAACTTAAGGGTGGCATGGAAATCTAGTGCTATGGAAAGTTTCTAAAATTTAAAAAGGCAATCTTTTCTATTAAATTTTTATTAAAACTTAATTAAATTTTTAATTAATTTAATTTAATTAAAATTAAAAATTAATTATCTTATTTATTTCCATCCCAAATATTGCCCCCTGCTGGTCCCCCCTTGCAGATTTCTTCCTGTCATCCCTCCTTCCCCCCTCCTCTGTGAAGTTGCCCATTTCCCCCAACCCTGTGGCATCAAGTCTCTACAGGATTAGGTATAACCTCTCCCTCTGAGGACAAACAAGGCAGTTCTCTTCTACATATGTGCCAAGAGCCTCAGATCAGCCTATGTATGCTCTATAAAGGCAATCTTAATTAACTCTTTAAAACTTGGAGGAAACAGATTCCCAACTGGTTATCTCTTGTCACCAAATGAAGCTTCCAGTGCCAGTACTAGGTTATATCCAATTGAAATTTGGCCAAAGAAGTCCCATGGAAATTTTCAAATATTCCAGACTGTTTCCAAGAGAAGAGGTTGCTCTCCATAAATTGCTAGCAAGGCCCTGTTGAAGACAACATCCCTAAAAGTCATGGAACATAGAGAGTTCAAGCTGCTGAATGCATTGACTCTTTAAACCTATGTTCTAGTCTCTTTGGTACAAGAAGGTGTTCTACAGGCTATCAAAAGAGAAACCTAAACACCAACCCAGCCACAAAAACTTTGAGCTACATCCTGTCCTGCTGTCAAAATATGTTAGGGCAATTGTAACACAATACATGTAGAAATAACCAACCAATGTCAAGTTTAACTTAAGGCCCTCTATAAGATTGAACCCATATTTGACACTGTTTGGGTGACTGGGATCCAGGAAATAGATAACCCAGCAACCTAGGGTAAAAACCAACTACTACTGGAAAAAAGAAAAGAAGGAAAGGAAAGAACAGGAACACTAAAATAACTCCTAATGATATTTTATTCACTGCCTTATTCACCATCATCAAAGAACCTTTCTCCTGCAGCAGAAGGAAAAAAATAGACACAGATCCAGACATAATGCGGAGATAGAGAGACCTTAGGACACACAATTTAAACAAGATCTTTATCAAATTTCACCCCTTAGAGCTCATGGAGCCCCACAAAAGGGGAAGCAGAAAGAGTGTACATTTCAGATGGTATGGAGCACACCAGGAGAACGAGGCCGTCTAGATAAACTGAGCAAATCTCATATGAACTCACAGAGACTGAAGAAGCAATCACAGGGCATAGACCAGTCTGCACCAGGACCTCTGTGTATATTATAGCTTTTAATTTAGAATTTTGATGGGATTTCTGAGAATGTGAATGCCTGAGTGGCTGACTCATGTGCCTTTTCTTGGTGGCTTTTTTCCTTTGGTTGATTTGCTTTATACAACTTTGATGTGGTAGTTTTTGTTTTATCTTATTGTATTTTATTTTGTCATATATGTATTTACCTCTTAGAAGTCTGTTCTTTTCTAATGGAAGACAAGAAAGGGAGTGGATTCAGATGGGAAGGTATGGTGAGTAGTAGAAAGCAGAGAAAACTAATCAGAGTATATTGTACAGGAAAGAATATTTTTGATAAAAGGAAAAGGCATCATGCAGCAACTTAAAAAAATTTCACAGTTCCTTAAAAATTTAACAATCACCTACCATGTTTTCTATTTCACACCTCGGTGTTTACCCCAGATGAAAGAAAATATGTATCTACAGACTTGCATTTGAATACTCATATCTATCCTGTTATTTATAATATCAGACTAAAACCAATCCAAATTACCTCAATACGTTGTAGATAAACAAACTATGGCATATTAAAGTGAAAGAAATCATTGGCACATACAACAGTCTGGATAAATTGAAAACTAAATATCACTTGGTGGGTCCCCTTTTATGTAAAGAAGAGCGTGGGATACAGGTCAATTGTCCTTGAAGCACTTAACAAGACAGCTGATGAGGCTTTGCAAAGGACCAAGGTTCTTTACAACTGCTTGCTGTTCTGTGACTCTTTTGGATGTTTATAGATCATTTCAAAGTTCTTTGTTTCTGTCTTGTGTTTTCATGATATGTCTATTCTTCATCATTCTCTCAAGTTGGAAAAAGACAAGTGTACTCAGGGCCGACAATCAAAATAGAGTTTGGCAAGATCTTGAGTCACAAAATCATTGCTAATATTTACACACATGGCATCATCAGCTCTTTCTTTGGCTGTGGTAACTGTGCCGAACTCAAGGCTGAATGCCTTTAGAACAGGAAAGTGTGTGCTGGGCCCTTGATCCATCCTTGATTTCACTCTGACAGAGATTTGGATGCCATTTGTTTATCTGCATCTGCAAACTGAATGAATGTGGGTCTCATCTGTGACTTCTACTTTAGGAGCTTCACGATTCTATCATGACTGAGGAGAATGGTAAAACAACTCAAGACAAGCTACACAATCACTAAGGACTCAGCCAAGAGGGATGTGTAGCACATATTTTACCTGCATCTCATTGGGTAAGTTACCATGTCACAAAGCCCCAAATCAACAAAGGATGGATGCAATTTCCAGTAGACATACAGATAAACCACATGAAAATGGGTAAAGTGATTTAATTCTATTACAGGGGAATTACTAATAGTTGAGGATAGTTATGGTTATAGACAACAATCTTCTGAATGCTAGTTAGCTTACATTTTAAGAGACATGATACACTTTGGAGAATAAAGAGAGGAAAAAAATTATATCAATTAGAATTGTTCAAAGGATTTAGTTGTTGCCGTGTGGCCCCTGAACAGAAACAACTCCATGCTGTAATGTATGAGACATATTAAATGTTCTTCATATTATAAAGGACAGGGAGGTTCACTCTTCTACCATGAACTATCAAAATTCTTCTGACATCATTCTATTCCGGCACTATAAAATTCCACCCCACATTTAGTATTAAACACAAGAACAGTCTTTTGAGGAAATAATATCAGACTCTGCCACTCTGGTGTGCATCCATATGTCAGAAGCAGCAACCTGGCATGCTACTTCTAGTTACCCTTTGGCAATGCATTTCCTGTGTGACTGCCATTTAAATGCAACTGATCCACCCCTCTCTCTACACGTTTTCACATATTTTGTAACTACAAATCAGCATCTATAAAAGCAATTATTTTAAAACATTTGGAATGTCTGGAATAGTCACAAAAACCAAACAATAACAACTGTAACAAATACAAGCAGATTTAGGGTTACTGAAATTATAATTTGAGAGGTTCTAAGTTATTATTTAAATGAAACACTATCCTGGGGGGCGGGTGTCTGTTATAAGGAATTGACTTCTATTTCTTTTTTTCAGAGCTGGGGATCGAACCCAGGGCCCTGCGCTTGCTAGGCAAGCGCTCTACCACTGAGCTAAATCCCCAACCCCGACTTATATTTCTTAATGGAGACACTTGCCCTATGACAAATGTTGGTTCATTGTTCCATCAGTGTTCATCTCTGAAGCCTAAGATGAACTAATTCCAAATCAGTGTGAATCCACCTCTATTTCTTTCTGTGGTTTCTAAAAAGAGTCAATCCTTCATGTCCAACACATGACTTGGGGAATATATGTTCATGGTGGTTGTTTTAAGAGCTAGCTGTTGGTGGGGGAGAGAGCTGGATTCGTGGAAGTGCTGACAATCCTGAGAGCTCAGAGAAGACAACTAATTCTGCCTACATTCCTGACCCAAGAGGAATTCCCTTCTGGGCACAGGAACCTAGGGACAGTCAGGGGCAGGACCCTTCCTGTCTGCTTGAGCCCAGAGCTGAAAGCCAGTCAACAGGAGCACTGACACACCTGAGAGCACAGGTAAGACCAACTCTTCTGCTCCAAGCAACCTGCCTGATGGTCTCAGGACACACAAAGGCAGAAGCATTCTGGACAGGACATTTCTAGTTTCTGCCTGCACCTGGAGCTGAACCGATCCCACAGCTCTCTGTATCCAGGAGAGAGCTAGGCCCTCAGAAGTGCAGAAAATCCTGAGAGCTCATGGGAGACTGCTACTCCTGCTTACATTCCTGGCCCAAGAGGAACTGGCCTAGTGACCCCTGGATACAGGAACCTAGAAGCAGTTAGAGGCAGGACCCTTCTGCTTTTGCCTGAGTCCAGAGCTGAAAGCGTTACCTAGAGGGCTGACACACCTGAGAGCAGAGGTCAGACCAAATCTTCTGCTCCAAGGGACCTTCCTGGAGGCTTCAGAATACACAAACCCAGTAATGGCTCTCTGTTCCCAGATTCAGCTGAAAGAAAACGGGTCTATTGGAGTTCTGACACACAGGCTTACAGGAGGATCAAGCCATCGTCTGAGACAGCAAGAAAAGCTAAGATCAGAGACAACCTGATGGCGAGAGTCAAGCACAGGAAACTAAAGCAACAGAAACCAAGACTACTTGGCAATATAAGCCGAGTTCTCCCAACAAAGCAAATACTGGATATCCAAGCACACTGGAAAAGTAAGATTTGGATTTAAAATCCCATCTCATGATGATGATAGAGGACTTTAAGAAGGACATAAATAACTTACTTAAAGAAATATAAGAGAGCACAGGTAAACAAGTAGAAGCCCTTAAAGAGGAAACACAAAAATCCCTTAAAGAATTACAGGAAAACACAACCAAAAAGGTGAAGGAATTGAACAAAACTGTCCAGGATTTAAAAACAGAAATAGAAACAATAGAGGAATCACAAAGGGAGACAACTCTGGAGACAGAAAACCTAGGAGAAAGATCAGGAGTCATAGGCAAAAGCATCACCAACAGAATATAAGAGATAGAAGAGAGAATCTCAGAGGTAGAAGATACCATAGAAAACATCAACGCAATCATCAAAGATAATATAAAACACAAAAAGCTTCTAACCCAAACATCCAAGAAATCCAGGACTCAATCAGAAGATCAAGCCTAAGAATAATAGGTATAGAAGAGAGCAAAGACTCCCAAATTAAAGGGCCACTAAATATCTTCAACAAAATTATAGAAGAAAACTTGCCTAACCTAAAGAAAAAGATGCCCATAAACATATAAGAAGCCTACAGAACTCCAAATAGATTGGACCAGAAAGGAAATTCTTCCCATCACATAATAGTCAAAACACCAAACACACAAAACAAAGAAAGAATATTAAAAGCAGTAAGGGAAAAAGGTCAAGTAACATATAAAGGCAGACCTAACAGAATCATACCAGACTTCTCACCAGAGACTATGAAAGCCAGAAGATCCTAGGTAGATGTCATACAGACCCTAAGAGAACACAAATGCCAGCCAGGGTAATATATCCAGCAAACCTCTCAATTAACATAGATGAAGAAAACAAGATATTCCATGACAAAACTAAATTTACACAATATCTTTCTACAAATCCAGCCCTACAAATGGTAATAGATGAAAAATTCCAACACAAAGAGGGAAACTACACCCTAGAAAAAGCAAGAAACTAATCTCCATGCAATGAAACCAAAAGAAGAGATCCACACAAACATAATTCCACCTCTAACAACAAAAATAACAGGAAATAATGATCACTTTCCTTAATATCTCTTAACATCAATGGACCTGATTGCCCAATAAAAAGACATAGAATAACAGACTGAATAGGTAAAGAGGACTGGGCTTTTTGTTGCATACAGAAATATACCTCAGAGACAAAGGTGGACACTACCTCAGAGTAAAAGGCTGGAAAATAATTTTCCAAGGAAATGGTTCCAAGAAACAGGCTGCAGTAGCCATTCTCATATCAAATGTAATCAACTTTCAACCAAAAGTTACCAAAAAGATAAGGAAGAACACTTCATATTTGTCAAAGAAAAAATCCACCATCTATGCTCCAAATGCAAGGGCACCCACATTCATAAAAGAAACCTTATGAAAGCTCACAGCACACATTGCGCCTCACACAGTAACAGTGGGAGATTTCAACACCTCACTCTCATCAATGGACAAATCGGGGAAACATAAACTAAACAGGGATGTAGAGAAAATGACAGGAGTTTAAATGAAATGGATTTAACAGATATTTATAGACCATTTCATCCTAAAGCAAAAAAATCTATTTTCTTCTCAGCAACTCCCGGTACCATCTCCAATATTGACCATATAATCTGTCACAAAACAGGTCTCAACAGATACAAGAAGACTGAAAAAACTCCATACATCCTATCAGATCACCACGGACTAAGGCTGATCTTCAATAACAATAAAAATGACAGAAAGCCCATATACACATGAAAGTTGAACAATGCTCTACTCAGTGATAACTTGGTCAAGAAGAAATAAAGAAATTAAATACTTTTTAGAATTTAATGAAAATGAAGGCACAACATATCTGAACTTATGGAACATAATGAAAGCAGTGCTAAGAGGAAAACTCCAAAAGAAACTGGAGACAGCATATATTAGCAGATTGACAGCACACCTAAAAGCTCTAGAACAAAAAGAAGCAAATACACCCAAGAGGAGTAGAAGGCAGGAAATAATCAAACTTGGCTGAAATCAACCAAGTAGAAACAAAAGGAACTATTCAAAGAATCAACAAATCCAAGAGCTGGTTCTTTGAGAAAATCAACAAGTTATCTATCCCTTAGCCAGACTAACTAGAGGGCTCAGAGAATGTATCCAAATTAAGAAAATCAGAAATGAAAAGGGAGACATAACAACAGAATCTAAGGAAATTCAAAAAAATCATAAGATCCTACCACAAAAGCCTATATTCAACAAAACTGGAAAACCTGGATTAAATGAACATTTTTCTAGATAAATGCCAAGTACCAAAGTTAAATCAGGATCAGATAGAGAATCTAAACAGCCCCATAGCTCCTAAAGAAATAAAAGCAGTTATTAGAAGTCTCCCAACCCCAAAGAGCACAGGACCAGATGGGTTTAGTACAGAAATCCATCAGACCTTCATAGAAGACCTCATACCAATACTGTCCAAACTATGCCACAAAATAGGAACTTTTGGAGCGCTACCCAATTCCTTCTATGAAGTCACAATTACACTTATATCTAAACCTCACAATGACCTAACAAAGAAAGAGAACTTCAGACCAATTTCCTTTATGAATGTCAACGTAAAAATACTCAATAAAATTCAACCTGAAATCAAAGAACACATCAAAACGATCATCCATTATGATCAAGTACGCTTGACCCAGGGATGGTTCAATATACAAACATCCATCAACATAACCCACTATATAAACAAACTTAAAGACAAAAACCACTTCAGATGCTGAGAAAGCATTTGACAAATTTCAATACCCCTTCATGATAAAAATCCTGGAAGGATCAAGATCAGGGCCATATCTAAACATAGTAAAAGTAATATACAGAAAACCAGTTGCTAACATTAAACTAAATAGAAACTTGAAGCAATCCCACTAAAATCAGGGACTAGACAAGGCTACCTACTCTCTTCCTACTTATTCAATGTAGTACTCGAATTCCTAGCCAGAGCAATCAGACAACAAAAGGAGGTCAAAGGGATACAAATTGGAAAGTAAGAAGAAAAAAATATTACTACTTGCAGATCATATGATAATATACTTAAGTGACACCAAATGTTCCACCATAGAACTACTAAGCCTGATAAACAACTTCAGCAAATTGGCTAGGTATAATATTAACTCAAACAAATCAGTAGCCTTCCTCTATTTAAAGGATAAACAGGCTGAGAAAGAAATTAGGGAAATGACACGATTCACAATTGTTACAAATAACATAAAAAAAAAAAACCTTGGTGTGACTCTAACCAAGCAAGTGAAAGATGTGTGTAACAAGAACTTCAAGTATCTGAATAAAGAAATTGAAAATCAAAGAAGATGAAAAGGTCTCCCATGTTCATGGATTAATATAGTAAAAATAGTCATTTGCCAAAAACAATAGATTCAATGCAATCACCATCAAAATTCCAACTCAATTCATCACAGAGTTAGAAAGAGCAATTTGCAAGTTCATCTGGAATAACAAAAAACCCAGGATAGGGAAAACTCTCCTCAACAATAAAAGAACTTCTGGGTGAATCACCATCCCTGACCTCAAGCAGTATTAGAGAGCAAAAGTGAAAAAAAAAAAACTTTATGGTGTTGGTACAGAGACAGGAAGGTACAACAATGGAATAGAATTGAAAACCCAGAAATGAACCCACACACCTATTGTCACATGATCTTCAACAAAGGATCTAAACCATGCAGTGGAAAAAAGATAGCATTTTCAACAAATGGTGCAGGTTAAACTGGAGGTCAGCATATAGAAGAATGCAAATAAACTCATTCTTATCACCCTGTACAAAGTATAAGTCCAAGTGGATCAAGGACCTCCACAGAAAACCATTAGAAGAAAAACTGGGGAAGGGCCTCAAACACATGGGCACTGTAGAAAATTTCCTGAACAAAACACCAATAGCTTATGCTCTAAAATCAAGAATCGACAAATGGAACCTCATAAAACTGCAAAGCTTCTTTCTGTAAGGCAAAAGACATTGTCATTAGGACAAAATGGCAACCAACAGATTGGGAAAAGATCTTTATCAATCCTACATCTGATAGAGGGCTAATATCTAATACATACAAAGAACTCAAGAAGTTAGTCTCCAGAGAGCCAAATAACCCTATTAAAAAATGAGATACAGAGCTAAACAAAGAATTCTATACTGAGGAATATCGAATGGCTGAGAAGTACTTACTGAAACATTCAACAGCCTTAGTCATCAGGGAATTGCAAATCAAAACAACCCTGAAATTCCACCTCACACTAGTCAGAATGGCTAAGATAAAAACTCAGATAACGACCGATGCTGGTGAGGATGTGGAGAAAGAGGAACACTCCTACATTGTTGATGGGATTGCAAGCTGGTACAATCACTCTGTAAATCAGTCTGGAGGTTCCTCAGAAAATTGGACATTCCACTATCTTAGGAACCAGCTATACCATTCTTGGGCATATACCCAAATGAAGTTCCAACATACAACAAAGACACATGCTCCACTATGTTCATAGCAGCCTTATTTATAATAGCCAGAACTCAGATGCCTTCAACAGCAGAATGTATACAGAAATTGTGGTGTATCTATACAGTGTAGTACTACTCAGCTATCAAAAATAATTACTTTATGAAATTCATAGACAAATGGATCAAACTAGAAAATATCATCCTGAGTGAGGTAACCCAATCACACACACACACACACACACACACACACACACACACAGTATATACTTACTGATAAGTGGATATTAGCCCAAAAGCTCAAATTACTGAAGATACAATCCACAGACCACATAAAGCTCAAGAAGAAGGATGACCAAAGTGCAGATGCTTCAGTCCTTCTTAAAAGGGGGAACAAAAACATTCATAGGAGGGGATATCGAGACAACATTTGGAACAGAGACTGAAGGAATGGCCATTCAGAGACTGCCCCACCTGGAGACCCAGCCCATGTATATACAGTCACCAAAACTAGACATTATTGATGCAGCCAAGAAGTACATGCTGACAGGAGCCTGATAGAGCTGTCTCCTGAGAGGCTCAGCTAGAGCATGACAAATACAGAGGCAAATGCTAGTAGCAAAACATTTAACTGAGAACGGGGTCCCCATTGGATGAGTTAGAGAAAGTATTGAAAGAGCTGAAGGAGCTTGCAACCCCTAAGAACAACAAGACCAACCAACCAGCGTTCTCAGGGACTAACCATTACCCAAAGACTACACATGCACAGGCCCGTGGCTCCAGCTACATATGTAGTAGAGGATGGTGTTGTTGGACCCCACTGGGAGGAGAAGCCCTTGGTCCTGTCAAGGCTGAACCCCTCAGTGTAGGGGAATGTCAGGGTGTGGAGGCAGGGTGAGGGAAGACAGGTAGGCAGGAAGAGGGGGTGGTTTTGGAGAGGGGAAGGGGGATGGGATATAGGGCTTATGGATGGGAAACTGGGAAAAGGAATAACATTTGAAATATAACTGCCCAAATGTTGCCCATACATATACAGCCACCAAAACTGGGTAAGATGGGTGAAGCTAAGAAGTGCATGCTGACAGGAACCAGATTTAGATCTCTCCTGAGAGACACAGCCAGAACATGTCAAATACAGAGGCGAATGCCCACAGCAAACCACTGAACTGAGAACGGGACACCTGTTGGAGGAATTAGAGAAAGGATTGAAAGAGCTGAAGGGGCTCTTGACCCCATAAGAACAACAATGCCAACCAACCAGTGCTTCCGGGGACTAAACCACTACCCAAAGACTATGTATGAACTGACCCTGAACTCCAACCCCATAGGTAGTAGTGAATAGCCTTGTTGGGGCACCAGTGGAAGGGGAAACCCTTGGTCCCTAGTGTTGGAGATTGTTGGGGGAGGCAGTAATGGGGGGGTAGATGAGGAGGGGAACACCCATATAGAAGGGGATGGGGAGGAGTTATAGGGCTGATGGACAGGAAACTGGGAAAGGGAAAAAACTTTGAAATGTAAATAAGAAATACCCAATGTAACAAAAATAGAAGAAAAAAATAAAGATGAAAAAAAAAAGAGCTAGCTGTTGAGCCTAACCGTTTTTCTGAGATCCTACTATCAATGAATTCATCAACAAACAAATAAGCAAGCAAACAAACAAATAACATATCTCTTCCCCTTTATAGCTCTTCTTTGGATACTAAGGTCAAACTTCTATCAAGTAAAATGTAGAATCAGTATCTCTGAGAAATCCGATGACTATGATAGGTTTTGAAAATTAACAGGAATGGAAATATATCTCTAATGCACTAGATGCTTTTAAGTAATGATTTATTAAGATACTTTAACTTCCTTGGTTGGTTAAAATGAAGAATATAATAACCATAAATTGTACCATTAATTACTCATTTTGTTTGAGAGCTCACATTTTAAAATGAAAAATAATGATCTCTGGGTTAGACTGCTTAGGTTTATTCTGAAAGCTGGGACGTCTACAGAGAAGATGTACAGTGCTACAGTACAATTTTATACTTGTTTCATAATTACTAGTTAGACCACCACAAAGTATCTTACTATTATTTTTCTTGATATTTTTCCATAAAATAATTAAATATGTAAATGCTTTGCTGAAGTGACCCCCTAGAATACACTGTGATTTTACTTTACAAATGAAGTGCTGAAAAGACCAAAGTATTATATTAAGTAAAATCAATTAAGTTGGTAACTTAGATTTGCATCTTTGTCCAAAGAACATGTATGTCTCTCTACTGTTTATGAACGGTATTTCAGACAGGTCAGCTCTGTAGGAGACAATAATATTATATGCTCACGAAGTCATTTTATTGGAATTCCAATCCTATAAACTATCAGGCATTTTCTTAGCTCAAGGTTGATGTAGATTGGGTGGATACCACAGGAGACAGTGTTGAAACTGAGCAGGTTACTCTTGAATTATATAAGAAATCAGGATCAGCAAACCAGGAGCAACAGGTCAGTAAGCATCACTCCTCCAAGGCCTCTGCTTTACTTCCTACATCCAGGTTCCTGTCTTGAGTTCCTACACCGATTCCTGTCATCTGGAACTATGGTTAGAGCAGGTACGCAAACCCTTTTCTCTAATTTATAGTATCTATTTATCTATCTATTGTTGTGAAAAGATAACAATTCTTGCTATGCAATGAATGGACAGCTTCTTTAGTAAATACAGAGTATTGAGCATGTATTCCCTGATGATGTCTTTCTTATATACAAGGAAAAATACTCAAGTTTTCAACAAATTACATATTCCCTTTGTGCTACTGTTCATTAATTACCTCTTAGAGTTAGATATTGCTAAGTATCTGTGGACTTATTAATTTCTGTCAAATTTTCATTTCCTTTTGTCTTATGCTTGATTGATATAGTAATTGTAATGAGAATTTATCTGATACAGAAGCATTTGGGTCAATCTAGATTTTCTGTTTCCCCCAAAGCATAAACTTAATGTACCCTTAATGATGATGCCATTCATAATCAGTTTATGCTGCAAATAAATATTCATTAGTCATTAAAAATAAGACAATGTAGCAAAGAAGTCATGCAAATGACCCCACTTTGCCTGAAATACTCTCATCTGTTTCTGACTTCATTTTTGAAGACAAAAGCATTAAAGCCACATTTTATCTTGTTCCAAATGCAGTTGGTTGCTTGTTAAAATAATAGCTAAGTTTAAAGCTGTTAAAGATAGGTTTTTAAAGTCTATTTGAAAAAATGCACCTGTAAAATCATAGTAGCATTATACCTGCACTTGTGGGATTGCGAGAATCCCAGTGAACCCAAGTCACTGGCCATTTGATGTTCCATTCATGCCACTGCTGAGTGTTTCACGGGGTGAAATAACCATGGTTTTTCTTCCTGGTCAGTGTTGATACTGCTTAGTAAGACCTGCCTAGCATCTCTTACTATTATAAATGTTGCCATCAAAGATAAATAAGTGAAAAATAATATAAAAAGAAGCCCAGAAAGTAGAAAAGGGCAAATGAATGATGGCTCCTGATCATATCCATTTTCAAATGACAGAAGAAGGGAATGAAAAATAGCCTTGAACGAGGACATTGAAGATTGGGTGAGCAGTAACCAGATCAGAGCTTGTTCAGGCCATTCATTTTTTTTTTGAACACTAATTATTTTTAAAGAACTATGAAGTGGAATCTGTCTTCTATACATTCCTTTAGGTGACTCTTTAGACTGTTCTGTGAGTTTTGATAATGTTATATATACATGGTGTGCTTCTGTGGAAATGTAAAATAGTTTATAACACACTCTTCTAATCGTATGCATGGAAAGTGGAAAGTGTCCTTTCCATGTCCAAACTATAGGCTTGGCAAACAGATTAAAAATACTCTCAATATTGGTTATATAACCTTTACTGATCCTTTCTTGTTGCTGTAAAATATATATATAATATTGTTGTCTTTTACCTCACTGGGTCTGCACCGTAGTGTCCCAGGATGTCTGCTAGATATTTTGGCGGAAACACATCCCAACTCCTCAGCAGCCCAGTATCTCCATCTGACACACATTTTCCTACGCTCAAACCTTCACATAAAAGAACACACAACACAATAATATTAGATCCAATTAATAAGATATAATTGTCCACTTAAACATACAAAGCCAGATACCATTCATCCCTTGAGAACATTAATAACAACCTGTAAATACACAGAGCGAGATCTTTACATCAGCCTCCATTGTCCTGCCATAGCTTCTCCCCTTCTCTCTCCCTCCTGTCTCTTCTTTTCTGTTCCAGTCTCCTTCTCTTCCTTCAAACTTCTCTCCTGCCCATTCTTCCTTCTCCTCCAATGACAGGCCTCCTTCTATCCTCTACCTACCCCTCACATGTATTTTACAACTTCAATGGGAGAGAAGTTTCTAGTGAAGTCACTGATTCCCCAGTACAGTAAGTGACTAGGCAGCTGTCCTTGGGGCAGTGGAATTAGCATCAAAATACAGATAACTTCAGGGCAAACCACAACACTTTCTTACCAAAAGGAAGCAAACTCCATTCCCAATGCATAAGAAGTACAATAGCTAGGAGAGTAGAAACATTATTTGTTGCTGCTATGTCTCAATCTACTTCATGTGACTCAGTACCCCAGTGTGGCTCATAAGCTTGCTGTTCTCTGAGAGCATCTAGTATAATTGCAAAACAAGTTTGAACAAGTTTTTGTGATTTAATTGGTAACTTGCAGACATTTTAAGGTCACAGAGTGACAAATACAGACTATAACAGAGGATGATGGCAATAATAAAATATTCAATCTGCTAGGAATAATTTAAACAGTATCTTTTCACAAAACAAATGGTCTTATGAAAAATTGTCTTCAGATATTTACGAGATTATCATATGAAAAGAGAGCATGCCCATTCACTTCTCCTTGCAATCGCCAATGAAAATAATATTGAATGAGAATTAGAATGTGATTTCTTGTGTTCTATAATGATTCTTAGCCGGTCAATAAAAGAAACATTTCTGTTTTTGCATTTAAAAAGGCACTTCTTTGATCGTGAAAGATGTTAGACAATAAGAGATGATAAATTACGATAGTTTGCATAAGACATGCTGGTGAAATAAGGTAGCAGAGGTGAAGAGTGTAGACAAGAGAAACTTCATGAGCAAACCTGAGACTCAGACCATGTTATGCTTGTGACACTGGGAATGATTTATACAGCAACACGGTACTCATTCAGTATACTACATTGTTCTAAAGTGCAAGCTCAGGCTGGGCACTTCTAAAATGAGTTTGCAAGGATCTGGTTCTATGAGGGCTTTGGACACGACTAAAAGGTAACAGAAATTTTTTCAAGAAAGTAACAAACTTTGTAAATGAGAGGGAATATGTCGATTTACATGCAGAATCCCTCAAAAAGCCTCTCTCACACAAAATAATATTTTGTGCTCATATCTTCAATGATTTAGCATCACAGTGTTCTGTTTGGACTGTGGGAATCTGGGACTTGATGATTATCAATTTAAATATCCTAGAAAATCAAACTATATGTTAGAGCTCTGTTGAAGCTAATACGCTGAAAGACGCTCTTCATGCCTTAGTTGGTTTTGTGTCCAGAGCCCTTTGTTTGCTTTTCAGTGCTGCCAGTGGAAGGTCGCCTCTTTTTCAGTGGCTGGCCTCGCTACAATGGACTCATAAACACTTACTGGGCTTAGTAGTTATAAAGAACAAAGGACAAACAATTGCATGAAGTTTGGAAGGGAGATGTGTTAGAGATACTGTACTGCATGCCTGTGTGAAATTTTCAAAGAACAAATATTTATAAAGCAATGCTACAAGGTTATATGGAACTATCGTATGACTTCTTCAAATAGATAACATGAAATATATACCTAGTGCTAGAGAACAATGCCTTCCCTTTGGGGCAGTGAAAGGAGAGAGTAGGAAGCACTCAGTGCTGTTTTAATGTGACCATTTTATCTGTTGTCCAATGTTAGATAGACTCCACTATAAATTTGTTCAAACCTGTAAAATACACAAGACCAGGAATTACTCCTAGTACATAATATGTAATATACAATATATTATATATAATGCCATATGTTTAATATAATGTATAATATATAAAAGATACTACAAAATTAAATTACATAAAATATAATAATAATAATAATAATAATAATAATAATAATATGTCCACATGGTAATAACGATAGTGAAATAGCATCATGTGAAACACACATGAAGAGGAGTGTTAATAATAGAGTAGGTTGCCAGTGTTGAAAATCTTACTTTAAATGCAGAACACCTATAAAATAAAACATATTTTTCTAAAGGCTGTCTTTTTAGGAGCATAGCATAGAGGTCCGTGAGCCCAGAGGTCTCCAGAGAAACCAGGAACCTGAAGCACGCAGCCCTGTCTTTCTAGTACAAAAGAGGAAAAACCTGCTCTTCTGTTAAGATGGCTGAGAATTGGAAATGATTAACTGCCTGGTGGTCTGTGTTCTATGTTGAGTCAGAGTATAAAGCATTACGACTGGGAGCAGAGGCAGACAATAGCTCAAGTGACCTCTCTCCTGTCTGTATGGCTGAGACCAGGCCAGACCATTGGTGATTAACTAGCACAGGTTGTACACCTGTAGAATCCATCTTCTTAGAAGAAATGGCATGAACCCTGAGTTGAGTTTCAATGTTATGCTTCTTTGTGCACTAGGGGTTATATTACACTAGGAAACTTATCCTTTTCAACATTTTACTGTGCATAAAAATATATTGTGAATAAACCATCTGTTATTAGATGCCCCGAAGTCTGATTCATGTGGACAAAGTCAATTTACACTGGGTTTTCATTCTTATTTCTTGGCAAACAGTTTACTACTATATAAAACATCTTACTTACACTCTATAGACCCCCCCTTATATCATCTTCAATTACCAACATTTTAATACAGTTTTAATGTACACAGAAAATGGAACCTTATCCAGGTGTAGAAATATGGAGAAACACATGAGTTTCAATATCTGAGAGATTTTAGCTTGATCTGTACTTTAGTGATAAACTTTATAGACAGAGTTGACACAGTCTTTGTTTTACTGAACAACAACCTCTACACGGATAAAACTAAAATGAACATATACTTCAAAATAGTATGTGGAAATTCTGGTCTCTAATAACATTTAATAACTGTTAAAATATTCTTAGCCCATATATTTTCTTTTTTTTCTCCATCTTTATTAAATTGGGTATTTCATATTTACATTTCAATTGTTATTCCAATTCCCTGTTTCCAGGCCAACATCCCCCTAACCCCTACCCCTCCCCTTCTAGATGGCTGTTCCCCTCCCCATCCTTCCCCCATAACCACCCTCCCCCCATCAATCTTGTTCACTGGGAGTTCAGTCATGGCAGGACCAAGGGCTTCCCCTTCCACTGGTGCTCTTATTAGGCTATTCATTGCTACCTATGAGGTTGGAGCCCAGGGTCAGTCCATGTATAGGCTTTGGGTAGTGGCTTAGTCCCTGGAAGCTTTGGTTGGTTGGCATTGTTGTTCATGTGGGGTCTCAAGCCCCTTCAAGCTCTTTCAATCCTTTCTCTGAATCCTTCAATGGGGGTCCCGTTCTCAATTCCGTGCTGGCATTCGCCTCTGTATTTGCTGTATTCTGGCTGTATCTCTCAGGAGAGATCTACATCTGGTTCCTGTCAGCCTGCACTTCTTTGTGTGGTGGCTGTATATGTATGGGCCACATGTTGGGCAGGCTTTGAATGGGTGTGCATTCAGCCTCTGTTCTAAACTTTGCCTCCCTATTCCCTCCCAAGGATATTCTTGTTCCCCTTTTAAAGAAGGAGTGAAGCATTTGCATTTTGGTCATCCTTCTTGAGTTTCATGTGTTCTGTGCATCTAGGGTAATTTGAGCATTTGGGCTAATATCCACTTATCAATGAGTGCATACCATTTGTGTTTTTCTGTGATTGGGTTACCTCACTCAGGATGATATTTTCCAGTTCCATCCATTTGCCTATGAATTTCATAAAGTCATTGTTTTTGATAGCTGAGTAGTATTCCATTGTGTAGATGTACCATATTTTCTGTATCCATTCCTCTGTTGAAGGGCATTTGGGTTCTTTCCAGCTTCTGGCTATTATAAATAAGGCTGCTATGAACATAGTGGAGCATGTGTCTTTGTTATATGTTGGAGCATCTTTTGAGTACATGCCCAAGAGAGGTATAGCTGGGTTCTCAGGTAGTGCAATGTCCAATTTTCTGAGGAACCCCCAGACTGATTTCCAGAAGGGTTGTACCAGTCTGCAATCCCACCAACAATGGAGGAATGTTCCTCTTTCTCCACATCCTCACCAGCACCTGTTGTCGCCGGAGGTTTTGGTCTTAGCCATTCTGACTGGTGTGAAGTAGAATCTCAGGGTTGTTTTGATTTGCATTTCCCTTATGACTACAGATGTTGAACATTTCTTTAGGTGTTTCTCAGCCATTCAGCATTCCTCAGCTGTGAATTCTTTTTGTTTAGCTCTGAACCCCATTTTTAATAGGGTTATTTGTCTCCTACAGTCTAACCCGTGAGTTCTTTGTATATTTTGGATATAAGCCCTCTATCAGTTGTAGGATTGGTAAAGATCTTTTCCCAATCTGTTGGTTGCCGTTTTGTCCTAATAACAGTGTCCTTTGCCTTACAGAAAGCCCATATATTTTCTTACGCTTAAGCATTCTTATCATTTTAAAATAACTTTTTAGAAGGTTGAAAGGATAAAATTTCAGATCCAGAGGTCATATATACAATCTGCAAAGAAACTCTAGAATATTTGGGAAGATAGTTCTAGAGTGACCAGTAGAGCAGCTAGAAGACCCTGTGGGCTGACCAAAAATGAAAATATGGAGATCTGTATGATTCCTTACGATTGCAAGACAGATGACACATGTATTTTTTTTTCAGTAGTGAAATAATATCATGGAAACTTGCTATTGACCGAAAAGAGCATTTCCCACACACAGCTAACAGGACAGCGGCACCTTTCTTTGTTGTTACCTTCCTGTACAGTACAGATTAATTTTTGTATAATAGCATGAGAGGTTCTGGAAGAATAGGTTAAATTAGGGAGGCTTGTCACTTCAGAGGTACTATGCCTGAGAAGCCAAGAGCTACATAATGAAAAGGCTTTTCAGTCTGTTCATAACAGGCGTTTTTATTTCTCTTGTCATTTGTCTACCAGGCTAAAGAGTAAGAAAATCAAAGCATTATGCTGCTAGTGAAAAATCGTTCTATCAACTGCTTTCATTGCAAGGATTACACTTTCCTTTCAGTAAGTGACAGTATCAGTACAGATCTTCCCTGCCTGTATATTCGACAAAATAGTAATGTGCACAAACACACTTTACAACTTGGCCTGTTTTCGTTTCTTTCTTCAATGTTTTATTTCACTTCTCTAATCTCAATAGCATATTAATAAATGGATATGTTATCCCTAAAATACTTAGTTTATATATGTTCCTTGCTGTGTGTCACTTGAGGAACATTCATGAAGTGCTGTGATCATGTTTGATAATGAATTGCGGAAGAAGAAAAGGTGGAAATAGCTACTATTTTTATTGTTACTGTCTAAATTGGAGACAATTTGACCATCGCAGTCAGGTAAGAATTAAAATAACTTTCACTCTTTGTTACTACATCTTGTCTCCTCTCATCAATCATTCACCTTACAACACTCACTAGGTATCTCACCCATGGATTCTTCTTCAATTTTTACCAAGCACTTTATTAATAATTCATATTTATAATATGAAAATATTATCTCAAAATACTATCAGATTTATAGTGGAAATTCTCGAGTTGTGGAAGTAAAATTGAAGCTACATATCCTTAGGCCTGGGGGATGCTTAGTAGGGTAAAGTTGTCTACTGCGAAGCACAATGATCTGAGTTCGATTCCTGGGCACCACATTGTAGAGAAGGAAAAGTAACTCCCACAAGCTGACTTCCACTTGTGCAAAATTGCCTGTGCGTACACACGCTTTGAATAGAAATACAATTCAATATTTTTTATAAAGACTACATATGTAGGAATGTAGACTTCTTTCTCTTCATATATAAAAAAGCGAAGCAATTTTAAGGGAAAATTACTGAATGATAAAACTGAGTTTGATAAACTGCTGACAAAAGTGATGCAGCAAAGATGCACACAGAAGACTTTGGAATAAGTTTGAAGAGACAATGTTCTAAGTCATGTTAAGTATCTTCCCTAATTCATCTTCATTTTGCCTTCTGCTGAGTCTCTCCCCTCAAGTTGAGATGTAATGTACATCTTAATATAGTGTTGGGTAAGTTTTTGAGCAAAATAAATTTAAAGTTCCACAGTGAGTGTTAATCAGGGAAACATAATGCATTTGAAATCTGAAAAGGTTTACATGCTGTAATACAGGAAAATGTTTAATCTAGCAAAATGTTTTTTTTAATACTTTGTATCTTTTACATGTATGTATTCAGCAGTGAATTTTAACAAAAAAAAGTAATCGAATTATTGAATGTAAAAATCACTTTTGTAGAAAGTTTCTGAGGCAAATGATTTCATTAGTTCCTTATTCAGAACTTAATTTAAATCACAGTGTAGATATGATTTAAATATGAGAGATTGAGATATAACACATGCTCAACATTTTTACAGCTTGTCTTCTAGTCTCTGAGTAGCATGTGACTAATTTTAATAGTTTGACAGCCAAACAAAGAAGTTTCCAACTCTAGGTACATTAGAAACCATTTACACTAATTATGTAAAAGCTAATTAATGCTGCATTGCTATTTTTAAAAAAATGAAAAGTAATATAGAATGCAGAAGGTCCCCTGGAGAGATAACTAGAAGTAAATTCCAAAGTACCACACACCTCTTAAACAGGTACCTTCGGCTGTTAGCAATTACTTCAGAGCATTCGATTCATAAGCATTGATGTCACATCAGATGTTCTAGACATATCACATTTTCAGAATTTTTGCCAAATACAGCATTTTATCCTTATTGAAAGAATCTGCAACGCTAATTTCTCAGAGAATTTCTTCTCAGTAGTCCAAGGAGAACCATCTCAGGATTCAGTGCTACCTAGCACAGAGCTAAGAGCATAGTTATCAGGTAAATTAAATGGGTCAATGTGCTTCGGCACAACTCCTGAGATTCGCTCAGGAATCTTCTATAAACAAACCATCATGATGGGTTCTACAACCCACCATAAACTTCACCATCACAATCATGTTGTCTATCCCAATAGTTTCTGTCAGTCTCCTGATGACTGCACTCTGGTGACACTTTCCTTTCTTGACTGATCTCCCTCATAATGACCTAGGAACTTGCTCAGGCCTTGTATTTGCAAGCATTGATTTCACTCTTTATGCTTGGTGCCTTTAATCAGGTGGGAATTCTTTCATTTTTAAAAAGATTCATGTTCCCTAATTATTATCCAAATAATATATATATATATATATATATACATATATATATATATATGTATGTATAACAATAGTCAAAGAAAAAGTGTCCATCATTTTAAGAGTGATTAAGGGGGCTATGGAAGGGGCTGGAAGGAGTAGTCCAGTTCTATACTAAAGAAAATATATTTAAATAAATTCTTTCAAGATTAATATTTTACTTTTGTGTGTGCCAGGTTTGTGGGAGTGTTCATGGATGTGGGAAGAGCACGTCACAGCCTTGCTCAAGCTGGTGTTCCAAGTGGCTGGACACTGCCTGATGTAGGTGCTGGGAACCAAACCAAGTCCTTTGGAATAGCATCCTTTGTTCTCTCTCTCTCTCTCTCTCTCTCTCTCTCTCTCTCTCTCTCTTTTCCCCCGAGCTGGGGACTGAACCCAGGGCCTTGCGGTTTTCTAGGCAAGCTCACCACTGAGCTATATCCCCAACCCCATCACGTGCTCTCAATAGCTGGTCTCTCTCTCCACTCACCACAATTCTCTTCCATTAACTTCCTTTGTCCAAATCAATGATATTGTTTCATCCTCAGGGAAGTGTGACTTATACATCTACAAAGCTGGTTGAGAATTTTGGATACCATCAGACTTCATGAATGGCCTGACCTCACCTTTAGAAAAATTCTTCTCTCTATTAGAACTTGGAGATTCTAAGGCTAAGCTTGGAAAATTATTGAGAACATCATATTTTATTTTAAAGAATGAAATTCACTACATATGTATTCATCATCATTTCTGAAAACTACATCTTAATTTAGCATAACCATTTTCTAAGCATGGCTCTCTTTTTAATTTTTCTTCATTTTGCAGAAAATTTATAATTTGTCATCAGTGAGTTTAACTGAAAATTAAGTTTTAGTGTAAGGCTTGGGACTGATATTTCTGCTTACATTAATCTTTATAGAATTGAATTTGATTACTATATATTATTTGAATTATATATTATTTAAGTTAATGTTTTAGGTATTTCCACATAAAATAAAAATTTTAATTATATACTTTGTTTTAAAATACTTTTGGATATGACTTGTTCTATTTATCATTTAATAAAGCATTACAATTCATTTCAGTAGTTTAAATTCAATGTTTTTTAATTTGACTAATTATAAGATTTGTAATATATTAAAGACAAGACTATAGTAGTTTTAATCTATCTTTCTAAATGATTGTGACACATAGAAAGCTCAAGATTTAGTTATTGTCCTAAACTCAAGGATTTGATGTTTGTTTACTATGTAAAAATTAAGAAAGAGATGTAACCTATTGTCTGTGTGCTTGTTATAAAAGGTATTATCAATAATATTGTAGGAATATGTACATTGACATTGGGCAAATTTGATTTTGTACAGAAACAATTTGATAAGCAAAACCTTAGAGACACAATGAAGCCCACTGAGAAATGTATGTCCTGTGTCCAAAAGGCATAGCAATGAACATGTGTGCTTGTTTTATTACAGCCAAGTGATCAAATGTATGTGATTCCAGTAAAACATTCAATCGTAAACATGTTATGCATTATCAGAAAAAATAGTTGAGTAATGGACCCATAAGAACTTCTTTCATGGGGTGTCTATGTGATGTCTATATGGATAAGAGGCAACATGTATGTGGAAATTATAGATTTTCTCACATTGCTCTTTGATCTTATAACTTATAAAGAGAAATGACAGAAACAGTCAATAATTATTATTTTTTCATTTTTAAATGCTTCTTTCTTCTTTTTTGAACTATAAAGACAGGCCTAAATTTAACTCTTAATAATTTAATGATTTAAAACACTTGTCAATTTACTTAAGTTAGAGTTATTTTTAGTCGATACAGGCAATAGAATGTTTTTATATACGTTGGGCTGGTGTGGTGGTCCAGTAGTTTAGAGCGCTTGTTGTTCTTCTATAATACTGGGTCTGCTCCCAGAACCTACATACAGGTGCATAGCCACCTGTAACTTCATTTTTCTGGGACCTGGTACCCTATTCTGGTCTCCATAGGTAAACACTCAAACAAAATCGAAATAAAACTATTAAAGATTATATGTAATCATGGATTAACTTTAGGTCTATGCATATGCTCTACTGGTATAAAGGTTAAATTGAGTTAAGCATATTGTATGCTCAAACATTTTGAGTTCTATATCACAAGTATTCTAGACATAAGCACACAGGAAAAAGAAACATATTTTATTTGAAAGATGAACATTTATAACAATTTGACACAAAATCAATATCAATCCACAACAGTATGGATATTGATTTTGTTCATTTTAATTATCTACATCTATTTCCACTTTTTCAATCTTTTTTTTTTCTCACAGTATTTGTAGAAATTTTCTCAATTTCTGGTCTCACACTTCATTCCTCTCACTCCTATCCATGATACCACAAAAAAGTTAATAATCTTCAGAAGATCTAGGGGTTGAGATGGCCACCATTTGGGAAGCCCAGTTAATAAGTACCAAGTTGAATGTATTAAAAAATCTAGGAATAAAGAAGATGGTAATGATCAGAACACAGTAGGCTCCCAATTTTTAAATTGGAGTTTAAATCCAGATTTTGAGGATTATGTATGTTCAGTGGTGAATCATAGATTACCTCAAATATATTCATAGCACAAAAAGGAATTTAAGAAATTTATAGGCCAAAAATAAAGATGAAATCTATTATTCACTTATCTGATTTTTTTAAAAAATATTTATTTAATTTATGTGAGTACACTATAGCTGTCTTCAGCACACCAGAAGAGGGCACCATATCTCATTACAGATGGTTGTGAGCCACCATGTGGTTGCTGGGAATTGAACTCAGGACCTCTGGAAGAGCAGTCAGTGCTCTTAACCACTGAGCCATCTCTCCAGCCCATCTGATGTTTTTATTTTCATCTTTTAAAAAATATTTTCCTTTTTAAGTTTTTGTCTATGTGTTGTTGTTCTTTAAAATTACATATATTGGTATTTAAAAAATTACCTTGTCTCTGAGTTGCAAGGAAATGTTTTAACTGGTTCTAAAACAATAAAGATACCCAATATACATTATACAAATATATATATTTGTATAATGGGGTTGGTAGGGTGCTGTTAGCAAGACGTAATGCAACTAAAATTCTGCCAGAGTAAGCACTAAAATGCTCTTGATAGTAAAGCTCTACCTAGATATCATCCCAAATTGTGAGAATAAGAGAAAGACATCCAGCTATGAAGTCAAAACACCAAACAAAAATGAGTTAATTGAATATTTCAGATTTTGGTTTCTTGATAAGAAATTGGAACAGGTCTGTGTGAATCTGGAAAACTCCCTTAATATCTGCAGATCTCACTCAGGTTATTGGTAGGATGAGTGTCAGACTGAAAGCATTCCAGACTCATTCAAACCATTATTGAGAAAATGAACATACATTTGCCACAAAACATTATTTGAAATGTTGAAAGATCAATTCATTAAATGGCTTTATGTATAAAGTAGAGGATTCGACCAGAACGGCATTCATGTAAGTCAATGAAAGTTAATTTGAATGAGTTGAAGATGTTCCTCAGAAACAGTTGACAAAATTAACTGAGATATCATTTCCTATAGTGGTTATACAAGTCATCACATCTTCTTTGTAAATGTGCTACTTTTATATATGGAGAATCTGTTTATTCTTCATTAATAAAGTATATTATAATAAAATGTTAATAATTATCTTTGAAGTTAATTTTGATAATTAGTCAATGTCTTATAGCTAAAATTTACCTGTGTATGGATATATTTCCCTCCAATTATATTCAAGCAAACCAACTAAAATATCTTACATATTAGAATCATACTTAAAATCTCTTGTCAAAACTGAAAGCAAAATTCTTGTTATGTTGAGATATTTTCAATAAAAAATATTAAAAGGAGTGATTATGAACAACACAGAGCAAGTTCTCACTTTACTGCCATAGTTACATAATAAATATACAGAAAACACAATTTTATTTTTTGTAAATAAAAACATTAAAACAAGAAGCAAGCGTTCAAATTTCTCACTCATTTTCTAAAGTGAGTGTTTGAAATCACAACTTAACCCTCATCTCTAGTGGTAAATAAACCTGCAGTCTCTGGATCCCTCAACATACTCTGATTGCTTTAGTAGGAAGAGTTATATTGATGTGGACTACCAATAAAAACAACAAAATAAAACAAAACAAAAACAACAAAAAACAAAAACAAACAAACAAAAAACAAAAACAAACAAACAAAAAACCCCATTGGCCATGGATGCAGGGAATCACTGCATTAAGGCTCAAGTGAAGCAGAAGAGAGTGATTAAAGCAAATAAGTGAATAAAGATATTGAAGTGAATACCAGCACAAGACCAGCCTTATTAACAGTAAGTCAAGATGGGGGAAGATTCATGGATTAGTAATCCCTGGACCCTTCCTGTTTCCCTATCACTACTTTCTGTCAATCAAAAAGTGGTCAACCTTTATAGCATGCTGTAGTCACCTTGGTTCCAGAAATATGGAGACAAATGACGATGAACTGAATTCTTTGAAATCTTAAGCAAAAAAAAAATTATTTATACTTGCTATTTCTGGTGTTAGCTGTCAACTTGTACAACCCAGAGTCATCTGGGAAAAGGGAACATCAATGGAAGAATTGCCTACATCAGATTGACTATGGAGTGTTGATGGGTCATCTTTTTTTTTTTACATATATTATTACTAATTGATGCATGTGTCACCCCTGAGTATGAAGGCTTGTATATTATAAGAAAGACAACTGGACAAGTCAGGGGAAGCAAACTGGTCAACAATATTCTTTGATTTCTTCTCCAGGATTCTTTCTTGATTTTCTTCAATGATAGACTATAACCATTATTCCCAAAGCTGCTTTTGTTCATAGAGAGGCAAGTTAGAACAAGGGCATAAGTTGTTCTCTCCCCTATCTCCATGATAGTGATGAAAGGTAACGTATTAAGTCAGTTTTCCTTAGTTTCATATCTCTAATTTTAAATGAATCTGAAAATCAATGCTAAAAGTAAAACTCAATACTATTTCTAGGTTGTTAAAAGAGTTTTGAACAATGAAAGAAAATGTTAAATAGTTTGAATAACATACAGACTTGGTTGACAATGAACATCATTTTGCAGTGAAATGATTACAATGCTCATGCTACTCTTGGTAACTGCAACAGACTGTTAACAAGACCAATAAGTTGTTCCTCAGTGAATGATCATCATATGGGCAGCATTTCATTGAGTGAACATATTGCAAATCATGGAGTCTGGAAATATAAGGTAAAGAAAGGCATATCATATAAACAAAACAATGGTCATTGAAGACTATACAAAGGGCATTCATTGAGACAGATAGTCCATATGCCTGCCCAAACCCTTTAAAGATAAAAATTGCCATTTTATGGATACTGAATAGCATTAGTTTTCCTAGTTCCTATCACTGCAGCAGAATATCTGAAAAATCGAAGTATAAGAGAAAAGACTTATTTTGGCTCGTGGATTCTGAGGTTTTAGTCCATAGTTGGTTGGTTCCTTATCTTGATAGCAAGGTAGACAAGATGGCAGGGAGACCATTTCATAACAAAAATAATGTAATGGCAGGAAGGAGGCAGAGAGAAGGAGGAAAGAAAAGAAAGAATATATCCCCAGAAGGCATAGCCCCAGTGATACATATCCTCAAGCTAAGCCTCCTCTGAAAATTTTCACATTTTCATAATGTCCTTGAGTTCTGAATACACTATTGATAAATCATAGATGATGCTAAAGTCTCCAGAAGCCAATAACTTCCCTAAACTCTACCTCTGAATATAGCTACACTGTGAGCCAATCCTTTACCATCTGAGTCTTTTATATGTCTTTATATCAAACCCATAACAGTGTTGGTATATGGTTGTTCCATTTATTCCAAAATACCCACTCCATAGTTCATTTCAGTGATATATCAATTCTTAGCTTCACTAGTACAAATGTGATAAAAATTGATCCTCTCCTTTCCATAGATTTGTTAAAAACTAATACACTATTCAATTTCAGAAGGAAAAAAGTTTTCCATGTTTTCTTTCAGAATAACCTGAATGCATGATATCATTTGTGAAGTAAATTAAATATGTATATGCTTTTATACTACATATTACATAATATGTTTTTCAAATAGTGATAAGACAAAGTCTGATAATATGTATGTTTATATTGAGGCAATTTGGAAAATGTATATGTATACTAAAAATTGATTGCATCAATATAAAAGGCTATAAATATAATTCAAAACAATTTTCTCTTAAGATAATTAATATTCACAGTAAGAAACATTGTGATAGTAATGATAACCAAATTAGTGTCTGATAGAGACAATTCTTGCATATTTTATGGCAATATCACATTCATAAGTTTGGAGTATACATATACATAATATGCATGGATAAATGGATAGATAGATATTGCTTTCTGACTGTCTGACTCTCTCTGAAAAAGTGGTATCATTTACTAACATTATTTGGATCTGAGTTTGTTCCAATTTATCTTTTATATTTCATGTAATATACTGAGTATTTAATCTAGTTGTCATAGAATATTCCGATCCAAGTATAATAAACTAATTTTAAAACTTGGAAACATTAAGTGGTCATTTATAAATTCAACCAAAATGTCATTAAAGCATTGAAAATTTGTATTCCAATTTATGTTATGATAAAAAGTTCTCCTCAAATCTATTACATATGGACAGACAGACAACCAATTGTTAGCAGATGACTAACAGACAAACATTCATATTTAGACATATATGTTTCTATCTTTTGGAAAATAAACTATTGGGCTTTTTATGTATTAGAAAAATAATAGATTGTAAAATAATGTACAAAATTATCTACCACATAAAATTGTGATTTCAATGACTATAATTAATGCAAATTAAAGATTTGTTTGGTTGATAATATATCTTTGAGCAATACATATGTAGAGAGAAGAGAGCAATTTGAGTGTGTCTGGCTTGTTTTCTCTTACCAAAGTACCTAGAAACAAACATAGAAAGAAATGAGAATTTTTTCTTAATGTAGGGAAATACACTAAAATCTCTCCTGCTTGTAGATGTCCTGAAAATGAGAGCACCTACTATCACTACCATATATGTGTAGAGCAGTTCCATTGCCAGTAATAATTTTGAAGAATAGTCCTCTCACTGACACGTTCTCCTAAGGACAGATTTCAGAGGATCCCACTCATTTTAGGAGCAACTTAGAAGATTAGAGAGTGTGTTTACTCTAACTCATATACTCTTCCAGGAAAGTCAAACCTGTTCCTAACATTGTTCCTGAGGCTTTGAACAATGGAGTTTCCTAATTGTTCTGAACTCTGCATGTTTATGACATCACTTGAGAAGCCCTGACATATACACATTCAAACCTCCAATCTACCTCCATAAAACACAAAAGTTTTCACAACTCATATTAATAATTGATTTTATCTATACTTCAAAGAAATGCTAAAGAAGTAAACATACTTTTATTTTATGAACATATTTAACCACTCTGTCAGAAAAGAAACATTTCATTTTAATGAGAAAGAGCCAAAATCTCAATTTTCCCTTCATTCCCAAAAAATTTCAATGTGATTTTCATGAAATACTCTATACATTTCAAATGTTACTCTATGTTTCAAATGAGACTCCCAATCACAAGGAAGAGGGTCAAAATACCTTAGCAAGAACATTGAAATCTAGCTGCAACAAATTAATTTTGGTATGGCCTCAAATGGGGTCTATCTAATGCCAAATGAGAATTTAAAATCCCCAAATTATACTTTGTAAAGTTGCTGACATTTCTTCAGAGCAATTGATGAGATGAGAGCTGCTGTACCCAAGCTTATGAATACATGGCTTGGGTTGAGTCCCAGGTGTTTCTCTTAGAAGTTTCTAGACCCCATACAATTTAGCCTTCCAAGGTAACTGATTCAAACTGGCTTCTCTCTGCTTCTGAGTGAATTGTTTCACTTGGAAAGACTGCCTCTGAACTCCAGGAATTGAACTGCTCTGACCTCAACTGAACTCTGCCAAAACAAACTCCCACTGAACTGATTGCCTGTCTCTCCCTCACTGCTTTATAAGTAGCCTCTCTTTTCTGTCAGTTCTCTTGAAAGTTGGGCATATCCTATCTCTGACTTATCCTATCAAATATTTCTCTGACTCATCGCTTTGTATGCCACTCAATTAGATATCACTGCTTGGAATTAAAAGTGTGTACTAAAATCACATCTAGATTCCAGCTGCATCATATCTTTGTGATCCCTTGCCAGAGCAGCCATCTTGCTAGATTAAAATTCCTCTACAATACCTAAATTCCTGGTGAGGAAAAATTACCTCAGAGTAAGAGTAAGATATGTACAATTTACCTTTGTATATTAAAGTATGTCCAACCATTGAGTGTATCTATAATCAATCCATATAGCTAAGCCCAAGATTAATTTTTTTTCAGTTCTTCTCAGCTTTGGAGGACATTTTTGCTTAAAATGTTTTGCTAAGGGGCGATAAGGACTGGGTTGATATGGAAGCACTTAGAGGACCTAGGTTTGATCATCAGCATCGGTATTGAAAAAAAAAGCCAAAATGACAGTATTGTTTTGTAAGCCCAGCAGAGAGAAATGGATGTCAGGAGTTTGATGGAAATCTTATTTAGTTATCAGTGAGCTGTGCGTTCAAAAGAAGGTACTACCTCAAGGATAAAAGATGTGAAGTACTTAAGGAAAAATATCTGAGTTGACTTCTACCCCTTCAAACACACATGTACATACATGTGTGGCTGTAGATGAACATACATACACATATAAAATAAATAATCTATTTCTTCTGCTAGTATATTATTCTGCCGAAGAGAACTACAATTTAACAGAGCCAAGTAAAATGTGGTAGAACAAACATTGCATCAATTCAATTATAAGTCCTATCACAAATAGCCACCGATTTCCATTCTGAAACATAATTTATTCCTAACTCGCTGTTATTTAATGAATGTATGATTTATAACTGTTTGACACCAAAGCAAATGGTAATGAAGTTGAACGAATTTTAATGGTATCTGACAAAGTTTCAAGATTTCAGACATAAAATCACCTTCCCGAAAAAATTAACTGTCTTCATTTGCATTTTTGAAACTTAAAGATGAACTGAGGAATGAGAGAGTTTTATAATGATATCAAAATGTCTTCAGAAATTCTTAGGAGGTTGTTTGGTAAGTGGATAGGAGATAGACTAATTTAAATGGATCTCCTTAGACGTCTGTGTGGAGAACATATTTGTCTGTCTTAGGATGATCTTAATTGGGATCAAAACCCAGAAACATTGTTGGTAGTCAGGTAAGTCCTGACCATTCTAAGCCGCTTACTACAAACAGTATGACTTGCTTTGCTGATATATAGAAACTTGAGAAGTTCTGGATGGATCTCTGGGATTCCCATGATGCTTAGTGTAGGTTCAAGTTCACTTCATTGTAATCATAGCCCAGTCTTTGTTTGTACAACTAGTTTTCAAATTTACTAAACTATAGTGTACAACAAATGCTAATTGAAGTAAAGTTTTCTGTTTAGAAATATGGTATATGATGGGTAAGTTCTTTTCTTACTGTTTTTCTTCATATCATATTTAGAGTCATTTTAATATTCACAATACAATAGGGTACCTTTAACTGATATTGTAGAGTCTTGGATAAATCACATTGAAGCCCTGGCTAGAGCCTTCAGGCAGTATGCCAGAGAGGGAATGGACATGATTTCATATCAATAAATACAACTTGAAAATAACTCTTGAAATGTTTATGTCCTCAAATCAATATCTTCCCCTTTGATCTTAGTTATAGCAGAGATAGAAAACTTTTGACAGCTTTTGTAAATAGGTAATGATATGAATCAACATGGAATACTTGTGACAACATTTTTGGGTGGGCAACAACATGAATCATGTAGTTGTTTGCAACATCTCAACAGGATTTTTATAATATTCATGAAACCTGCTAGTGTTCATAGATTTACATTACACAGAATAATATGATGTGGTCTGTGGATGTATAATCCACACTCTTAGCAATCAATAAAAAATTTTCTGAGTAAAATATTTTTAAATTAAGATAATTATGTTTATTCTTTCCCATCTCCAAATTCCTTATGATAAAGTTGTAAAATGCATAACCCAAAACAAACAGATATAGGATATGAAAATGAGATCTATTTCATTTGTTTTACATGTTCATTTCCATCTCGATTATGGCTAAAAATCAATGTGATTTTAATGAGTGGAAAAAAGTCTTATCACAGAAATGGAAAACATCTGGTGATCACAAGAAGAAGCAAGACTTTTAAAGCAAATAAATATGATTTGTTTGCTCAGAGGAAAGAACTGGAAAGTGTTTGGTAAAGTTCTCTCAGGATTCTCAGTGTGAATGTCATAGTAATCACTCCATAGCTCCCAAAGACATTACATGAGCTCAGGACATGTCTTTATGGTGTATAGTTGAGTGGAAAGAGAAGGCTGGCAGTTCTGAGAGACTAAATAATTATTTATGGGCTTTAATACTCATGTAATGTTATATGAAACAATGTATTTGTTATATATCTCTAAAACTAAGAATAAAACAACAGGAAACAATATGGTGTAGCCTTCTTTCTTCTATCTCACTTCTCTAGATATCTTTTCATTTTTCTTCCTTCCTTCCTTCATTGATTGCTTGCTTGCATCCTTCCTTCCTTCCTTCTTTCCCTTTCTTCCTTTTCTTCCTATTTTACCTCTTACACACCAAGCCCTATTTTCAGTACTTTAGAATCACATGAGGGCAAAGCACAGAAAGTCTTCCCTCTTGAAGAAATGATAAAAAGCCTCTAAATATCTTAGTTTTAAGTGAAAATTAACATTGTGACTATAAATTAATACTTCTATGATTTTTGACAAAGTTCTTTAGAAAGTTTTGAATCTCAATTTCTTCAATTACATATGTCCTTCCATATGGGAGTCTCTTGTAGACATAAGGTAAACATATTTCAAACCTTTGCTGGGAGACTGGGTGATACCTGAGTCAGGGAAGTCCCTACCCTGTATATAGCAGAAAAGAGACAGGTGGATCCTAATGTGGCGTTCCAATCTGCATAGTATTCTGGGTGAGTTACTTAGAAGCCAGTGACACATCCTTTCTCACAGGTAAAGTAAAACACTCCCGAGGAACTACACCACAAATATTTCTCCATCCTTTATATACAACTTGCATGATTACACGTAAGTGTTCATCCTCATATACAAGAGCACAATCACTTCTATACACACACATACACACAGAGACAAAAGCATCTATGTATAGACCAGGAGTTTGTATTCTCTTTCTTACTTAAAATTAAGGAGGAGGAAGAAGAGGAGGAAGAGGAAGAGGAGAAGGAAGAGGAAGAGGAGGAAGAGGAGGAGGAAGAGGAGGAGGTGCAGGAGGAGACGACAAAGAAGATGAAGACCAAAATCCTAGCTAAAAGTTAAAAGCCTATTTCACCTGATTTGTGCCAAATAATCTATTTCTTGCTATTTTGCTCTCTTAAGCAAGTACAACCTAAATATGTTTTCCTTTGCCATTTTAGGCACATGCATTAGATGAAATGAAAAGAATAGTTTATTTCCATAGAGAGTTTAAGAAGCACCATGGTCATGTGGACACACACAGTCTTTACGGATGGATGATGCTGACACAATAAGGAAAACATACTTTGCTTCTCAAACTCTTGCTGCTTAGTTGCTGTCATTCATTCAAGTCAATGAGAGGTGTCCTGAGCATGAAAATGACCAATGATATTGTTTTAAAAATAGATGGAGAGTCTGAGTATTCTATCACTGCTAGACCACAGAAACTCAGAGAAACTGAGTCATTTGTACCCTGCTCCTAGAATGAAGGTTCAGAATGGTTCAGGGTATATATTTCACAGGACATTCTGGAATGTTAGAGATGTTTTTATTGGTTATATATAAAGAGTTAATACTGTCACCTTCAGAGTATGCCTACTTCAGAGTAGGACTACTAAGTCAAAAGGATCTACAGTGTAGAGAGTAGAAATGCTGATAGGAAAGAAATATGTCATTAAGGGAACAAAAAAAGAGATAAATTCCAACTAGCACAATGCAGCCATTTTTAATGCATACTACAATGACAATTTGTACAACTATCTCCCCATGTGTGTTTTTCTCATTCAGATATGCTTTCCTTAGTCACGTGACAAACATGGAGACCCTTAAAGTACAGCTAAATGGCAATGAGCAAGGAAGGCAGCATTCAAATGATTTTCACTCTCTGGAAATGACCCAGAAACAGATAATGAATTTTGAGTTGTAGGTACTTGTGAGATTAGTTATATAAAGAAGTAACCCACTTTAACCATTCTCACAGGATATATGTGTTTATATGTGTATGTATATGTATATGCATGCTATGTATAGGCATGTGTATGTGTATGCATGTGTATGTGTGTGTGCATGTGTCTGTATGTGTATATGTGTATGTATGTATGTATATGTGTATATGTATGAGAGAGACAGACAGACAGAGAGAGAGAGAGAGAGAGAGAGAGAGAGAGAGAGAGAGAGAGAGAGAGAGAGAATGAGAATTTCTGGCAATCTAAAAACTAGGGCAATTGATACCTTTCAAGTAGTTCCCCTTATATATATTTTTTCTACATTTAATATTTGGTTTTAGACAGAGGACAATGAAGCCTTGGAAGTTGGATGAATCATCAGCATTTACAGAGGAAACTGAAAAATATTTGTAAAGCAGAATTATTTAAAGCTTGCTCATTTTCTCTCTTTCTCGCTGCTTCTGACTCATTTCCGTGTTAAATAAAGCTAGAACCTTCGAAACAGCCATCAGCACCTTTGTTACAACCACCGCAAGAAAGTTGTGTGCAAGGAGTTGGAAATGTTTGCTGGGACTGTACTTTAGCCATGAACTCTGATGATGTCAGAACTCTGGTATGCAAAGAACTGCCCATGAGTCACTCATTTATTATCACTATTTATTGTCTACCATAGTTCCTTATGTTTTCAAAAAGGCTTGTGCCTCTTTTACTAAGCTTTCATTTGGGTTTTCTTTGTGCATTGTGTTTTTTATTCAAAATCCCCTTTTCTGTAGACATAAACATACTGTGTATACTTGAAACAAACAAACAAAAATAAAGAAACAGTAAAAATCTGGATTTCAATTAAAGATAAATGTTTAATAACAAATCGATGGGAATTTAGTGGTATTTACAAACAGCTTATTAAAAACAAGGAGGGGAGAGAGGGAGAGTCCTGTATAAGAAAGGGGACATGGTGAAGGGAAAAGGAGAACATGATCTGGTATTGTCTGGGGGAAAGGTCAGAAGCCCTGAGGACCAGTTGGAAGAATGGAAACAGGTAACCTCAGGAGGTAGGAGGTTGGAGAGGACCGTCCAAAATGTACCAGAGACCTGGGAGGTAAGAGACTCTTAGAGCTCAAAGGGAGAGATCCTAGATTAAATGCCCTATAGTGAGGAGAGAGAACTTGTAGAGCCCACCTCCAGCAGAAATACAGGGCATCAAGTGAGGTATGGGGTTGCCATTCCACAGTCAAAACTCATAATTGTTCCTGCCTGAAAGAACTGCAGGAATGGAAATGGAGAGGAGCCTGAGGAAAAGGAGGTCCAGTGTCAGGCCCAACATGGGATCCAGCTCAAGGAGAGCCCCCAAGGCCTGACACTATTACTGAGGCTATAGAGCACTCACATAAAGGGATCTAACATCATTGCCCTCTGAAAGACCCAACAAGCAGTTGAAGGAGTCATATGCAGATATTTTCAGCCAACCAAGGAACAGAAGCTGCTGACCCCCTGTGGTTGAATTAGGAAAAAACTAGAAGAATCTGAGGAGGAGGGTGATCCTGTAACCAAGACCCCCCAAGATCTCTCAGACAGTGGACCACCCAACCAGGCAGAATACAGCAGCTAAGAAGAGGCCCCCAACACATATGCAGCAGAGGACTGCCAGGTTTGGGCTTAGTTAGAGAAGATGCACCTAACTCTCGAGAGACTGGAGGCCTCAGGGAGTTTAGAGGTCTAGTGGGGTGGGGGTTTGGGAATGTCTTCTTGGATATGGGGGGTGGGTTGCAGGGAGAAGGCATGAGATGGAGAATAGTCAGAGGATGGACCAGGAGGGGAATAAAATCTGGAGTGTAAAAAAATAAAAGATTAAATAAAATAAAAAAATTTAAAAATGTAAGAAATGAATTATATTTTTTCATAGTAGGTAAGACATTAATTATATTTTAATATAACTAAGGTTATATTAATCATATCTATAGTTATATACTATTGATGAATAGCTGATGGAATGACAGACAGTATAAATTAGTTTTTCTGTATAGCTAATTTAAACACAATTGCTAAGGAGACATTAATACGTAAGTACAGGTGCCAAAAATAACCATGTGACTGTTCATTTAATAATGCAAAACATGGTTATATTGCTATAAGGTTTTTAGTTGAGAAGGCAGAGTAGAAATCAACTTGGCTTGCATCTAATCCTACAGCTTCTAAAGAGGAGTTTAGAGAGACTTTAAGAAGATAAATGATAGGAAAGTTGATGAGACCATAAGGGTAGGGGTCAGAGTACGGTCAGATTACCTGAATACTAGTGTGACCTGGAAAACGAACTAGAGAATAGACACGGAAATACCTGTTACCCTTCAGGAACAGTGATGATGTACACTCGGGCTTCCTAAGAACAATAACTCCCATCTCATAAGAATATACAGAGTCTTCACTCACCGATCAAGGATGAAGGACTACAATTTAGCATCCTGGCCACAGTGAGGATCCATCAAGCAATACTTCTGATAATTTAACTGAAATAAAAACTTGGGCATAAAAATGTATAATAATTCAAAACTATTCAAAAACATCTTAAACTCCTTCAATGACTTGTTTGATTATATGTTTCAATCACTGAAAAATAAGCAGATTAAACATTAATAAATATAAACCCACTAACAAGTGGGACCATATGCATCCAGATCACATATTGTATTTAACAATTCAGGGACCTAGTTTATTTTCAAGCCCATATAAAAGCATGTTTCCCAATATGGATCTGTGCTTGTCATAAAGGAAGACAAATAATTTCAACATCTGGCATCCTATTGGATAAAGTATGTAGACCATTATACAAATAGATCAAAAGCATTATAGTATGTGAAGCAAAATGTAGTATAAAACCAGCCACTATAACCAATCAAACAAAAGACCATGTATTGTCCACCAATGCCTTAGTAAAGCAGTGGAGGTTGGCCACAAAGATGTGGTTTCCTAATTTATTTCATATTACATTAAATCCCCACTTCCTCTGTTATTATACGCACCAGTTCAGTAAAACTGAAATTGGATTAGAAAAAAACTATCAAAGAGAAAGGTAAATTATCCCAAGTGTATGTATGAAAAAACCAATAACATGTATATGTTCAAAAATATCACAACACTACAATAAGTGAGAAAATAATAAAATAAAAGATCAATGAATGATATAATAAACCAAACATTATGTTAGCTTCTAAAATGCAATAGAGTCTTGTAAAAAAGTTACCGTCCATCTCAGGACAGAAAACGAACCAAGTGCTCTACTGTGAAACAGAAAATGAAGACTTTTCTCAGCAGCCTCTGGAGCCAGAGCGATCTCTGAGAGGACCAAGTTTTGATGAGTGTTTTCCTTTCTGTTGACACTACACTGATTTCATGGAAGAATTCAAACATTTCTCTTTTACTATGAAGGAATGCAAACAGTCTTTGATAATAAAAATGCAGTTAAGAAGATTATTCCTACAAAATTGGGACAACTTGTACACCAAATGTAGATGAAATTACACATATTTACCTAATGATGAATTGTTAAATGTTTAATATCTTAAGCCTTAACTAAAATAACATGCATTAGTAATAACAATCATTTATCCCAAAAGTGTAGATGACAGAACTCAGTAAGATTTAAAGCAATAATGCAGGTGAATCAGAGTAGAAGCACTTGCAAGTTCCCACATAAACAGACAGAACAATATGCACATTAAGGCGATATGATATTTGATATATGAAACATCACTATGAACATTCACTTATTGTGCCTCAAGACTTAACTGCTGTTTATATGCATTCAGAGACATTATGAGCATGCTAAATCATGTATAAATTCCAGTCAAAATGTTCTTTGACCTAAAAATACATAAAAAAATAAATAGCATTGTACCTTCACAAACATATTGCAAAGGGAAAGCTGGAAAACAAAGACTATACTTTATAAGACAATTTTAAGTCCCAAACAACATAATTTGCCATAATGGGTACTATATGTTCTTAAATTCTGTTTTGAGCAAAATAGATGTAAAAGGGGAGTGAGGACAAAAATACTAAGAAACCTTAAAGATTGATTGAATATTTTGAGTATATGAAGATGTTATCATAGCAGGTGTCTTAGTCAGGGTTTCTATTCCTGCACAAACATCATGACCAAGAAGCAAGTTGGGGAGGAAAGGGTTTATTCTGCTTACACCTCCATGTTGCTGTTCATCACCAAAAGAAGTCAGGACAGGAACTCACACAGGGCAGGAAGCAGGAGCTGACGCAGAGGCCATGGAGGGATGTTACTTACTGGCTTGCTCCCCCTGGCTTGCTCAGCTTGCTCTCTTATAGAACCCAAGACCACCAGGTCAGGGATGGCACCACCCACAATGGTCTAGGTCCTCCCACCTTGATCACTAGTTGAGAAAATGCCTTACAGCTTGATTTTATGGAGGCATTTTCTCAACTGAGGCTCCTTTCTCTGTAATAACTTCAGCTTCTGTCAACTTGACATACAAAACTAGCCAGTACAGCAGGTAAGAGTTGCTGCTGCAGAGGACCTGGGTTTTATCCCAAGCACCCATAGGCAGATAACTGACTGTATCTCTGTTTACAAGAGATGTGACATCTTAGAGCAGTGCAGGCACATCGAGTAGTATGTGGTACATAGACATACATACAGAAAACACATGAATAAAATAAAAATAAATGCATTTTAAAAAAAGAAGTTACTATGTACAAGATGGAGAATTGGGCTAATAGCTAAGACAGTTTGCTGCTGTTTCAGGAGAGTTCTAGTCCTAGCACCTACATCAAACGTTTCATGTCTTCCTAATAGCTCCAGAAAATTCAATGCATTATTTTGTCCTCCATGGGCAGTCACACACAAAATAAAAAGTAAAATTAAAATATCGCTAAAGCCCCTAAGACATTAAACAAGAAGTAAGGTTCAAATGAAGATATTCAATCCCACATAGAAGAAGGAACAAAATAATCATCAGAGGGAGGGACCTGCGTAGGAGAGAGCAGGGGAGAATGGGAGCAGAATTAGGTAAGGATGGAGACAGGAACAAAGCCCAGAGGACCAGGAGAATGAATGGAAATATGCAGCTGCCAGGGGTTGCGGGAACCTCTAGAATGTCCCAGAACCCTGGGATGGAAGAGGGTCCCAGAACTCGTTGGGGGTGACCTTACCCAAAATCCCCAAAAGTGGGTATATGGAACCTAAAGAGACCACCTCCAGTAGATAGACAGGGCACCATTGGAGGGATAGGGAACCCTCCAAAATTTCAACCCAAAATTCTTCCCGTCTAAAAGAAATATAGGAACAAAAATGGGGCAAAAACTGAAGGAATGCCCAACCTGGCCCAACTTAGGATCCATCCCAAACCTAACACTGTTATTGATGATATGTTGTGCTTGCATCAGGAGGCTAGCATGGCTGTCCTCTGAGAGGCTCTAACAAGAGCTGACTGAGACAGATGCAGATGCTCACAGTCAAGCACTGGCCTGAGGTCAGGGACCCCTATGGAAGAATTAGGGAAATGATTGAAGGAACTGAAGGGGGTGGCAACCCCAAAGGAAGACCAACAGTGTCAAGTAACCCAGACCTCTGGGAGCTCCCAGAGACAAAGCCACCAACCAAAGAGCATACAGCTGGCTAGTCCATAGTCCCAGACACATGTGTAGCAGAAGACTGCCTTGTCTCCCCTCAGTAAGAGAGAATGCACCTTATCTTGTAGAGACTTGATACTCTGGGGAGGGGGTGAATGGGAAAGAGGATGGGGGAAGAACTCTATGAGAGGGAACATTTGGGATATAAATATATAAAATAATCACTAATATTGAAATAATAAACAAAATGTCTGTAAAGTTGTTACTTAGAAAATTAGATATGATGATAACGCTGTATGTTTCTAAATCGGCTATTTAATTGATATCTGTGGATATAATGGTATATGAATATCTGCTAGAGTGGGGTTATGTCTCAAACAAAACTGGCCACCAGCAGCTGTTAATTCATGCCATAATCTGTGTGCCTGCCTATGCCACCCCAGAGAGAATAATGCAGCCTAAACTTCATATTGAGACGTGAAAGTGTGTGTAACTGTAGAGTGCTCATGCTGAAATTTTAGGAAAAAGATGTCAAAATTTTTTCTCCAAAATACAAGAAAAAATAGTGTAAAATAGGGGTCAATAAAGTAAAATGGGGGGATATAAAAATAGACTAATTATGTCTTAGAAAAATCCAATTGATATAATAGGGCTTTATGAACATTCTGAGCCAAACAGAAGAAAAGTTGCAAATGAGAAAAATCCATGTCATAAATAAAGGTGTTATAAGATAGATGAAGGTGTTAGAATCTGTATATTGTACAACGAAAGCAATGTAAAAACATGCCCATAATTTTACATTAAAACACACTCAATTAGTTTAAGTGGTTTTGTAGTTAATAAAAAACCTAATTATGACATAGGAAGAAAAAAACCTCATGAGCTCCATTTGTTAAACACTGAATTCACAATTTCAAATCTTTCTTAAGCTTTAGTGAGGGACAGCCTCAGTTATTCAAAAATATTTTACAGTCAATATTACTTAAGTTTTCCACAGACAATAGAGATCAGAGGAGAGTGACTGGCTTCTGTTTAATCCTGTGAATCCAGAATAAAGTATATAAAGACTGTTACAAATTTAAAATTATTTGACCATGCCTTGTTGTATCTAAGCCAAGTTAAAAAAAAATTACAGAATGAATCAGAAGCAAAGAACATACAGGATATATTCAGAGATCGCATATCTACCTCATCACTTAGAAATAGACAGGTGCACTATGCGGCATTTGTACATGAAAGACACCAGGCGAGAAGAAGCCTGATGGGAAAAGGTGCTGGCCACCAAGCCTGATATCCTGAGTTCCATCTTTGGAATTTGCAAGATTTGAAGGATTGAACAAACTCCCACACATTGTCCTCTGACCTCTAAATACTTGTCATGGCACTCGTGCACCTGGATATGAACCTGGATATTCACACACACACACACACACACACACACACACAGAGAGAGAGAGAGAGAGAGAATGTGTAATAAAATATTTAAGGTCCACATGGTATAATGATTTCATTAGATGCAAATAAAGCAGTTAGTAAAGCTTACCCTCCATTTTTTTTTTCATCTTCATTAACTTGAGTATTTCTTATTTACATTTCGATTGTTATTCCCTTTCCCGGTTTCCCGGCCAACATCCCCCTAACCCCTCCCCCTCTCCTTCTCTATGGGTGTTCCCCTCCCCATCCTCCCCCCATTACCGCCCACGTTCCCTGGGGGTTCAGTCTTAGCAGGACCAAGGGCTTCCTCTTCCACTGGTGCTCTTACTAGGCTATTCATTGCTACCTATGAAGTTGGAGCCCAGGGTCAGTCCATGTATAGTCTTTGTTACCCTCCATTTTTAAGAACACAGATCTGGTAATAGAAGGCTGCCGGAGCATGGTGGGGGTGGGGTGGGGACTGATACTACATATTTCAAAAACTGTAAGGCAAAGTCTGTAGTGAAACATCCAAAGTAAAGCTGCAAAGCTTTCTGCACTCTGGAACCTCTCCCAGTCAGGTGAAGCCTGCCACTGTTCAAACCCATTAAGCACCTTCCATTGCCGAAGGTCTCTCCTGCTGCTGGAGTTGGTTTTTCCCCCCAGTACTCAGCCAGATTTGCCAAGAACTGAATGCTGAAAAGACTTCAGACTTAGAACAGGCAGACACCACCAGGTGAACCTATAGGTGGACTCAGTTGGAGTCACATGTCCTGCGTGGTCAACTAATGGATGAATCAGAGTTGTTCCTTTCTTACTTTCTATTCTACCTGGCCTCCCTTCCCCACTTGCTTAAACTGTTAGCGCCTGAATCTCTGTCTCAGTGTCTGCTTCTGCGTGATCCAAACTATTACTTAACATAGTTCATAAAGATTATTAATGATAACATAATAAATTCCTACCTAAAAATGATGTCCCTAATGTTTAATTGATTTTTTCCCTTTGGTTACCATTCTATTCGTCATTAGAAAACAACAAGATACCAAATACACAAATTCATTTAGACTAATAAGAACTACATTGTTTAGCTAGGCTCAAATCATTTATTGTCATAGGAACAAGATTCGGTAGGTAAATTTGAATGGGAGTTCATGTGTTTGGTGGATTGATATCAGGAACCAATTCCAGCTCAAAATTTATATCAGGGAAGGGCTGGAGAGATGGCTAATAGGTTAAGAGTACTTACTGCTCACCCAAAGCACATGGCTTTAGTTTTCAGAAGCCATGCTGCACACTCACCACCAACTATATAGCTGCAGCTAGAAGGGATAAATAAATGTTATTTTAAACAGATGAAAATAGATCAAATAGATAAGATTTAAAGTAAACAAATAAACACTGTGAAATAATTTTAAGGAAAAAAGTAAAATAATGTCTGCAGTTATTCCTCGTGGCTTCCTAATCATCCCTTTCTGGGGGAAAGACTATGCCCAATATTTAGGAGAAGGAATTCATCCTCACTAGCTCACCAGCTTTCCCTTTGGTGCTAGCCTTTTCCCAGATGCTTGAGGCTTCCTCTCCAGCAAAGCCTTGGAGAATTTACACTCCAAAGGCCAGGGTGGCAATGCATGCTAGTTCAGAGCCACCCTCCTAGCATGAAGCTCTATCTGTATTCTTAGTAGCACTGTCGATTCAGAGCAATATTTCCATGCCAATCTGCTCAATTCCTACATATATCTCTGGATTCATTTTGAACTAAGAAGGAGAGGACTTTTATTATCAAGGTGAATCCAAGATCTTTACATTAAAGCTCTGCAGGTAATTCTCATCTCTGCTGAGGTTTCACATTCTGTAAAGATTGGATGAGTCCACTTACAGCTCTGTTGTAAGTATTATTGTTTTAAAATCATTTCAAAAATTTCAAGATTTCATTCAAATTGTTATGAAGTGTGCAATACAGAGCTTCTAAGAATCCGTATTTTATCCATGTCACTGACAGTGATTTTCATCATTTCATCTCCTAATGACAGCCATTGAATATTGATGGTAGTATAAATTGGTACAACCGAAATGGAAACCAATGTGAGCGTGCCTACAAAAAAGGCAGCAATATAGAACTACGGTACCACCATGCTCTACCACCCGGGCTGTGTGTTCAGTACTGTAGAATAGTGTGTACAACACAGTGCATGCTCCGTGTTCATGGCTGCTTTATTCCCAGCAGCTAGGAAATATAATCAGTCTAGTTGTCCATCAACTAATGAATGGCGAGTGAAATACACAGCGGAATTGTATTCGGCCCATAAGAAAATAAAATCATAACACTTAATTATGAAAACTAGTGTGACTGTCGGGGATACTTACACACACACACACACACACACACACACACACACACACACACACACACACACACACTCACCCTCTACTCAAGCTGTCTATATTTGAATACTTCTTTTCACTCTCCTCTACCCTTAAAAGTCCCTTTGACTCCTTACTTGAACAAGGTTGACTTATTGGGCTGCTGAAATTATGTGGCACTGTGTTATTTGAGTCTCTGTGTCTGGCTTGAGTCAACACAATGTTCTCCCTAGTTGCATTAATACTGAGACAAATGGTGACTTGCCTTGGTTTTATGGCTGAGGGGAATTGTATTGTGTAAACACACATTTTCTTCATTCATCTGCTGAAGGACATCCTCATCAGTTATACAATATGGCTATCCAACGCTGCCATAGTAAACAGGATGTGCAAGTATCCTTTTTGTGGCATAAAATCTTCATCTCTGGATGTGTACAGAGTGAGGGAATTGCCAAGGCAGATGGCAGATGTTGTATTTTTTGTTTTGTTGAGGAATCACCACACAGTTTGCTCTGATGGTCATGTTAATCTACTCAACCCACCAGCAGTACATAAAGTATCCTTTTCTATATATTCTAACCAAGATACTTATTTATTTATTTATTTATTTATTTATTTATTTATTTCCTTTTTATGATGACCAATTAAGCTTCAATAGAATTGAGTTGCATTTCTTGGATAATTGCTGAAATAGTCTTTGGCATGGATTTCTTGGCCATTTCTACATCATCTTTTGAGAAATGCTTGCTCACTGTGTAGCCCATTATGAAAATGGGGTTGCTCCTCATGTGTTCACATGTTTGTTTCTTTGTCTCTTTCTTTTTGTGTTTTTCTTGTTACATTTGTCAGACGGGGCATTTGCAGATATTTTCTCATTCTCTTCAAATTGTGCCTAATTCTGTTGATGATAACTCTTGCTTTTTTGGAATAAATTTAATTTTAATCTCTGTATCCAAGACTTCAGTGGTGACTTACCTATTCTATATTGCCTTCAGACAAACTCAAATGACTTTCATACTGTTCTGAAATTCATAGAATTATATTTAAGGAGATATCTTGATATTATACTAATCATCATAAAAAGTGGGTGCAACCTACTTAGACCCTGTAGTTTAATTAATGCACTACTTAGATATATATAAAAAAAATGGGCTAGAATTAGGCACCTTCCTTATCTGAATTTTTTGTTAAACTTGTGTTGCATTTTTGGAAATCACTAAATTTGATTTCACTTTTCAAAGAAAAGGCCAATAGGGGCACAAGTAATTACTGAGACCTGCAAGTTTTAATTTCATGAGAACAAAAAACACACTGTTTGCTTTTAAGGATGAATTTTCTTTAACAAGAGTGTCATCTGCAAATGTGGTTTACATGGCACCAAGGTCAGTCCCAATCATAGCAGCAATCAAGCCAAGGTTTGCCTTTTGGGAAAAGTAAGCCACTTTAATTTGCTAAAAGTAAGCAGAAGCAACTCTCCAAACCCTTATAAATGTCAGCATTCCCCATACATTGCTACCTCACGTACAGATTTTGCCCCAAATATCAGACAACAGTGTGTTTGAATTCCAGTATAAGACAATACACAGCAGTGAAATAAAACTCACTAGAAATATATCCAAAGCCAGCGTTTCTTTAACATAAGAACACCCAAGTTGGTAGTAATATTAGTGTTTTTATTAGTGAGCTATAAACACCATTATAAGAAGATACATATCAACAAAACTGAATTTCACAAGTGGGATTATTATCATCTAAAATGAACTAAATGTAGTTTCTTTGTCTAAAATAATGAGTTTAAAATAATGAGTTTATATACATATTTGAAACCAAATGTGTGTGTCTACATATACATATATATATGAATTTTATACTTTATATACATTTTATACTTAATATATCCTATATACATAGAGAGTGCATACTGCACTATACAGTTCTGTTTGTTCTGAAACTCACTTTACTATAAGATCTAACTGCTCAACCTTGCAATGTCCTCCAATCTCTAATACCAGAGTGCTTTTTATAGAAAGATTATATACACCAAAGTCCCATGGGGGAGAGAGCTGGACCCTCAGATGTATACACATTCCTGAGAACTCCGAGGAGACTACTGTCTGCTAACATTCTCAACCCAAGAGGAAACTGCCTAGTGCCATCTGTGCCCCCTAGGCACAGGGACCTAAGAATAGTCAGGGGCAGGATCCTTTGGGTTTCTGCCTGGGCCTAGAGCTGAAAGCCAGTTGCCAGCAGTGCTTACACACGTGAGAGGAGAGCTCTCTGTTCCCATATCTGGCTGAAAGAAAACAGGTCTCCAGGAGTGCTGACACACAGGCCTACAGGAGGGTCAAGCCACTCTCAGAGACAGCAAGACAAGCTAATACCAGAGACAGCCTGATGGTGAGAGGCAAGGGCAGGAACCTAAGCTACAGAAACCAAGACCACTTGGCATCATCAGAGCCTAGTTCTCCCACCAAAGCAAATACTGGATATCCAAACACACCAGAAAAGCAAGATTTAGATATAAAATCACATTTTATGATTATTTTAAGAAGGACATAAAAAACTTCCTTAAAGAAATACAGGACAATACAAGTAAACTAGTACACGCCCTTAAAAAGGAAACACAAAAATTCCTTAAAGAGTTATAGGAAAAGACAACCAAACAGGTGAAGCAATTGAACAAAAATGTCCAGGATTTAAATATGGAAATAGAAACAATAATGAAAGCATGAAAGGAGACAGCCCTGGAGATAGAAAACCTAGGTAAGAGATCAGGAGTCATAGATGCAAGCATCGTCAGCAGAATATAAGAGACAGAAGAGAGAATCTCAGGGGGAGAAGATACCATAGAAAACATCAGCACACCCATCAAAGATAATGTAAAAGGCAAAAATCTCTTAGCCCAAAACATCTAGGAAATCCAGGACACAATGAGAAGATCAAGCCTAAGGATAATAGGTAGAGAAGATAATGAAAACTCCCAACTTAAAGGGTCAGTAATATCTTCAACAAAATTATAGAAGAAAACTTCCCTAACCTAAGAGATGCCCATACAAATACAAAAAGCATACAGAACTCAAAATAGATTGGACCAGAAAAGAAATTCCTCCTGTCATATAATAGTCAAAACACCAAATGTTCAAAGCAAAGTAAGAATATTAAAAGCAGTAAGGGAAAAAATGAAGTAAAATATAAAGGCAGACCTACAAGATTTACACCAGACTTCTCACCAGAGACTATGAAAGCCAGAAGATGCTGGGCAGATGTCTACAATAATCAGCAAAACTCTGAATTAACATAGATGGAGAAACAAAGATATTCCATGACAGCACCAAATTTATACAATATTTTTCTACAGATCAAGCCCTGCAAAGGATATTAGACAGAAAACACCAACACAAGGAGGGAAACTACACAATAGAAAAAGCAAGAAAGTAATCAATCTCCTTGCAAGGAATCCAAAAGAAGAGAAACACACAAACATAATTCCACCTCTAACAAAGAAAATTACAGGAAGCACCACTCACTATTCCTCAATATCTATCAATATCAATGGACTCAATTCCCCAATAAAAAGACATAGACTAACGGACTGGATACATAAAGAAGACCCAGCATTTTGTGGAATGCAGGAAACATACCTCAGAGACAAAGAAAGACACTACTTCAGAGTAAAAGGCTGGAAAACAACTTTGCAAGCAAATAGTTCAAAGGAACAAGCTGGAGTAACAATTTTAATATCGAATTAAATTGACTTTCAACTAAAAGTCGTCACAAAAGATAGGGAAGGACATTTCATATTCCTCAAAGGAAAAATCCACCAAGATGAACTCTAAATCCTAAATATCTATGCTCCAAATACAAGGGCGCCTACATTTATAAAAGAAAACTTACTAAACCTTAAATCACACATTGCACCTCACACAATAATTGTAAGAAATTTCAACACCCTACTCTCATCAATGGACAGAACATAGAAACACAAATTAAACAGAGACATAGAGAAACTAACAGAAGTAATGAACCAAATGGACTTAACAAATATTTATAGATCATTTCATCCTAAAACTAGAGAATATAACTTCTTCTCAGGACCTCATGGTAGATTATCCAAAATTGACCATATAATCAGTCACAAAACAGACCTCAACAGATGCAGGAAGATAGAAATAATCCCATACATCCTATCAGTTTACCATGGAATAAGGCTGGTCTTAAAACACAACAAAAAGGACAGAAAGTCCACGTATACATGGAAGTTGAACAAAGCTCTACTCAATGATAACTTGGTCAAGGAAGAAATAAAGAAATTAAAGACTTTTTAGAATTTAATGAAAATGAAGGTACAACATACCAAAACTTATGGGACACATAGAAAACAGTGCTAAGAGGAAAACTCATAGCTCTGGGTGCCTACAAAAAGAAACTGCATACATCAGCAGCTTGACAGCATACCTAAAAGCTCTAGAACAAAAAGAAGCAAATACACTCAAGAGGAGTAGAAAGCAGGAAATATTCAAACTTAAGGCTGAAATCAACCAAGTAGAAACAAAAAGGACTGTACAAAGAATCAACAGAACCATAAGTTGGTTCTTTGAGAAAATCAACAAGATAGACAAACCCTTAGCCAGACTAACCAGAGGGCACAGAGAGTGTATCCAAATTAACAAAATCAAAAATGAAAAGGGAGACATAAAAAGAGAATCTGAGGAAATTCAAAGAATCATCATATCCTACTTCAAAAGCCTATATTCAACAAAATGGGAAAATTCAGAGGAAATTAACAATTTTCTAGACAGATTCCAAGTACTAAAGTTAAGTGAGGAACAGATAAACCATGTAAATAACCCCATAACTCCTAAAGAAATAGAAACAGATATTAAAAGTCTTCCAACCAAAAAGGACCCAGAACAAGATGGCTTTAATACAGAATTCTATCAGACCTTCATAGAAGACCTCATACCAATACTGTCCAAACTATTCCACAAAATAGAAACAGACAGAGCACTACTAAATTCCTTCTATGAAGCCCCAATTATGCTTATACCTAAACCACACAAAGACCCAACAAAGAAAGAGAACTTCAGATGAATTTCCCTTGTGAATATCAACACAAAAATACTCAATAAAATTCTTTCAAACCAAATCCAAGAACACATCTAAACAATCATCTGTCATGATCAAGTAGGCTTCATCAAAGAATGCAGGAATGGTTCACTATATGGAAATCCATCAATGTAATCCAGTATATAAACAAAATCAAAGAAAAAAAACACACGATCATTTCATTAGATGCTGAGAAAGCATTTGACAAATTTCAATACCTCTTCATGATGAAAGTCCTGGAAAGAGCAGGAATTCAAGGCCCATACCTAAACATAGTAAAAGACATATACAGCAAACCAGTAGCTAACATTAAACGGAATGAAGAGAAACTTGAAGCAGTCATACTAAAATTAGGGAGTAGAAAGTACTGCCCACTCTCTCCTTACTTATTCAATATTGTACTTGAAGTCCTGGCTAGAGCAATCAGACAATGAAAGCAAGTCAAAGGGATACATACTGGAAAGAAAGAAGAAAAAATATCACTATTTGCAGATGATATGTTAGTACATTTAAGTGACCCCAAAATTTCCACCAGAGAACTACTAAGCCTCATAATCCACTTCAGCAAAGTGTCTGGGCATAAAATTAACTCAAACAAATCAGTAGCCTTCCTCTACTCAAAGGATAAACTGAGAAAGAAATTAGGGAAAGGGCATCCTTCACAATAGTCCCAAATAATATAAAATACCTCAGTGTGACTTTAGCCAAGCAAGTAAACAATGATTTCATGAAATTCATAGACAAATGGATTGAACTAGAAAATATCATCCTGAGAAAGGTAACCCAATCACAGAAAAACACACATGGTATGCACTCATTGATAAGTTAATATTAGCTCAAAAGCTCGAATTACCCAAGATACAATCCAGGACCGCAGGAAGCTCAAGAAGAAGGATGACTAAAATGCGGATGCTTCATTCCTTCTTAAAAGGGGGAATAAAAATATTCATAGGAGGGGATATGGAGGCAATGTCTGTTGCAGAGACTGAAGTAATGGCCATTCAGAGCCTGCCCCACATGTGGCCCATTTACATACAGCCACCAAAACTAGATAAGATTGATGAAGCTAAGAAGTGCATGCTGACAGGAACCGGATATAGACATCTCCTGAGAGACACAGCCAGAACATGTCAAATACAGAGGCAAATGCTAGCAGCAAACCACTGAACTGGAACAGGGACCCCTGTTGGAGGAGTTTGAGAAAGTATTGAAAGAGCTGAAAGGGCTTTGAACCCCATAAGAACAACAATGCCAACAAACCAGGGCTCCCAGCAACTAAACCACTACCCATGGACTGAGCCATGGCTCCAACTGCATTTGTAACAGAGGATGACCTTGTTGGGCACCAATGGAAGGAAACCCTTGGTTCTGCCAAGACTGGACCCCCCAGTGTAGGGGTATGGCAGGGGGAGGGTAGGGGAGGTGGATGGGGAGGGAAACGCCCTTATAGAAGAAGGGGGGGTGTATGGGATAGGGGGCCTATGTCCAGAAAACTGGGAAAGGGAATAACATTTGAAGTGTAAATGAAAATTATCAAATTAAAAAAAGATTATATACATATGTGTGTATATATGTATACATTCATACACACACACACACACACACACACACACACAGAGGAGTACTAAGTCTTCATGTTAACCAGTAGAGGGATTCAAATACATTTACACATGCTTGTGACTCACCATGTGGTTGCTGGGAATTGAATTCTGGATATCTTAACCACTAAGACATCTCCTCAGCCTCTCCAGAGTGCTTTTATTATGGGTATATCACACCTTGCCTGGCTTAAAGATTCTTGTTAGTAGAGAAGTATAAGAAGCTGTTTTGACATTTTCTTTTTTTTTATTAGATATATTTCTTTACTTACATTTCAAATGTTATTCCCTTTCCCAGTTTCCTGCTCATAAGCCCCCCCATCCCCTCCCCATATGGGTATTCCCCCCATCCATCTCCCTTACTGCCCCCCATATTCCCCTGCACTGGGGGTCCAACCTAGGCAGGACCAAGGGCTTCCCCTTTCACTGGTGCTCCAACAAGGCTATTCTCTGCTACCTATGCAGTTGGAGCCCTGGGTCAGTCCATGTATAGTCTTTGGGTAGTGTTTTAGTCCCTGAAAGCTCTGGTTGGTTGGCATTGTTGTTCTTATGGGGTTGCAAGTTCCTTCAACTCTTTCAATCCTTCCTCTAATTCCCCAAAAGGGATTCTGTTCTCAGTTCAGTGGTTTGCTGCTAGCATTGACCCCTGTATTGGACATGCTCTGGCACTGTCTCTCAGAAGAGATCTATAACCGGTCCCTTTCAGCATGCATTTTTTTAGCTTCATCAATCTTATCTATTTTTGGTGGCTGTATATATAGATATATGGGCCACATTTGGTGCAGGCTCTGAATGGCTGTTCCTTCAGTTGTTGCTCTAAACTTTGCTTCCATATCCCCTCCTATGGATATTTTTCCCTTTTAAGAAGGAGTGGAAACATCTGCATTTTGATCATCCTTCTTGAGTTTCCTGTGGTCTGTGGATTGCATCTTGGGTAGTTCTAGCTTTTGGGCTAATATCCACTTATCAATGAGTACATACCAAGTGTGTTTTTCTGTGATTGGGCTACCTCACTCAGGATGATATTTTCTAGTTCATTCCATTTGCCTATGAATTTCATGAAGTCACAGTTTTTGATAGCTGAGTAGTGCTCCATTGTGTAGATGTACCACATTTTTTGAGTCCATTCCTCTCTTGAAGGGCATCTGGGTTCTTTCTAGCTTCTGGCTATTATAAATAAGGCTGCTATGAACATGTATGAGCATGTGTCTTTGTTGTATGTTGGAGTATCTTTTGGGTATATGCCCAGGAGAGTTATAGCTGGGTCCTCAAGTAGTAGAATGTCCAATTTTCTGAGGAACATCCAGACTGATTGACACTTTCTAAACACTTCTGTTTAGGAAACAATACTCTACACATTAACCTATGGGAAGAAAGATGATTTAATAAAAAGCTTAATTATATATGATATCATCTGAATATGCAAAGTTCCCATCAACATGATTTGGAGTGTGGAAGTTCTGCAGGCAAATCGTTTTGGCTTCAGCAACAAGCCAAAACTGTTGGGAAACAGGATAAAGTTTTAAAAATAATACCTTAGATTTAATTTCACAAATGTAAAATAAAGACAGGCAACTTGGAGTTTTAATATGTATAAAATGTCTGATAGTAATAAAAGTGATTTTTAATATAGGTATGATTATGGTGTTGATGAAACATGCATCTTTCAAAGAGTTGGGAATACTCTGTGAGAACTTGTCTTGCACACAGAAAGACCTGAATTTGATCCATGGGTCCACTAAATCTGATATACTGACCCGTACCTACAGTCCTAGTACTTTGAAAGTAAAGAGATATGGACTGATGAGAAGTTCAAAGCCACCCTGAGCTACAAAGACCAACTGGGGATCCACCTTATATGTCTGTTGAAGTTTGTTCTGATGCTATGTATTGTAATGCTGTGGGAGCTCCAAAAGACTGGTTCCCCAAAAAACCAGAGTTTCTGCATATAGACCCCAGTGGTACTATATGACCTTGCCACCAAGTTATTTTTGATTAGTGAATAAAGATGACTACAGCCTAGAGCTGAGCAGAATTGAGATAGGCAGATCTTAGATTCTCGAGCTTGGGATTTGGAGGCCAGAGGAAACTATATAAACTTGTATAAGGGAATGTCAGGGTGGGGAGGCAGGAAGGGGTGGGTGGTTGGGTAGGGGAACACCCTCATAGAAGAAGAAGGAGAGGAGTGGATAGGGGTATTTTGGATGGGAAACCAGGAAAGGGGATAACATTTGAAATGTAAATTTTAAAATTCCAATAAAACAAGAAGAGAGGAGGGGGGAGGATAGAGGAAGAAGGGAGGAGGAAGGGGAAGAAGAAGAGGAGGAGGAGGAGGTGGGAAAGAAGGAAGCCACCATAGATTAGGTGTGTCAAAAAAGTGTGGCAACGAGGACTAGCCAATTGGAGTTAAGAGCAGCCCAGATAAAACATAGCAAGTAATAATTTGGGGTTATTGACAGGAAAGTAGATTTTAATAGCATAAAAAGATTTCTCCCCACCTCTAGTGCTAATTAAGGCTTATTAGGCATATAAAGGTTGTACGTGTCTTTTATCTGGGAACTGAATGACCAAAGGCATGGTATAACCCCCTGATTGAGATTGATATTTAATACAACAGATGCCTCAGAGGGTAAAGGTACTTTCTATCAGGACTGATTATCTGAGTTTAAACACAAGGCCCACATGGTGAAAGAATAAAATGAATACTCATGAATTGTCCTCTGACTTCTACAGGCATGCTGTGTTATGCTGTGTTACACACACACACACACACACACACACACACACACACACACTCTAAAATAATAGTTACTTACTATTCCATTTTCAATTGTTTCTTTGCTGCTATTCTAGCAATCATCCCCCCTCCCCCATTACTTTGCTGTTGCTGCAGGCTCTGCACATATGAAGATTTGGAGGGAGGAGCCCCCCATGATGGAAAACATACGCCATTTATCTTTCTGGGTCTGAGTTACCTAACCTAATAGGCCCTTTCCTAGTTCAAGCCGATTTCATGCTTTCATGTTTCTTTACAGTTGAATAGCATCCCGTGGAATATATATGAAGCATGTTTGCATTATGCATCTGTCAGCTGAAGGATGGTCAAGTCCCTTCCACTTCCTGGCTACTGTGAAAAGAGCAGCAATGAGCATGGCTGAGAAAGTAACTGTAGAGTGGGACGCGGAATCTCAAACAACTTCCTGACCTAAGGCAGAATACTGAGGAAAACAAAGGAGAAAAGCTTGTAAGAGCCAGGGGCTCAGGAAGTTTGCCTTGAGACAAGGAGTGTTAGAAGCTTCACCCACCATGTTTTGCAAATGTAACTGCTGAAACATGAGCTGAGCAAGGATACCAACAACAGACCTGTTAAACCGGATGAGGGAAAGCCCACAGGCCTCAACTCAGCATAAAGAACTACAGGCAAAAGGAATTCTAAGAGTGGGAGAAATGGTCTTCCCCAGAGAGGAACATACTAATTGGTTATCCAACACCAGCTGGTCATCCCTAAACACATATGTATGAGTAAGATTATACAGACCAAGAAGGCTATATTTAGGATTATTTGTGTGTGTGTGTGTGTGTGTGTGTGTGTGTGTGTGTGTGTGTGTGTACACATACTGTGTATATATTTACATAGGCACAATTGCTCGTGATACACAGCATTGCTTTTACAGAGCCTAAGATTACTGCTCTCATGTATCTGAACATTTGATTCACACTTGGTACTGCTCTTTGGGAAGATTAGGGGACATTTACAAGGTAGAGTCCTCAGGAAAGACGTTTATCACTAAAGGGTAGGCTGTAGAGCTCATAACTATCTCACTCTCTTTCTCCCCTTCCAGAGTGCAGACGATGTGACCAGTCAGCTTGCTACCCTGCCATTATGGCTATTCTGCCTCTGGCCATACATTCCATGACATAATCCACTTTTGTTTTGGAATCATAAAGCATAAATCATAAACTCAACCTTAAGTTGCATTTAGTCATGGCATTTAGGAGAGCAATAGAAAAGTCACCAATACAAATACGTTCATTGAATGCATGTTTGTGTTTGTGCTTTTTTAATCACTTAAATATGGATCATATGAAACCCATGGTTGATGGTTTATGTAAGTAATTAAATAACCTAGACTATGATTCACTTCACAGAGTTGAAATTTCATTTTGACAAATTGCATTGGTGCTTATGACTGTGTGAACCAGATAACAAAAATTAAGATTTTTAAATTTGTATTTTCATGCAGTGCAACATTTTTGACAATTATTTTAATTCATATAATATTACAGTAAAGACTTGAGACAAAGTAGTCTATGTACATCATTTAAAAATTTAATGAAAAAAGAAAATTCAAGAGTTTACTTATACAAGAAAGCAAATATAGAGACAGAAATTTTAAGGAAGAAAATAATGTCCAAGAGTTTGATGGAATATTTGGAGAGGATATAATCATTCTCACACACCAAACCCATAATTTAAAAATAGCAAAATCATTGCAAGCACCAGGCATTCTCAAGGTGGACTGAATTGAAATGTTTGAAATGTTTACTAAATCCAAATATTTTGATGTTATGCATTTGAAATTGAGTCTAAACATTAGTAGTGTTTTGTATACTACCTGCACTGGGTAATAACTTATACATAAAATCATTTTCTACTTGAATAAGACTTATGGGTGCCTTATTCATAGTATTTATTTTAAAAATCATATCCTACATTAAAATAATGAGGCTTCACAACCAATTCAATACATTCAAAGGGTTTTTTTTTAAAGATTTGTATATTTTATGTAAGTGCTCTGTCTGCATGTATACCTGAATGTCGGGGGTATCAGTTCCCATGACAGATGGTTGTGAGCCACCATGAGGTTATTGGAGGACTTGAACTCAGCACCTGTGGAAGAACAGCCAGTACTCTTAACATCTTTATCTCCAGGCACCTAAAAGGGGTGAATTTGTTTTGATGAATTTGTTTCAATATGCCACCTCAGATTTTCTCATTATTAATCTGTGTGCTGCCACATAGTATTTAGTAAACATGTATTTCACATATAAATCTCTACAGTGATTTATTAGAAGAAGACCGATTGAACACCTTCTTTGTCTCTCTAGAGATTTTAAATGGGGCTTGAAATAGATGAAACTAGAAAATGTATATTTATTGACTGATCATTGTATGTGAAACCTTTCATAGGAGTGAGAATAATTAGAGTTTAAATTACAGTGGTCAAGCTTAGCAAAAACCAAGGCATAGGGTTGGAGAGATGGCTCAGTGGTTAAGAGCACTGACTGCTCTTCCAGAGGTCCTGAGTTCAATTCCCAGCAACCACATGGTGGCTCACAACCATCCATAATGAGATCCAATGCCTTCTTCTGGTGCATATGAAGACAGCTACAGTGTACTCATATAGTAAATAAATCTTTAAAATAACTGAGTCATAAACAAGCTGGAACAAGATGATCTCAGATGTGATATGTGCTCCAGTTGGCTTGATGAAGAGTGTTAGACCAAAGGGTCACTTTACGGAGCTAAAAGGAAAGCTTGTTCGTCCTTTCTTTCTTTCTTTCTTTCTTTCTTTCTTTCTTTCTTTCTTTCTTTCTTTCTTTCTTTCTTTCTTTCTTTCTTGTTGCCCTTCAACCCTGTAGGAGAAACAGCTGCAACAATCATTATCCAGAGAAGAACTTTGTCCCACATAGGAACAGCAAAGAAGACAGAGTGGTTGGGGTTTATTGAGCAAAACCAAGAGGGAGAAGAATGCAGAAAGGTCAGAGAAGCAACCAGAAATCAAATAAAGCAGAGTCTTCCGGTCATATTAATGGGGTTTGTTTTGTTTTTCCTCAGGGCAATAAGAAGCCTATTAAGAGTTCTAGGCAGGAAAGACACAATCAGATTTATACTTTGAAAAGGTCACAATAACTTGTGCAGAACAGGATTAAAAGGCAACCATAGAAGAAGGGATCCAGACAGGAAATGATTTCTAGTATCTAAGCAGGAAAGAAAAAGGAACATTAAATAAGATTTACTTAGCTTATAACATGAGGAAATATCACTGTGTGTGCAGAAGGGTATGTTTGTAAAATTACTATGTAAAAAAATCTGAATGATGTGACTCCTAGTTGGGTCCTTACCCAATAAACAAAATAAAGCAGATGATCCAGGAGACATTTTCTTTTGGACTTTTGAAAGCATATTGATATTTAACTCTTATACCCAATGATTAGGACAGTCTATAGCTATGTGTACCAGACTAGAAATTATGACTAGAGATATTGAAGGCTACCATACAAAATGGCATGGACCTCTTAAGTAAGACAGTTCTAAGGATTAGATTTGCCTTTTACAAGTTCACCCTTGCCAGAGCATAAGAGGAGCAAGACTCATGTTGTCTTTTGAAACTATAAATCAGGTGTCACTTTCTTGTTGAAAATTCTTCCTTTTGGATACATACCCATTAAATTCTTCTTTGGCAGTTTCGTACATGTACATAGTACATATTTTGGTACTCTTTTCCTCTTCTCTCTTAGTTCCTTGTCATCACTGCCTACACTCTACGTGCCCATCTCCTGAATTTACATCTTTTAATTTTGTTTTGTGGCCCACTGATTTTAAGGAAGTCCATCTGCATAGGTACCTGTTTGAAATTATTGATGAAAGCTTGATGGATTCACTGTGTGGTACAGAACTGAAGGCAGTAACTGTCCATCCCAAGAATCCATCAGTTGTTCAAAATCCAGCAGATAATGATAGGACTCCATGAACCCCCTCCCTAATCTGTGATTGGTTTTTGACAGCTCCAGTCTTGTTCAGGCTCAGCACAGTCATCTGCAGTCTCTCTGAGATCATGTTTGCAATGGTTATATTCAGAAGACAATATTTCATAACCTTTTTCCTGATGATCTGCTACTTCTATTCTTGCTGTTCCCTGTTCTACAATATTCCTTAAGCCTTAGAGTGATATAAATGTATAACTATTCTGTTTCAGCCTAACCCTTCAAATCGCATTTATACAAAAACTCCTGAGCAGCCACGAGTCTGAATTTACAATTCATTCATTCCAGAGAGAAGTTTCTCTGAGCAACAACATGTAAGAGGTCCCTTGCCACCCATTCCTCTAACTAAACTTCTTCCCTAGATCTTGGCTCCAAAGGGTTCCTGAACTCTGGGCAGTAAACTATAACTTAGTTCCCTAGCTTTTGAAGTAGAAAAGCAAGCTGTCTCCAGAACCCAAAAATAATCCTGAACTTCCCCAAACCCGGTACTGACAGATAAGGTGTCTCGAGCCACCAGCATCACTGTCTTCCATGCACTAGGCCCTTGTAACAACAGATAATGTGGTCTCTAGTTGCTGAGCAGAGCCCTAGGCCCACACTTATTACCGGTTCTCTAGCTCTCAGAGGTGACTGGTAAGCGTTCCCTAGACCATCAGCACTCCTGCCTCACATTTCAACCAATTAACTAGATTCACAAGTCCCAGCACAGAAGCAAAAACAATAAGAAAATCTAAAACATATCTCCTCCAAAAGTCTAAGCTCTGAAAATGAACTCCAGCAAAAATGCATGGATTCCTTGACAAGAAGTCTAAAAGAATGATTATAACTATGTTCAAGAAGCTCAAAGAAAGCATGGGTATACTCCAAGAGAACAAAAAAAAAGGGTACGAAGGTAAAGTTCAATCCAACATATGAAAATAGAATTCAATAGAAAGTTAGAATTACTGAGTAAGAAACAAACCAAGATGACATTAGAAGTGAAAAAAAATCAATAAGCTAAAGAAAATTTTCAGTGCAAAGTCCCACTAATAAATGGGATCATTTGGAAAACAGAGTATTAGGTTTGAATGATAAGGTAGAGGAATTGCCCCACAGAATAAAGATCAATGCTAAATTTAGGAAAAAAATCCAAAAGTAGGACATGGGAGAGCTTCAGGATACCATGAAAAGTTATAACATTGATATTGTGGCCAGGCAATGTGTTCACTGGTGTAATAATGTCACAGTCATTGTGGGATCACTAATCACGTTCTCATTGGATTGAGGATTCACCCACAGCAGGAATTTGCTGCCTCATCATCCTGGTCCAAAGTCCATAGCTGCTATTGTTATTTTACTAAATATTTATGCTGTTGAATTTCCTTCTCTACATTTATGTTCACACCCACATACTGGGCTGTTCTCAACCTTGGTCAGAGATGCTTCTTTTGAGCCAGAGATGCTCTTTTTTGACAGTCGGTAGTACTCAGTGGGGTGATGCATTCTTGGCCATATGATGAGGACATGAGACTGAGCACCTAGTCCTCAGCCACCAAGGCCCTGGGAACACTGAAGAAGAGGAGACGGAATGCAGGACAGAATGTAAACGACAGAGAATGGGAATAAGTGCCCTGAAATTCAGTCTTCTGGCCATGATATGGTTAGCCCATGCATGAATTCATAGCAGTCACGATTATCTTCCCAAGATTCCCATAAGATCAAGCCAACCGCTATACTAATATAGACTGATTAGATAACCTCAAGGTTCCATTGCTTCCTGAAGAGCTATACATGATAGTTTCTGGGGGAGGTAGGCATGAAAGATTCTTTTTTGAGGCTATGGCTTCTTTTTGATATCTAATGCCTAGCTGAATGGCTCCACACCCATACATATATGGGCAGCACTAACTGACTAGATTAAGGGTATATATCAATCTATAACTATACCTATCTATCTCTATCTAATCATCTATAACATCTATACCTATATCTATATCTATATCTATATCTATATCTATATCTATATCTATATCTATATATAAAGTAGGAGAAAGTATATATATGAAGTAGGAGAAAGTATATATATATATATATATATATATCAGAAACAGGGGAAATTGTTTTATTTTATTTTAAAGAGCAGCTTCTCTGACTAAAGGAAAGACCAGCATTTATGTAAGAGTGAACATATTTAGACCACAGTTTGGCATCATGGCAATTTACCTAAACAACTGTAGTGAGTGTACCCCAAGGCCTTCTAACCCATCCAGTCACTGTTTTACATGACATGGACTTACAGCGCCAGGCTGGAAAATTCCTGACTCCAAATTAGAAAAGTCTTTGTCTTGGGAAGCTATAAGAAGCAATAGGACAGAGTTGCATAAAGACCAACATGAGTCAGAATCTGGGAGATGAGGATAGAAATAAAAGATATTTCCTTGAGTTTCATAGCAACTAGCTAGATGACTGAACATTGCAACCTGAAGTGAAGCCTAGAAAGAGAACTGTTTAAGTAAAGCCTCAGCAGAGGGGTTTAGGGTTTTATTTGATAATTCTATTTTAGATATATTTAGGACCAAGTGGAGATATTCAGAACTTGAAATGTAGAGTTTGCAAAGAGAGGCATGTAAGTTGAGTCAGACAGAAATCACCCATAGCAGATATAACTGTAACAAAGACTGAGAACTGCTCTCTTTGTTACTCTAACATTCAAGGAAGAAAGACACGTTCAAAGCCGTCAGAAATGAAGCAGTAATGGACGTGTGCAGATGCCCAAGAGTCTGTTAGCCTGGACTTCAAGAATAGATATGAGTCAACAAAATCCAATATGTTTAGGCATGAACAAATAATCCTCATTTCTCATTGAAGAACAGAAATTGAGTAAGGATTTGTTGGGGATGTTTAAAGGAATGGATGCTTAGTACAAAAAGGAACCCTGAATTCCTCAGGTAAAGCATATACTCTAAAATCACAGATCCTGCACATCTTAGTCACGTGGTGTACATTGGCACAGTCACACTTCTCAGTGACTTCATCAGTCCCTGAGGTTCAATGGATCCTGGGAATTATCTGCATCTCAACAACAAATGCAAAAGAAAAGAGCCTTGGAAAGAGGATAAATAGAAGTTGTTAACTGCTCTAGATTCTAAATGACACATCATTTGGGTCAACTTTCCAGTAAAAGGAGAGAATCAATATGTAAGGCAGCATGAGGCATTTCTTCATTCTGGTGCTCTGCAACAAAAAAATAAATTCAGTAGTGTCTAGCAAGTCTCTGCTGCATAAATATTTCTCAAACTCATCTTACTGTCTCTAGCTAATTATATAAAACATATTGGGACATTATTCTAATGGCCATGTGTCAGTGCCCTCAGATCAGGAATCTGGTCTTTGCTTTCTGTTCACCAATTGCATATCAATAATGATATTAATATGTAATTTATAAGGTTCAATGTACTATTTATTTTACTAAATACTTTTGAATTTATTTGATTGTCAGATGGAATATTGTATACATTTTTATCAAATATATCTTATTTAGACTGACTCCCATATAAAAAAACAACTTTATCATAGCATTGTCTTTTCATTATCATCTCATTGGCCATATTAGAATGCTATTTTCAGTTCTGTTTATTTAACTAAGGCAAATATATTGTCATTAGATAGTAACATGAAAGTACATCCTTTTTAGTGTTGACATGTGCTATTAACTAAAATTAAAGGTTCATCATACTATGGGAAGTTTAATGAATTAGAATCAAAATGGTGTGTGCACAGTCGTTATACATATGAATTACAGGTGCAGTCATGGCATACATAAGACCTAGGAAAGGTCAAGAGAGATGAGATTCCAGTACGAAGAGGGACGATAGACATAGAATTCTGACTCTAGCTAAAGAGTCATTGTCACCTGCTGAGAAAGGAAGAGTCAATTTTAAGGGTTCTACCTCAGTAGATTGACCACTTTCGAGTGAAGACCACATGTCACAAAATAGACGTGATAGGTTACCAGACAAAGAGGACAATTGGTTAACCTATGAAGGTGGGTGAAGGACCTTTAGGAGTGTAGGGAGGAGTGAGCATTATAAAACATTGCACGTAATGTGTTACATTACATTGCAAGCCTCATGGAAGTAACTGATAATAAGGCAGGAGAAAAGGGACCACAAGTTTGGGTGAATGGGGAAGCAGTTATGGATCTGGGAGGAGCTAGTGAAACTAGCAGAAAGGGAGGAATATAATCAAAACACATTGTGGGAAGTCCTCAAATACCCAATAGACAATTGTAAAGGAAAAGTGTGAAAGATTTTATGGGTTCATATTAACTTGAATTAGAATTTTTAATAGGGTCGCTTGCATGTCTAGTATTCAGGAATGCCATCTCCCTGATAATTACCTTAATAACAAATTAGACTAACTTCAAACCCTGCCTCTCTGGCTCCGAGAAGCACTTCACTAGCCGCGTAAGAGCGCCTGCTTTAATAGGCAACCCATCCTTCCTTTGAACTGCAGTATCTGAAAAGACATCTTTCACAATATCACTATTACAATAGTGTGAATAGTTCTAAAAAGAGCTGGTGAGGTGAGCAGTGAGGCCACTGACCTGCTGAGAATGCCCCGAATAATTATAATAAACATGAACAAATTAGCCGCAGCTGGCACAACTGCAGCTAGTGGCTTGCCCACAATTTGGAAAAATAATATCCAAGAGTTCCAGAGACAACCTAAGCCTATGGTACGTATTATAGCTCATGAATACATTGTATCTGAGCTTATTTCCAACACACTCATGCATGCCACAATGCCAATGAGAAGAATGGGTATATTCAAGCTAACTGATGTATAACACACTCTCTGTTCCTTTCTCTACATTAAGTTTTTTGTTTCTTGATTTAACAGTTATCAGGCTCAGTTCAACCACTTCACTCAGATGTTAATATTTTAGAGCATTCACAGAAGGTTCAAAAGGAAGTAATTCATATAAAATTATTTTATTTATGAAATTTAGTTCAAACATGAGGTAATCTACTATATGTACTTCTCTATAACATAAATAAATTTAAACACACACACACACACACACATATATATATATATCAATACCTATACATGTTCCCATTTTAAAATGTACAAATGTATAGAAGTATTAAAGTTCACATACAAACAGGCATACATATATACATCAGATACATGTGTATGTATACATGTATGCAAATATACTCACATAAGTATGCACATATATTTGTTTGTGTGTGTTGCATCAGTTAATTTTGTATTGCTGTAAGTCAAATACCTGTGAAAACTACTAGAAGACAAAATATTTCTTTAGGCCCGTGGTTTTGAGGTGCCTTAATCCATCGTGGTGGGGAAGGCAGAGCAGCATCTTTTGATCAGTGATGGAGAAGTGTGGAGTAGGTGCTTGTTCACATGATAGTGGATGAAGAAAGAGGAAGTGCGCTGGAATTAGCATGGCTATAACCATTTTAGGCCCACTCCCAGGGACTTACTACTATCATAACTAAGCCAGACTCCAAAAGCTGACACTGCCTTCCAAAACAACATCATACACATGGGAAAACCTGCTTAGACCATGATCTCACAGAAGCACTTTTGATATGGACATCCATAAAGATACATATATATATAATAAACAAAAATATGCTAGAAATAATTATCATAAAGATTGGGTTAGAAAGACTGTCAGGCAGGGTCCTCTAAAGTAGTGGTTCTCAACCTGTGGGTTCCAACCTTTACAAACTTCTACCTCAGAACTATTTACATTCCTTGATTCAGAAGAGTAGAAAATTAAAATTATGGAAGTAGTAATAAAAACATTTTCACGTTAGTTGCCACAACAGGAAGGACTGCAATAAAGAGTTAAGCATTAGGAAGGGGTTGAGAAGCACTGCTCTGAAGACACATAACCAAGAATGCATGTGTACAATTGAAATAGTATAACAACTGCTATCTTATATACATGAGAAACTGCACTTACAAAAGGCAAAGCATCTTCTTTCTGTAACGCCCTATTTTCATTTGGTGTTTTCCAGGGGGAGCATATCACCTTGAGGGGATGGGGTCTTTCCTCATCAGTTAGAGCAAGTCAAACAATTCTTCACGTGAAGGTCACCACTCAGCTGATTCTAATTTGTGGTAAGTCAACATTAAAGCCAACCATCACAGAAAATGAGCAACTATAGTGTGCTAACTTCCAACCAAAATTCAATGAGGTGACAGCAAATGTAAAAGAAAACAAAGTCAATTTAATGCTGCATAGAGAAGGTGGCAGTGGGTGGGTGGGAGTGGGAGAAGCAGGGGAAGGGGAAGGGGAGAGGGAGGAAAAGGGATAGCGTTTGAAATATAAATACATAAAATATCCAAAAAAGAAAGAAAGAAAGAAATATAACATGGTATCACAGAAACAAGCTCAGTAGTATAACAAAGGGAACAGGCTCTTGATATTCAGATAGGAGGAATTAAAGCACCAGGGTACCAATAAATTAAGGACGGAATGTGGTTAGATGAAGTCCTTCACGGCTGTGCACTCTAGAGACTAGTCCAAGTCACACAGGAAATGGCAGAGGGCCTATTTGGGAAAACAGACAAGCCGACCTCCCTTTCACCTTTGTGCTAAGCTGTAAGTAAAAATGTCATTAACCCAGAGGTTAAGTAATTAGCCTGGAAACAGGAAGAACAGACCCTGGGAGGTGTTTCCTACTGCTGTTACATGGCAAATAAGTACCTGAGAAGAAATGGCTGAGGAGTTAAGAGGATGCTTCGGCAGAACCACCTTACTGCTGCTTCCAGCCTAGCACACATGGACTTGGCCAATGAACTAAAACCACCAATATTTTAAAATATGCATTCCCAAGAATCATAATAGAAGAAAAATGATGAAAGAGACTTCCAAAAACATATGCAGTGAACCAAGCTTAAAGGCCAAAAAAAGGGGGACAGGGCTAGAAGATGGCTCAGCAAGTAAAAGAGCTTGCCACCAGGATGGACAACCTCTGTTCAGTCCTCAGGACCAGCATGGCAGAAGGAGATAAATACAGCAAGTTGTCCTCTGAGCTCTGACTTCCATTCATGTGCCTATTGCAAGGCACCTGTGTACCACACATGTGCATGAGTGCACTCGAGTGCGCATGCGTGCACTCACACACACACAGTTAAAACTTATATATCTATATGTAAATTGGTAATATATAAGTAGAACATAAATATATATTTACATGCAGTGTTTTAGTTTATAAATTTAAATATACAATTTTTAAAGACATTTTAGCGTGAATCCATTCAAAATAGAACAACTGTAAGTGCCATTCAAATTAAGTTCATTACCACTCTCAGACCTCACAGAGAAGCCAGTATCTTACAGATAATGTGCGCTCTTGAACACAGCAGAGAGAGCCACTCTCAACTGAAAATGAGTGATAATTTGTCCGTATAGGTGAGCAAAGATTATTTAGGTAGAATCCTGCAACCCTTATAAAGGACAGGCCAGTTAGGGATTCTTAATGCAGATGGCAGATGTCACAAAGACACACAATTAGCAGAATGAAAATGCTGATCTAAGTCTGGACGATGTTATCCATGTGCATCACCTTTAGGGGAGGAAGTGTATCCATACTTGATAAAGGCAAGCTGTGAAATAATTAGATAATACAGACTAAGTGGACAAACTGGTGACAAGGCATGGACCCACAGAGTTGCTGCTCATGGCCTATAAGGGATTAAAAAAGGTGTTTCCCATCGTAGTCTTTACTGAAAAGAAAAAGCTCTAGTCATATCTAAGCCTACCATTCTTAGAAGATTCATGGTTAAAGTAAAAACGCTATGGGTAGAAAACTCGAGACTTTGGCAAGAGTATAAAATGAGAACACTCCTGATACACTGTTTTTAGCTTGCTTAGGACCAGTGACACAAAAGCTATGACCTAGCTGTTTGGAGAGATGTTCAAAAGTGTAAAGACATATTCATAGTATAGGGGCTTATTAATATGTCACCTTTTCTCTATAACCAAACCTCAAGCAATAGAAATCCTGTGGTGGAGACGTGTCACCTAGATATTAATATTGTGAAATGCCCCCACCCACCCACCCAAGTACTCTTGTGTGTGACCTCTGGGTCCCCCAGCTGGTAGCACTGCTTGGGAGGATAAGGAACACAATGTATTGTGCATGTACAATACTGGATGTTTAATAGAACTCTAGCATAAGTAAACGCCTTCTTTTTTCTCATTACTGGCAGCCAGGGCAGTGACTCTCTTTCTCTTTATATATATCTATATCTCTCCCCTAACACATTTCATTCTGTTCTGTTCTGTTCTGTTCTGTTCTGTTCTGTTCTGTTCTGTTCTGTTCTGTTCTGTTCTGTTCTGTTCTGTCCTCTGTTCCCCCCTCCCCTACCCTCTCTTCTTCTCCCCTTCTCCTCTCCTTCTCTTCTCTCCCTCCTCCTCTCTTCACTGTGTTTACATTTCCCCATCACTTCAGAACAGTTTTCATCTCCTTACTCTTTACTTCTATCCAAACTAATGGATGACTGTAAGTAAATGCATCTGTCTCGGTCACTTGCTGATAAAGCCTCTCAGAGGACAGCCATGCCAGGCTCCTGTCTGTAGGTACAATTTGGCCTTAGTAACAGAGCCAGGATTTGATGGACACCCATGAGATGGATCCTAAGTTGAGCCTGTCACTGGGTGGCCTTTCGTTTAATCTCTGCTCCATTTTTGGCCCTGCATTTTCATTAGACAAGAACAATTCTGGATTAAAATTTTTGAAGATGGGTGGGTGACCCACTGCGTCAACTGGGGCCATGTCTATCTACTGATAATGGTCTCTGCTGATTCCATTTCTCCACTGTTCGGTGTTTCAACTAATGTCATCCCCACTGAGTCCTGGTAGCCTCTCACATTCCAGGTCTCTGAGAATTTCTAGAAGTTGCCCCTCATCCCTTACACCCACTGCTGTGTATTTGAATTCATTATCCTGGATCTCTGGGTGGCCCTCCAGTCTCTCGATATACTTGATTCTGTCCCTCTCTACTTCCCCCCCCTTCAATCCAGTTTGCTCATTCCCTCTGACTCTCATGATTATTCTGCATCCCTTCTAAGTTTTAGATATACATATTTGGGCCTTCCTTCTTGTTAACCTTCCTAGGGTCTGTGAGTTGTATCATGGGTATTCTGAACTTTTAAGTTAATATCCACTTATCAGTGAGTATATACCATGCATGTCCTTTGGGGTCTGTGTTAATTCACACAGAATCATACTTTCTAGTTCAATCCATTTGACTGTCAATTTTTAAATTGGACATTTCTTTATTTACATTTCAAAACCCTTTTCTGGTTTCCAGTTCATAAGCCCCCTATCCCCTCCAGTTCCTGTCAACATGCACTTCTTAGCTTAATCAATCTTATCTACTTTTGGTGGTTGTATATATGGGCCACATGTGGGGCAGGCTCTGAATGGCTATTCCTCCAGTCTCTGCTCTAAACTTTGTCTCCATATCCTCTCCTATGAATATTTTTGTTCCCCCTTTTAAGAAGGAGTGAGGCATCAGCATTTCAGTCAACCTTCTTTTTGAGCTTCATGTGGTCTGTCGATTATATCTTGGGTAATTCGAGTTTTTGGGCTAATATCCACTTATCAGTGAGTGCATACCGTGTATGCTTTTCTGTGACTGGGTTACCTCACTCAGGATGATATTTTCTAGCTCAATCCATATGCCTATGAATTTCATAAAGTCATTGTTTTTCATAACTGGGTAGTATTCCATTGTATAGATGTACCACATTTGCTGTATCCATTCTTCTGTAAAAGGGCATCTGGGATCTTTCCAACTTCTGGCAATCATAAATAAGGCTGCTATGAACATAGTCTTTGATATATGTTGGAGCATCTTTTGGGTATATGCCCAGGAGAGGTATAGATGGGTTCTCAGGTCCTGGAATGTCCAATTTTCTTAGGAACATCCAGACTGATTTCCAGAGTGGTTATACCAGTTTGCAATCCCACCAACAATGGAGAAGTGTTCTTCTTTCTCCACATCCTTGCCAGCATCAACTGTCACCTGAGTTTTTTATCTTAGCCACTCTGAGTGGTGTGAGGTGGAATCTCAGGGTTGTTTTGATTTGCATTTCCCTGATGACTAAGGATGTTAAACATTTCTTTAGGTACTTCTCAGCCATTCGATATTCCTCAGCTGTGAATTCTTTCTTTAGTTCTGTACCCCACTTTTAATAGGCTTATTTGGCTCCCTGGAGTCTAACTTCGTGAGTTCTTTGTATATTTTGGATATTAGTCCTCTATCAGATGTAAGATTGGTAAACATCTTTTCCCATTCTGTTGGTTGCCGTTTTGTCCTAATGACAATGTCCTTTGCCTTACAGAAGCTTTGCAGTTTTATGAGGTCCCATTTATCAATTCTTGATCTTAGAGCATAAGCCATTGGTGTTTGTTCAGGAAATTTTCCCACTACCCATGTGTTCATGACTCTTCCCCACTTTTTTTCTATTAGTTTAAGTGTATCTAGTTTGATGTGGAGGTCCTTGATCCAATCCTCATTTTAAACAGTGTTCCATTGTGTAAATGAACCAATTTTCTGTATCTATTCTCTGTTGATGGACACCTGGGTTGTTTCCAGCTTTTGGCTATTACAACTACAGCTGCTATGGACATAGTTCTTATGGTATTGTGGAACAACTTTTGGGTATATTTCCAGGAGTTGTATAACTGGGTCTTCAGGTAAAACTATTTTCAATTTTTTTGTGGAATCATGACATTGATTTCCAGGGTAGTTGTACTAGTGTGTAATCCAACAAGTAATGAAGGATTGTTTATCTTTCTCCATATCTTTGCCAGCATGTATTGTCACTTGAGTTTTTGATCTTATCCATTCTAATTGGTATCAGGTGGAATCTCAGAGTCATTTTGATTTTCATTTCCCTGGTGATTAGGGAAATAGAACATTTCTTCTCACCCATAAGAGATCCTCTGCTGAGAATTCTCTGTTTAGCACTGTACCCCATTTTTAATTGTGTTATTTGGTTTTTGGAATCTAACTTCTTGAGTTCTTTGTATATTTTGGAGTGTTAGTAAAGATCTTTACCTAATTTGTAGGTTGCTAATTTGTCCTATTGACAGTGTCCTTGCCTTACAGAAGCTTTTCAATTTCATGTGGTCCTATTTGTCAATTGCTGGTCTTAAAACCTGAACTTCAAGTAATCCCATGAAAATCAGGGGCAAGTCAAGGTTTTCCACTCTCTCCATATTTATTCAATATAGTACTCAAAGTTACAGCTAGAGCAATAAGACAACAAAAGGATGTCAAGGGGATTCAAATTGGAAAGGACAGAGTCAAAGTATCACTAGTTGTAAATGATATGATATACTGTCCATAAGCAACGCCAAAAATTATTCCAGAAAACTTCTACAGATGATAAATTCAGCAAAGTGGCTGGATATAAAATTAAATTAATTTCTGTACACAAATGATAAACAAGCTGAGAATGGAAATAGGGACACAACATCTTTTACAATAGTCTCAAATAATATAAAATATGTTGGTATAACTCTAACCAAACAAATGGCAGAAATGTCAAGTCTTTGAAGAAGGAAATCGAAGACTTCATAAGATGAAAAGATCTCCAATGATCATGGCTTGGTAGATTATCATAGTAAAAATGGCCAACTTACCTAAAGCAATCTACAGATTCATTGCAATCCCTATCAAAGTTCCAACACAATGGAACTTTGTTCACAGACATAGAAAGAGCAATTCTCAACATCATATGAAAAAACAAACTAACAAACAAAAATCAGGAATCAAAAAATTAAAAAGTCAAAAATTTTATCATATCTAGGTGTGGACATTGAATTCCTGATCTCTCCAAGACTTTTAAGATGAAGGGGTATTGGACTTTTTTAGCAGCTAATGAGGTGATAATGTGTCTTCCCCCCTTTGAGTTTGTTTATATAGTAGATTATGCTGATGGATTTTCATATATTAAACCATTCCTGCACCCCTGAGATGAAGGTTCCTTGATCATGATGAATTACAAGATTGAAATACTTCCATTGTCCTATCAAACCACCACAGACTAAGGCTAGACTTCAATAACAACAAAAACTACTGAAAGTCCACATACTCATGCAAACAGAACAACTCTCTACTCGATGATAACTTGTTCAGGGAAGAAATAAAGACTTTCTAGAATTCAGTGAAAATGAGGACATAGCCTACCCAAACTTATGGAAAGCAGTGCTAAGAGGAAAATTCATAGCACTATGTGCCCTCATAAAGAAATCAGAGAGATCTTACACTAGCAACTTAACAGTACTCTGGAAAGCTCTTGGACAAAATGAAGCAAACATACCCAAGAGAAGTGGAGGGCAGAAAATAATTAAACTCGGAGCAGAAGTCAACCAATTAGAAACAAAGAGAATGATAGAAAAACAGAACAAAGCAAAACCAAAAAGCTGGTTCTTTGATAGATCAACAAGATAGATAAACCCTTAACTAAAGGACACAGATACAGTAGCCAAATTGACAAAATCAGAAATGAAAAGAGAGACATAATAGCAGAAATGGAAGAAATTCAAAAAATTATTAGATCTTACTACAAAAGGCTTTACTCAACAAAACTGGAAAATCTACATGAAATGGATGATTTTCTAGACAAGTATCACATATCAAAGTTAAACCAAGAGCAGGTAAACCATCTAAACAGCCCAATAACCCCTACAGAAATAGAAGCAGCCATTATAAACCTCCCAACCAAAAATAAATAAATAAATAAAATAATAAAAGTGCAAGAAAAAAAAGAGGCCCAGGACCAGATGGTTTTAGCACAGAATTAATTCTACCAGATCTTCCAAGAACTAATACCAATACTCCTCAAACTATTCCACAAACAGGAACAGAAGGAACACTCCCTAATTCATTCTCTGAAGTCACAGTTACTCTTTTACCTAAACCAGACCAAGACCCAACAAAAAAGAAAACTTCAGACCAATTTTGCTTATGAATATTGATGCAAAAATTCCCAATAAAATTCTCACAAACCAAATCCAAGAACATATAATAGATATTTTTGAATGAGTTATTGAGAATTGGCACACAAACACTTGAAAAATAGTTTGAAATGAGTGCTCAGTTGGATTTTGGGATTTTTCTTCCCCATTTCATTACTTCTGCAAAACTAATTCATACATGCCCTGATTCGGGCTGCTGCAGCTTTAACTGGTTTATTGATGATAACCTAAAATATGGCTCAAATTAAATGTCCTGGTTATACTGAGGCACATGATGACTTTGTATGTTAGCAAGGAGATGAAGAGAGAAAACTGACGAATCACTGGATTATCTTGGTAACTGATATCTGATATCATCCTCCCCAACCCCACTCCACTAAGAATCAATTTAGGTAACATTAAAAAAAACATGGATTCTTACAATAACATTAAGAGAATAATTTTGTTTTCAGTATCATGACAATGTCAAAAGTTACAAGTTTGTAGATGATGAATTTTTTGTCACTTACCTTCTCAGGGACACTAGTGAGACATTTGAAAACACAAGAAACGCACCACACTTGAATTGCTGCTGCTCTATCCTGTTTAAAATTAATATCAAGGTTGCAGCTAAAAACAGATGACATCACCAAACTGAATTTTTAAGGGACAGTTAAATACAGTGGTTATAACAAATATACTACAAAGAAACGGTTTATCACAGGGTGGCCCAAGTTTAGTATTTTGACGACTGTGATCAACCACTGACTAAAATCAGCTTCTAATGAAAAATGCTTATTTCAGTTTATAGGTTATAGCTCACTGAGAGACCAGATCTTTTGGGTTCAGACTCCATTTTAGAAAACCTGACCTAAGGTTGAACTCGAGCTAACTAACAGGCCGGTACCTAGCACCACTTTCCAAGTTAGGTAACCCCTTTTGCTTGAAACTTGCTCAAGGATGCACTCTCCCTTTCTATTGTACTAGAGACACAAGCTCAAGCTTGAAGAAAGAGAGAGACGCTAGTGTGAGTCCATCAGAATTGGCTTCTTGGTAGTCCTTTTGGGTTCACAAACTCTTCCTGGACCAACACCATTACCAAAAAAGGCCAAGATAGAAATATGGAATCAGAAACTGAAAGAGAAAACACAGAGGAACACTGCTTACTGGCTTGCTTAACTGTCTTTTGTTTACACCCAAGACCCAGGAACCTATGGATGGCACTGCCCACTATGGGCTAATTCAGGCCTTCCCACATCAATTAGCAATTTAAAAAGTTCCTCACAGACAAGGATGCAAAATGCTCCTTCATTGATATATCTTTTTCCCAGGTGTGTCAAGTTGACAGTTTCTTGTAGAGAGCTTCTTTAAGATTACCAGCCAAGGTCTCACAATAGGTGGACAACCCCTGGCCCATAATTGAAGACCACTCTGCTTGAACTCCTGAGTGATCCAAAAGGAGCTCTCTAGAAGAAGCTGTAATAGGACATTTGGAATCATATAAAGGACAGGGATGGGTCTACTTTATGAATAACTATAAAATAATGACTATAGGCTTAACTCATTGTTCTGGCTAGTTTTATGTCTATTTGAAGAAAGCTAGAGTTATCTGAAAGGATGGCACCTCAAATGAAGAAATCCCTCCAAAATATCTGGCTATAGGTAATTTTTCTAATTAGTGATTGGTAGTGGAGGTCTCAGCTCAGTTTGGGCAGTATCATCTATGGACCGGTGGTTCTGGGTTCTATAAGAAAGGAGTTTAAGCAAACCATGTTATCATCCTAATCAGAGTTTGGTTTCTGTGACAAAGCACTATGACCAAAAAGCAAGTTGGGGAGGAAGGGGTTTATTCAGCTTAGACTGCCAGATCATAGTCCATCACTGGGGGAAGTCAGGATAGGAGCTCAAGTAGGGCTGGAACCTGGAGGCAGGAATGATGCAGAGATCAAGGAGGAGTTTTGCTTATTGACTTGCTCCTCCTGCTTTGCGCAGCCTGTCTTCTTATAGAACTCAGGACCACCAGCCCAGGGATGGAACTCCTCACAATGGCCTGGTTTCTCCCCATTGATCGCTAATTGAGAAAGGGCCTTACAGCTGTAGCTCACAAAGCAATTCCTCAACTGAAACTTCTTTCTCTGTGACGACACTAGCTTGTGTCAAGTTGACACACAAAACCAGCCAGTATGACCAGTTAGCATCATTACTTCATAGCCTCTGTGTCAGCTGTTGCCCTCAAGTTCTTGACCTTGAATTTCTCTCCTGACTTCCTTTGGTGATGACCTGTGACATGGAAACATAAACTAAATAATCCCATTCCCCCTCTGAGTGGTGTTGATCATGGTGTTTTGTCACAGCAATTGTAACCTGAACAAGGGCATTTATATATACTAGAAAAACTTAGAAAACATGATCACAGTCACACACACACACACACACACACACACACACACACACACACACACACACACACACACCTAGCTGGGGCAACAGTTCAGTTGTAAAAGTGCTTTCCACATAAAGGTGAGGACTTGAGTTCAATCCCCAGAACCCATGTAAAACAAAAAAAGAAAGAAAAACAACAACAAAAGCCTTTAATATTGTGGCACAGACTTGTAATCTCAGAGCTGGAGAGGATACAAGCTGATCCCTGAAGCTTGCTGGCCAGCCAGTCTAGTTTTACTAGTTAGACCCAAGCCTCAGTGAGAAACTGTGTCTAAGAAATAAGATGGATGGTCCCTGGGAGATGACACTTTAAGTCAACCTCCAGCTCCCACACACAGCTGCACACATATATCATCCTGCTCATACATATAACTGTACTGTACACATACACATCCCCCGACACTCACAGATGCTGAAAAACACACATGACAGCAAAGTATATAATGAAAATATAAACTTGTTACTGTTCTTACTTTAATCGTTAAGATTAAATTTACCATGAGGTTTCATTGAACTTTTGAAAAACCCTTCCTAAAAGGCAGAATTCCTGACTTTCAAAGTTTCCATTTTCCATCTGGCACTGTGCTGTGAACACCTTTTCATTTATGTTATTATAAAAAATATTGGATGTAAAACATTCACTGTGAATAATAGTGTCTGTTTCAATTTGTTAGAGGAACTATAAAATAAACCCAAACATGCAGTTAATTGATATTTAATAAGAGTTGTGTGTTTGATTAAATAATAAATCAGAAGGGCTTTGAATCAAAGCCTTTCACCAGGCAAGTACATTATGATCCCTTAACACAGATTAATATCCATAAAAGAACTGTTAGGCAAACATGCCACAATAGAAATCATCCCTACGAAAAGAGGTGCAATGTTCTTGCTAGCTTTCTCACCTAGGAAAGCAGATAAAAAATCTAGCACTTCTTTTTGTAGTTCATGACCTACACCAATTGAATCATCATCTAGATTTAGTTGTTTCCTCATGAGTGACCCCACAAGATAGGCTTCAGAGGATAGCCTCACACTAATGGCCACTAAACTAAATGGCTCAATAAACAATTCAGAAGTCATGAATCTGGGAAATGAACGATTAGGAAGAAGAATGGTTGATAAGGCTGGATGGAGGAAGAGAAGGGGAGGAAAGACAGTCACTAGAATTCACTATACACATGAGATTTGGGTTGTGTATTGAAATTGCCCAAGAAGTACTTTATTAATAAGCTAAAACTTTCAATTATCTTCCTCAACCAAATAAAGTCTTATATTTGATTTATTTCAAAGCTTTTCATTTTAGCTCATTTTAAAATGATAATTTAGATAGTGCCTTAGTTACTGCTCTATTGCTGTAAATAGATATCACGACCAAGGGCAACTTTTATAAAAGAAAGCATTTAATAAGGACCTGTTTACAGTTCTAGGGAGGTAGTACAGGATCATCATGGCAAGAAATAAACAGAAGAAGGCCCTGGAGCAATAGTTGAGAGCTTTATATCCTGATTGGCAAGGGAAGAAGAGAGAGAGAGAGAGAGAGAGAGAGAGAGAGAGAGAGAGAGAGAGAGAGAGAGAGACAGAGAGACATGGCTGAACCTAGGGTAGGCTTTAAAACCTCCAAGTCCATCTTCTAATAGGACCTCACCTTCTAATCCTTCCAGAACAGTTCCACTAACTGAAACCAAAGGAGTCTATTGTTGTCATTCTCCTTCAAACCAACATATTTTGCTACCTGGCCTCCATAGGCTTGCAGACATGTCACAATAAAAATACATTTAATTCCACTCCAAAAGTCCACCTAGTCCTTTACTGTCAACATTGTTTAAAAGTCCAGTTTCTCTTGAGACTCAAAGCAATCTCTTAATTTTAACTCTTGTAAGATAATAATAATAATAAAACAGACTACATGCTTCTAACATACAGTGGCACAGATGTACATCACCATTCTAAAGGAAGAATAGGGACATGGTAAAGAGCTACTGGACCAAATCAAGACAAAAAATGAGCAATGAAATAAAACAAACAGATGAAAACAAAGCAAAGCAAACAATAATAACAAAAATGACAACAATGAAACAGGACAAACTCCAAATCGTGTAACTCTATGTCTGATGACAAAGAACTTAGAAGGCTCCACCATTCCATCTTTGCTGACTGCAACATAATTCTCTCTCTTGGGCTATTTCCCACTTGCTTAGCATTTCTCCTTGGCAGGTGTCACCTTGCTCTGGCAACTCCAATAATTTGGAGTCTCCTATGCAATTCAGGTTTCACCTTCACAGCTTTAATCAATGGCCTGTCTTTGTCTTCATGCATGGACTCTTCCTGCTGCATGCCTGAACTCAGCACTTTTCTCAAAGGGAGAGTCCACAACCCCTTTGTTTCAGTTTCCTTCTTGGCTAAAAATCCAAACCCATGCACCCTAAGCTGCCAAGTTGTTCTGCTTGCTAGAGCTGGAATCCGACCCACTTCCTGACTTGAATTTGCCTAAGCTTTAATTTGTTGGTGATTTCCTCTGCTGCTCAAGTTTTAATGTAATTGCTTTCCCCATGTTGGAAGCTTAGCTGGTGTGTCCTTGTTTGGGGAGCACCACTCTTTACTCCATTTTGAATCAGGTCTTTATTTAAACATTTTATCTCCTTAAGAAAAGAACTTGGCTCTGCCATTGTAATTCCTGGTTAACTCTTTCTCCTCACACAGAACACTTTGTATTTCTCTTGGCCATGCTTGCTCCCTTTTATTGTAGATAGTCATAAGAATGATCACTAATAACCATATAACACTTTTAATACTTGGCTGTCTTTAACTCTCCTCTGCCAATAACATTAACCCAAAACTCTTCAATTTAGCTTTGTAGATTTTTTTTTTGGACAAGCAGAAAAATCAGTCTCATGTTTTACCAAAATATCACAAGAATATTGTCTAGATCAGCCAATAATAGTCATTACCTTTGAACATCATGGGCTAGGCTTGCATAATCCAAATATTCCCAGCATGACAGTCTTCAATGTTCCTACTAGAATAACCCATTAAGCCCCACCTTAAAGCATTCAACTGCTTTTCTTGTCCAAATTTGCAGTCTTTCATATTCCTCCTACAAACAACATGATCAGTAACCAACTCTTGGTGCCAACTCTATCTTAACTTCTGCTTTATGAAAAGGCAACATGACTAAGGAAACTTTTATCAAAGAGAGCATTAATCTGGGGGGAGTGTTTCAGTTTTAGAGGGTTCATCCATGATCATCATGGCAGGAAGCAAACAAGCATGGCAATGGAAAAATATATGAGAGCTTTAACCCGAATATTCAGGCATCAAGAAGACAGAAAGCATGATTGAGTGTAAGGTGGGCTCTTGAAATCTCTAAGCCCAAGCCCCTGTGACACACATTCTCCAACAACAGCATACCTCCTAAACTTTCTCAAAACAAAGAGGAACAAATTCTTCAAATATATGACCTCATGGAGGCCATTCTCATAAAATCCACCACAAGTAGACTTACCCTTAAGATATATGTATTTGCCCTCCATAAATAAAAATCAATCAGACTAACAGTAAGAAGTTTCAGGCTAATTGAACACGTTAATTCTTCCCCTTTCATCAGTAATTGGAAGTTAGTATCTTAAGTGTATTAATTTCAGTCAAAGTTTGCTTTCAAAAATATTTGATGATGATCAAATAAGAAAGCTACTTTCAACCTCGCATTCTACCAAGTTTCTCATTTATTTTATCCTTTTAGCTTTTTAAAGTTAAACCTATTGGAACCAATATGTAAGTACACATAAAGCCAACCAGGTGATAGCACAAATCATGTGTTTTCAATTAGATGCCCTGAGTCTGCAAGTTAATTTAGTTAGGCCAATGTATCCACATCATCAACAAAAGTATTCATCATCATTATCACTTTTCAGCTGGCAGAAATTAGCAGCAGATGTTGTGGAAGGTTTCCATGTTTATATTAGGAGATGTTCAGCATCCCCCTGTGAATTCAAAATAGGAAAACACAATGAATCATAGCAAACCATATTTTGTATCATAATAACCATTTGTCTAACTAAATTCTTCTCAGCTTTGTTTCCCATCAAATGTAAGGGAGCCACAGAACAGTTGGGTACAAGCCACTGCTCAGACTCAAAAAGAGGAGGTAAATTTGTTTATAAAATATTCTGTGGAGTCCAATAAAATAGAGGGCCTAAAATTCACATGAATTGGCTGTTCCAACATTTTGTTGTTTATTTATTGTTTATCATATTTTATTACTAGACCTTTCCAAATTAATAACCATGTTTTTTAAACCACCCCAAAGTTCTTAGCCACTGAAGATGAGCTCGTAACTGTATTGTAATAGCAATAGTTTGCTCACAGAAAGGCCAAAATAAGCTCCCCTTACAAGCAAATTGTTTTTCTCACCATCTATTTACAAAAGCAATTGCTGCATTGGTCTTTGTATGAGAAGATGTGATATGGTCGATGTCATTTTCTCCTAAGTTTACTGTTGAAATAAAATCTTTTTCTAAATGATGTCAGTTGCATTGGCTGGAAAAAAATGGCATTTAATTATAAGCCCTAAACACATTGGAAACAGTGGATCTATTAGACAGGGTTTATAAATTTCTAGTGGTGTGTATGAATAGATTAGGCATTTTAATGTGTGAGTTCTAGAACAGATTCCCAGAGCCATTCCTTCAGGAATCAAGTCACCATGGCCTTCTTTCTTTAAATCACTGTGACAACATCATTCTATTTTCTGATGATTGTTGAAAAGTCAGCATAGTATCTGCTGGAGTATTGTGATTAAGATACATTACATAACTGTTGTAGAATGTGCTCCTCTGGGCAAAATGGTCCCCATTTCAACAAAGCATCTGTGCCTACTTCAAGCATCCATCATAAGCAAGCTTATTGCCATCCCTTTTCAGAGGAGGATTGAGAATGGTCATTGGACTATATAGCTATATTGGACTATAAGCTATTCTTCCTAACCATTTGTGTATAATTGCTCTAACTGGTCTCAGGGTTTTGGAAGATCCTCAATGATGTAGGTTATACAAGATTGGTTAAAAGTGGGTTCCATGTATACAGTTAAGGAGACTCAATCATCCATGTTTAGTGTAGACTTCCCAATGCAAGTTGTCACCCTATAATAATGTACTGACTATCTTCATCTCTGGTGTTTGACATGGGTCTCTGCAACAACCATTGAAATAATCTAAACTTGGTAAGGAAGTAATAAATCTATGGTTCCATGTTTGGTGTGCTGTTAAGTTTCCTTGGAAAATGCTTGGGATAAATGGATGCAGACTGAAGTACTACTTAATGAGGTCATAGTGAGCCCTAAAATCTATGTTCCCCCCATCATTATGTTCACATACCACATCATTGATTCTCACTTCTTGCTATTATCTTGATTAAATCAACACTGTCATTTGTTATTCTTTTTCTATAAACATCATGTATTTATTCATTTTACAATCCAATATCAGCCCCTCCTCTTCTCCCAGCACCACCTTGTGCAAGGCCTCCCTCATTCTTCCTTCTCCTTCTCTTTTGAGCAAGGAAGCCTCTCTCTGTATGTCACTCCCCCAATACCCTCTCTGTCCCACCTCCCCAGCCCACTGCCACCTCACAAACACACATATCAAGTTGCTGCTGGACTAGCAAATGCTCTTCCACTGAGGTCAGACCAAGTGGTCCATTTATGACACAGGATCCACAGGCAGGCAGGCAACGGGCTCAGGGACAGCTCCTCCACAACCTCCAGTTGTTGGAAGACCTGTATGAAGACAAAACTGCTCATCTACATAGGTGTAAGAGGCCTAGGTCTTCCCCAAGCTCACTCTTTGGTTGGTGATTCAGTATCTGGGAGTCCCTAGGGTCCAGGTTATTTGACTCTGTTGGTCTTTCTGTGGAGTCCCTGTCCTCTTTGGGTCCTGCAATCCTTTCCCCAACTCATCTGTAAGACTTCCTGTAGCTCCGTCAAATATTTGAGTGTGAGTCTGTACCTCAGAGGACAGTTATGCTAGGTTCCTGTCTGCGAGAATAACAGAATATCATTAATAGTGTCAGGAATTGGTTCTTGACCGTGAGATGGGTCTCAATTTGGGGCAGTCATTGGTTGGGCTTTCCCTTAGTCTCTGCTCTAATTTGAGGCTACACATCTTATAGGCAGGTCACATTGTGGGTTGAAGGCTTTGTTGGTGGGCTGCTGTCATTTCTCCCCTCTGAGAGTCATACCTGTCTACAGGAAGTGGATATTACAGGATCCATATCCTCCACTGCTATGAGTCTCAGCTAAAATTGTCACCATAGAGCTCTGATGCTTCCCCCATCTCAGGTCTCTGACATGTCCTAGAGACTGCCCGCCCTCTCCCCAAGGTCTCCCTTCCCTCTCCTCTTCCCACCCACATATGATTGTCCCTCAATTCCATTCTTTCCACCCACTTCCTTCCTTCCATAGACCTCTACAATTTACTTTGTTTCCCATTCTGAGGAAAATTCAACCAACCTCCCTTGGGCCCAACTTATTTGGGTCTGTTGATTATAACATGGTTATCCTGTACTTTATGGCTAATATTCACTTACAAGTGAGTACATACCATGCATGTACTTTGGGTTACCTCACTCAGAATGATAATTTCTAGTCCTATCCATTTGCCTGCGAAATTCATGATTTCCTTGTTTTCAATGGCTGAGTAGTATTCCATTGTGTAAATGAAACACATTTCTTTTATCTATTCTTCAGTTGAGGGACATCTAGGATCTTTCAAGTTTCTGGCTGTTACAAATAAAGGTGCTATGGATACAGTGGAGCAAGTGTCCTTGCGGGATGATGGAGCATTTTTTGGATGTGTGCCAAGTTGTGGAATAGCTGGGTCTTGAGGAATAACTACTCCCAATGTTTTGCTACACTTCCAAATTGATTTCCAGAATGGCTGTACAAGTCTGCAATCCTACCGGAAGTGAAGGAATATCCTCCCTTGTTCTGCAACCTCACAAGCACGTGCTCTGAGTTTTTGATCTTAGCCATTCTGAGTGTAAGGTTGAGTTGTTTTGATTTGCATTTCCCTGATAAGTAAGGACTTCGAACATTTCCAGCTATTCAGTATTTCTCTGTTGAGAATTCTCTCTTTAGCTCTGTACCCCATTTTTAATTAGGTTACTTGGATTGTTTGTGTCTACATTCTTAAGATCTTTATATATTTTGCATATTATCCCCCTATCTGATGTAGAGTTAGTGAAGATCTTTTCCCAATGTATATGGTATAATTTTGTTCTAATGATGATGTTCTTTGACTTATAGATACTTTTTAGTTTCATGAAGTCCAGTTTATTAATTTCTGACATTAATGCCCGAGCAATTGATTTTCTGTTCATGAAGTTGTCTCCTATACCAGTATATTGAAAGCTATCCCCCCCTTTTTGTTCTATTAGATTTAGGGTGTCTGGTTTTGTGTTGAAGTCTTTGATCCATTTGGCTTGAGTTTTGTGCAGAATGATAAATATGCTTCAATATGTATTCTTGCAGACATTATTAGCCAACCTCATTTGTTGAAGATGCTCTGCCTTTTCCATTGTAGGGCTTTGGCTACTTTGTCAAAAATCAAATGTCCATAGGTGTCCATAGGTTTATTTCTGGTACTTCAATTAGACTCAATTGATCCACCTGCCTGTTTCTATATCAATATCATGCAGCTTTTATTAATATTTCTCTGTAGAACAGCTTGAAGTCAGGGATAGTGATACACCAGAAGTTCTTTAATAAAAGAATCAGGATCATTTTAGCTATCATGGACTTTTGTTGTTGTTGTTTTATTTTGTTTTTATCATATGAAGATGAAATGTTCTTTCAAGATTTGTAAAGAATTGTGTTGGAATTTTGATGTGGATTACACTGAGGAGTGGTTTTGGAAAGATGTACATTTTCCCTGCTATTCCTACCTATCCATGAGCACGGGAAATATTTCCATCTTTTGAAATCTTCAATTTCTTTCTTCAGATACTTGAAGTTCTTGGCACATAGATCTTTCACTTGCTTGTTTAGAGTCACACCAAGGTTTTTTTTATATTATTTGTGACTATTGTGAAATGTGTCCTCTCCCTTTATTTCCTTCTCAGCCTGTTTATCCTTTGTGTAGAGGAACGCTACTGATTTGTTTGAGTTAATTTTATATCCAGCCACTTTGCTGAAGTTGTTTATCAAGTTTAGGGGTTCTCTGGTGAAATTTTTGGTGTCACTTGAGTATATTATCATATCATCTGCAAATAGTGATATTTTGACCTTTTCCTTTCCAATTTGTATTCCTTTGACCTCCTTTTGTTGTCTGATTGCTCTGGCTAGGACTTCATGTAGTGTATTGAATAAGTAGGGAGAGAGTGGGCAGTCTTGTTAGTCCCTAATTTTAGTGGGATTGCTTCAAGTTTCTCTCCATTTAGTTTGATGTTGGCTACTGGTTTGCTGTATATTGCTTTTACTCTGTTTAGGTATGGGTCTTGAATTTCTGATCTTTCCAAGAATTTTATCATAAATTTGGAAAAGATCTTTCCCAATCCTACATCTGATAATGGGTTAATATCCAATATATACAAAGAACTCAAGAAGTTAGATTCCAGAGAATCAAATAATCCTATTAAAAATGGGGTACAGATCTAAAATCGAATTCTCAACTGAGGAATATCAAATGGTCAAGAAGCACCTAAAGAAATGTTCAACATCCTTAGTCATCAGGGAAATGCAAATCAAAACAACCTTGAGATTCAACGTCACACCACTCAGAATGGCTAAGATCAAAAACTCAGGTGGCAGCAGATTCTGGCGAAGATGTGGAGAAAGAGGATCACTCCTCCATTGTTGGTGGGATTGTAAGCTGGTTTAACCACTCTGTAAATCAGTCTGGCAGTTCTTCAGAAAATTGGACATAGTACTACCCAAGGACCAAGCTACACCACTCCTGGGCATATACCTGAAAGAAGCTCAAACATGTAACAAGGACACATGCTCCACTATTTTCATAGGAGCCTTATTTATAAAGGTTGTTGGATTTTTGTCAAATGCTTTTTTGGCTTCTTCTAGTGAGATAATTATGTGGGTTTTTTTCTTTAAGTTTGTTATATAATGGATTATACTGATGGATTTTCATGTATTGAACCACTATTGCATTCCTTGGATAAAGCCTACTTGATCTTGGTGGATTATATTGTTGATGTTCTCTTCAGTTCAATTTGCAAGAATTTTATTAAGTATTTTTGGATCAATGATTGTAAAGGAAATTGGTCTTAAATTTTTCTTTGTTGATTGTGTGGTTTTAGGTATCAGGGTAACTTTGACCTCATAGAATGAGTTTGGCAATGTTCCTCTCCCACCCCCCGCCCAACCCCATACCCCTGTTCCTTCTGTTTCTATTTTGTGAAATAGTTTAAAGTGTATTGTCATTAGCTCTTTTTAGAAAGTCTGATAAATTTCTGCACTAAACCATCTGGACTAGGGCTTTGGTTTTTTGTTGTTGTTGTTTATTTTTTGTTTTTTGTTTGTTTGTTTTGTTTTTCTGGTTGGGAGACTTTTTTTGAACTTGTACAGCATATGCTCTCCTTTATTATTAATTATTAATTCAGACACTAATATATCAGGTAAACAAAGAAACAGCATCTTTCTGCACAGTTCAAGGAAGCTTAGGAGTATTTTATCCACAGATTGACTGCTTTTACATCCTTGGGCGTTATAGGAATATTCAGGTAGTTTGCCTGATCTTGATTTAGATTTGGCAATTGGTATATGTCTAGAAAACTATCCATTTCATTTAGATTTTCCAGTTCTGTTAAGTATAGGCTTTTGAAGTAGGACTAGAAGTTTTTGTTATTTTTTTAATTTCTTCACTTTCTGTTGTTATGTGTCCTCTTTAGTTTCTGATTTTGTTTATTTGGATGCTGTCTCTCCACCTTTTAGTTAGTTTGGCTAGGGGTTAATATAGTTGATTTTCTCAAAGAACTACCTCTTTGACTCTTTGTAGTATTCTCTTTGTTTCTAATTGATTAATTTCAGCCCGAGTATGATTATTTCCTGATGTCTACTCCTCCTGGGTGTATTCCGTTCTCCTTTTTTTCCAGAGCCTTCAGTTGTAGTTTTTATTCATTAGCATGGGAAGTCTAGATTTTTTTTTAATGAGTGCTCAGTTGCTTTTTTCTTAGTACTTCTTTCATAGTGTCCTTTAAGTTTGGCTATGTTGTGCCACCATATTCATTGAATTCTAGAAAGTCCTTAATTTCTGCATTTCTTCTGTGACCAAGTGATTCTTGAGTAAAGAGTTGTTCAGTTTTCATGAATATGTAGGTTTTCTGTTGTTTCTGTTGTTGTTGAAGTTCAGCTTTAATCCATTGTGATATGATAAAGTGCATCTCAATTTTTTTGTATCTAGTGAGGCTTGCTTTATGACCAAATATATCATCAATTTTGGAGAAGTTTCCACGAGCTGCTGAGAGTAATGTATATTCTTTTGTGTTTGGGTGAACTTTTCTATAGATATGTTAGGTCCATTTGAATCACTATCTATGCTAGTTTCATTGTTTCCCTGTTTAGTTTCTGTCTAGATGACCTGTGCATTGGTGCGAGTGCGGTGTTGAGGTCTCCCACTACTTGTCTTTTAAAGTTTATTTAACTTTATTTATATGAGTACACCATTGCTGTCTTCAGACAAACCAGAAGAGGGCATTACAGATGGTCGTGAGACACCATGTGGCTGCTGGGAATTGAACTACGTACTTCTGGAATAGCAGTCAGTGCTCATAACTACAGAGTTATCTCTCTAGCCTCCTAGGTCTCCTAGTCTTAATGTCTATGATTTGATGTGTGATTTAAGCTTTAGTAATGTTTATTTTATGAATGTATGTGCTCTTGCATTTTGGACATAGATATTCAGAATTGAGATGTCTTCTTTGTGGATTTTTTCTTTGATACGTATGAAGTATCCTTTCCTATGTCTTTTGATTGCTTTTGGTTGAAAGTATATTTTATTGGATATTAGAATGACCATTCCAACTTGCTTTAGGGGTCTGTTTGCTTCAAAAACCTTTTCCAGCCCTTTATATGGAGATAACGACTATCTTTATTGCTGAGATGTATCTTTTGTATACAGTAGAATGATGGATTCTGTTTATGTATCCATTCTACTAGGCTATGTCATCTTCCTGGGGAAATGAATCCATTGTTGTGGAGAGATATTAATGACTAATGATTGTTACTTCCTGTTATTTTGCTGTTGGTGGTGAGTTGATTGTGTGTGTGTGTGTGTGTGTCTTTCTTTTCTACTTGTTTTAATGTTGTGAAATTATTTATTTATTGCATGTTGTTTAGTGTAATTAGAGTTATTGGTCTGGAGGCTTTCTTCTAGTATCCTTTGAAAATATTGTTTAAATTTGTTTTTGTCATGGAACATCTTGGTTTCTGCATCTATGGTCATTGAAAGTTTTGCTGGGTATTATACTCTGGGTGATATATGTGGTCTCAGAGTTTGCAAAACCTCTGCTCAGTCCCTTTTATCTTTTGGAATCTCAGTTAAGAAATCGGGTGTAATGCTGATCCACCTGCCTTATATGTTACTTGGCCTTTTTCCCTTACTGCTTTTAAAATTCTTTCTTTATTCTGTATATTTAGTGTTTTGATTATTATGTGGTGGGAGAATTTTCTTTTCTGGTTAAATCTGTTTGGTGTTCTGTAAGCTTTTAGTAACTATATACATATCTCTTATTTTAATTAAGGAAAATTTTCTTCTATAATTTTGTTGAAGAGATTTTCTGGGCCTTTGAGCTAAAACTCTTCTCCTTCAATTCCTATTATTGTTAGGTTTGGTCTTTTCATAACGTAGCAAATTTTATTGATGTTTTGTGTTATGAACTTTTTAGATTTTTGCATTTTCTTTCACTAATATATTGACTTCTATCTATCATGTCTTCTATACCTAAGATTCTCTCTTCCATTTCCTGTATTCTTTTGGTGGTGCTTACATCTATAGTTCCTGTTCTCTGTCCTAAGTTTTCAATCTCCACGATTGTCTGTTTGTGTTTTCCTTATTGCTTTTATTTACCTTTTCAGGTCTTAGACAGATTTATTCATATCTTTTAGCTGTTTGTTTTTTCCTGAAATTTTATATTTACTTGTTTCCTATTTTAATTCCTTTACCTGTTTGAATGTATTTTTTCTCTATTTTCTTAAGGGATTTATTCATGTCCTCTTTAAAGTCCTCTATCATCTTTATAAGATTGAATTTAAAATCCTTTTCTTGTGCTTCAGTTTCATTTGGATATCAAGGGCTTGCTGTAGCAGAATAGGTAGACTCTGGTGCTGCTATATCAGCCATGATATTGTTGATTGTGTTCTTATGCTGTCCTTTGAGCATCTGGTTTTCCCTTGCATTGGCTGGATGGTTCTGATAGCAGCAGGACTTCCTGGGAAGGGAGGAGAAACCATGGGCCAGACAATGGAGCTCAGGATACCAGATTCTGCTGGCTGTGCAGACCCCACTCTGTAGGCTGTGTTACACTTTTACCCAACTGGGATGGTGGGTGATTCTGACTAGGATGGTATTGGTGGAGCTGGTTAGTTTTGAAGCCTGCAGAGGTTTCCATGGGGATGCAGGATGCCCATGTCCTGCAAGGCTCCTCCAGACTGAAGAGCAAGCTGAAAGATAGACAATGGGGCTCAGGGGTTGTTGGGCAACTCATCCCTGCAGGACATCCCAGGCGGTCCAATAATAATTTATTGTTGACTACTTGTAATTCTTGGCCTCCCATGGTTAGAAACTCTGTCTCATACTTTGCAGGCATTTTTGTATTTGTTTTTATTCATTTATTTACTTTGTTTTTCATCTTTTCATGTATGTATATAATTTTGCTCCTTTTCACCCCGCACTGTCCTGTCTCACCCTCCCTTTGTCTCCCAGTGAGTCTCTTCTTAGCAAGGCCCCTCTGCTCCTTTTGCGCTCCTTGTGTATGTGACTACTTAGCATGTACAGGCCAGCCTGCAGACATGGGGTCAGAAGTTATTTACAGGGAAAAGGCCTCCATGTGCACTTTTGAAATTTTTGTGGGCCCCTTGAGTTTAAACAATGTCCAACTACAAGAAAAACTCAGGCTGACTCAGGTATCAGATTTTATATCTATTCCTTTTCCATTATCAGTCAATTCTGCAGTGATTTTCTACAGCCATACAACATTTATAATAAAGTCTATATGATTATATTTATATAGTCATCTTAAACAGAAATCAAATATATTATCTCTTTCTCAGAGCCATCTCTTTTTTCTGCAATGTGACCCATCTGAGTCTTTTTACTTCTTTAGGTGTCTTCCCAGCCTACACTGGTGCCACTCTGACTTCTCTCACAGGTGTCTCTATAACATACTATTCTAACCATTTTTTTAACATTCATTCGCTGTGGGTGTATGTGTATGTGGGTCATGGTAGTGGTGGTGTTGGTGTATGTCCATGAACATATTCCATAGCACATATGCAGTATGTGTGTTCATACATGAACATTGAACATATATAGGGTGTGTGTGTGTGTGTGTGTTTTATGTGTGTTTGTATACATGAAAGTATGCCATGGTATACACGCAAAGGTCAAGGACAATGTGCAAGAAATGATTCTCTCCTTCCACAATGTGGGTCCTAGGGGAAAAACTCAGGTCAGCAGGCTTGGAGATAAGCACTTCTACCCACTAAACCATTTCACTAGACCTTATTATTAATCATTCATAATTTCTCCCCTTCTCTTTTTTTTCTGTTTCTCATCCAAATTTCCTATAATGTACATGTGATTCTCTTGTTGTTCTTGCAGGGGATCAGTATAGTGTAACCTTTAAGATGGTATCACTAAGTTGGGTCTTGTGGTATGCTGGACATCCTATTAATATCATATTGCAAAATTAAAATTGCATAAAAGAAACAAGTAGCTCATTGTTAGAAATACACTCTCTATGTGCATTATCCTAGATCCAATGCCCTATACCAAAAACCTAAATGTTGTAGTCGCATCCTGCTGTACATTATATAATTTATTCATACTTATTAACTTTAGAAATGTGTCGAATTAGCTCCAATATCTTTATGATTTATAACACAAGAGCTTTACTTTGTTTTATTTCCTAGAACAGAAGATAGCAACTTAGACATAATATATACACATGCTATATTACATGTATATTATATACACATGTATACATATATGCATATGTATACACATGTATATATGCATATATGTAAGTATATATAGTCATATGTAAAAAGTGTATAATATATGTAATATGTACATAATATAGACATTATACACATATGTATATATACATATATTAGATAATATATGCATATATCATATATATGTATACATAAACACATATACAATAAAAATGTGGCATTTTCTTAACTATACTGTAACAGTAATGGATCAATTTCCATATTAGAGCTATGTCAATACAACCTCTTATGCTATCTTAACATATTAGCTGAGCTATGTTTTCTCATGTTTCCCTGGCTTTCTTCAAAAAATAGATCTATTGCATGAATCTAAAACAAGACAAATTATAATTGTATAAAGCACAAAGATTTAATTTCACACACATATGCACATATAATTACATGTTGCATCCTGGAATATAAGTTTTTATATCATAGGTAATTCTTCCTCTTTAATCTCTTAACATTGTAGTATAAAACAATAAGCAAGTGGATACTTAACAAATGGTCTTAATGAAAAATGATAATTATATTATTTAGGGTAAAATGACTCTCAGTGTAAACAACAGTTAAGTTAACTTCAATCAATGAAGCTGCAATCCCAAGGAAAATGGTTGTGATGCTATTTGCTGTCACGTTTTATTCAATAAAATTTTATTATAGAAAATTGCTATAATACAAAAATTTAAGTCAACATTGCAACAGATTACTTCATTGAATTTATGTTAGTAAGGAAATATCCAATAGGATTGTGACATTAAATTTTTAGAGGTAAATCTCAAAACTATTCATCACAACCTCCCCCTCACCCCTTCTAACCTCTTGTCTTTATTTGCCATAATTCCAGTGTTGGTTGCACAATAGTACAGCCACATTCTTCATTCACCAAGAAATCAGTTCAACTAAGAGTAAGAGAAACTTGGCAATGGTAACAACAGAATGGGCTACGTTCTTAGAAGAACAATGGACAGTTATCCATCAGGGAAGCACCTTAATGGATCCCACTTTGATCTCTCTTGGTTCTCTTTAGACCTTAGTTAGGATGTTAGGCATTGCACTTCTGACTGTGCTCTTTTCATTTCAGATGTTTGAAAAGTCGTAAGTCTTCAAATATATATTCCATGTTGGATGAGGATGTATTCTGAGTATGATGAGGCAGGGGGAACAGCAAAAGGAGAGGCCGATGCCTTTCATTTATGAGATAATTTAGATCTACCAGGATCCTTACCTACCTAACATTGACATAAGTCTTGACAACTCACTCCTTTTAGTGCATTTCTACTCAGTACTCTTGTGTAGACCATGAACTCCACTTTGAGTGACATATTATATACTATGTCTTTGAAAAGCATAAGTAATATGTTCTCAGGTTCAGAGACAGGACTAAATGGTATCATGAGGTATTTCTCATGAGGAGTAGACTATGTTGGTTTTTATCAACTTCTATATACTTATTCAAAATAGATTTTTGTGTTTAATTGAGCATTCATTCTAAACTGAATTATGAAATGGACAAATAAAATTAAAGAGTCACACAGGCACTAAGATATTACTACAAGAACGTATAATTTACATGGATACATAAATGTGATTAGAAATATTTGGAGATGAAAAAAAGGAAGAATGAATCTCCTCAGAGAGTTTTTGCAAAATCAAGACCATCCTCACTTCTGAAAAACAGTGATTAAAATACACATATGTAGACCTGGAGAAGTGAGAGAGTACTAATAGAGCCCTTTGATAATCTGTAAATATGGCATTTCTCTGTCTGCATCTCAGTAATGGCATAGCTTAAGCAAACTTCTCCACATTGGTAAGACAGAGCTTTTATTCTCCAATATATCTACCTTTGATGAATTTTCCCAAGAGCACAGTTACTAACATCGTAAAATATCATTCTTAAAGAAAACCTCGTAACATTAAATACATAGGTTAGACAGGAGAGAAAAAGGAAAGAATGCTGGAGCTAGAGAGGAAGAGCAAGAGACAGGAAGGGAGAGGAGGCAGAGAGGGAGAGAAGAAGGAAGGAAAGAAAGAGGTGGGGGGGGACTGAGACATCAGAGGCCTCTGAACAACTGTTGGCTAGTCTCAATTTCACAATGAGTCTGAAAATTTTGGCCCTAATGACCTCCCTTTTTTTCCCTCTGTCCCAATAGAGTAAGAATGTGCCTGGATATTGCTAGAATAAGCTGGACAGAGATTTAGAAAAGATGTTCATTCTGGGAAGATAGCAGACACCTGGGAGCAGAACTTGAGTGTTGTAAAGAGTGTCTAGTTGTGGAACAGTGTGAACTGTGTTTGAACTCGCCTCAGCACAACTTCAGCGAGCACCATTTCTGGGCCTTTAGGGACTAGAAAAGACGATGCTCAGTCTACAGTCTGACATTTATGGGAGCCTCCACCATTGCACTCTATGACCCAGTTGGCAGAAACAAACACCAGAAAAAGAAAGTATATTTTCTCTCTGGGAATATGTTATGTTAGGAGATCTGCAGGCAAAGGGCACACAAAACTTAACAGGGAGTTTTGAGAAATATAAAGTATGACGTAAAAGCCATAGATGACAGAAAGAGATCAATGAACATAAATGAGACAATAAGTATATTGAGAACCACACATTTATTCCACTGATGTTGAATAATATCATGAACAATCTAAAACCATGTACCAAAACAAACAGTAAATACAATAAAACAAACTAAAACGAGTTCAATCTCACATGGAAGAAATAGGAGGAGAAGCATGTATAGTTCTTTTATAATGTTTACCTTTATTTATGTGGGGGTGGGGGTCTGAGTGCCACCTGTGCACAGCAGTTGTTCAAAGATGGCAGAAGCCAATGCATTCCCTAGAGGTGGAGTAACAGGAAGTTACACTTGGTGTACAGAATAGTGAGCTGTGTCAAGCAGAGTAAAATGGAAGCTCCTGAACACTAATAACATTTCATTTCTTTATCTGATTCTTAAATAAATATAGTCATGTTTGTGAACACTTGTTGACACACCTATGAGATATATATATATATATATATGACTTCATAGTATATTATTTATGAACAAGATCATTTTATAATCTTAAACATATAAGAATATAATCTTACAGACAGATAAAGAGTAAGAAAATTATTTGTCTCACAAAGGGAGAGTAAGAGCTTATGCATGGCTGGTGGGGGAACTCAAGATAATCTTCAGAGCTTTCTCCCCAAGATCATGTCCTCTCAGCCAGGCCTCAGAGCCCAGGTATTCTTTCCTTTTAGAAGTGAAACAGCTCAATTATTTTCTCATTTCAGCATGAAAACAGATTCAAACAAAACCAGTATTTTCAGAATGAATATATCTTAACTGTCAAATATGCAGCTCTAAAACTGTTAAACTACTTAATTTCATATTATACTAAAAAGGAAATAAATGTTGGTTTTACTGATCTCTGGAGATACGGAGATAAGCCCTAAGTGAGTGTGGTAAACAAACATGCTAAATAGGAGAAAGGTAGCGATCACTGTAAAACAGTGACAACAGGTAATATCAATTCTCAATTGTGTCAATGGCTTAAACAGCCTTTCTGTTTTTACATAGGAAATAAAAGAACACAAAGGGAAAGAAAACGAACAATTAACCTCTCTGACACCATCAACCACACCATTTTCTCCATCTGAAAAACTCTTTACTGTTTCCAGTTATGAAATGGTTGGGAATGATTGCATAGGAGAGATGCACGGAAAGGGCAATGAAGTAGGTTACGGAGGTGGCAAAGCTATCCACAGACGCCCTCATGGGTCCATCCCACCTCAAATGCATTTCCTCCAGGATTTCAGGAAATGGAATATTCTCGGCATGGGTTTTAAATAATGAATCTAGGCATTTAGATATCACTGGGCAGATCAGAAGAAATGGAATGTATTTTAACTGTCACTCTACTCTTGGTTTCTCTTAACAACATGATTAGTAGGGTATTTTTTTTTTTTTGTATCCCTAAATAAGCATAGTCATGGAATCTGAGAAGAGATGTTGGAGCTTTGGTGATTTTGCATCACCCCACCAAAATCGATTTCTGAGTGAAATCTTGTTGCTTATGCCAGTTTTCAGTCAACAATACTTTTAGTGTTACTCTTATTTGTTAAGTAAAATTTTCTTTTTATAAGTTGTTATAAATTAGTGTAAGTCTACTACACCTATAAGGTAGTTTATAAAATAATATATTATTTTGTTGACATACTTGGGTCCCTTTGTTACATTTTCAATATTTTTTGTCTTATATTCCACCCTGTTTGTGTGTCTAGAGAGAAGTTTCCAACAAAAGTATACATTAATTATATAAGCAAATTAATCTACTTATGAATTCTGGTTTCTCGGATATCATATCATATCATGTTTTAAACTAGTTCCTACAGAAGTCATCGAATATCAATTATCAAGCTCCTAAATATTAGCCTAAGAATTTTTTGTTATTTTATTGTGTGTAGAAGTTTACTGGTTTTGTTTTTAAGGATAAGAATGCATTGAATTCATATTGTGTTTAGGGTATCTGTTGTCATAATCCATTTTTTATTAATCTCTCACCCATATTCATTTATGGTTGTATCTGGATCTATTTATTGAGTCTTAGTACTCTATTATTGATCTGGGGTGTATAATGTCACCTATTTGTTTCCATTAGTTTGAAACATTTAGTATCCCCCTTGGTAATGCAACCCTAATCTTTTAGCATTTTACATGCAAAATACATTCCCATGCTAAATATTAAATAGGATTAAGGGCATTTTCCTTTATCAATAGACTTAGAAGTATGGTATCGCTTGTAGACATAGTTTGAAATAATAAAACATGATTCCCACTTTCAGTAACAAATCACAAACTATTGGAAGTTAATGTTGGATATATATTCATTTTTTGACCAACAAGCTAAATATACTGTTGTGACAAATGCACTATTGGTCATAAAACAAATAGATTTGCCTTTTCTGCCCCTCTGTTGTCTTATTTCTAAAATACTTAAGTCTGTGATTCTTTTCATTTTAAAGGCATTGTTGCTCTTCCAGAATCTTCCTTCTCATTATTAAAAATAATGACTGAAACATCCACACTTTGGTATGATCTTCTTCTCGAGTTTCAGATAGTCTGTGAGTTGTATCTTGGGTACTCCAACCCAACTTCTTTTTGGCTAATATCCACTTATCAGTGAGTACATACCATGTGTGTTCTTTTGGGACTGGGTTACCTCACTCAGGATAATATTTTCATGTTCTATCCATTTGCCTGTGAATTTCACGAAGTCGTTTTTAATAGCTGAGTAGTACAAAGTGTGGATGCTACAGTACTACCCAGTAGGGGGAAGAGAATAATCTCTGGGAAGTAGAGGGAGAGAGGGATCTGGGATGGAGAGAAAGAAGGGGTGTAAGGAGGGGACAGTTCAGATATGGGAGGAGATGGGGATGATGCACAGAAGACCGGGAATTTGAAAGTAGGTGTGTTAGCAGTGGGGAGGGGGAACTGCGGGTAGCCACTAAAAAAATCCCAGACGCCAGGGACCCAAGAGTTTGGCAGGACTCAACAGGAGGGACTTTAGCCAAAATACCCAACAAAGAGGAGATAGAACTTGTAGAGACCATATCCAGTAGATAGGGCATGGCCCTCAGGTGAGGGATAGGGCCACCTATCCACCTCAAAAATATTAATCCAGAATTCCTCCTGTTAAAAGGAAATGCAGAGAAAAAGAGTGCAGTAGAAAATGAAGGAAAAGCCATCCAGACACTGCCTCACCTAGGATCCATCCCATCTGTAGACATCAAACCCAGACACTATGGCTGATGCCAAGAAGTGCTTACACTAATGGGAAACCAGTATAGCTGTCCCAGGAAAGGCTCTGCCAGAGCTGGACCAATACAGGTGCAGATGTACACAGCCAAACATTGGACTGAGCATGGGGACCACAATGGGGAATTTAGGGCAAGGACTGTAAGAGCTGAAGGGGTTTGTAGCTTCATAAGAACAACAACAATATCAAGCAACCAGAACCCCCAAAACTCCCAGGGAATAAACCACTAACCAAAGAGTACAAGAGTATACGAGGGTATCCAAGGCTCCAGCTGGATACGTAGCAGAGGATTGCTTTATCTGGTATCACTGGGAGAGGAGACCCTCAGTCCTAGGGAGGCTTGATGACCCAGGATAGGGGAACACTTGACCGCTGAGGCAGGAGTGGGTGGGAGGGTCGGAGAGCACCCTCATAGAGACAGGCGGGAGAGAGGAGGGGATAGGGGGCTTATGGAGGGGAATTTGGGAAGGAGGATAACATTTGAAATGCAAATAAAATAACCAATAAAAATGAATAATGGCTGAAAAAGCTTCCCAGTTATTAACAGCACTTGATGCTATTTCCAATTATCTGAGGATTCTCCAGATTGATTCCCAGAGTGGTTGTACCAGTTTGCAATTCCACAAGCAGTGGGGGAATGGTCCTCTTTCTCCACATCCTCACCAATATGTGCTGTCACCTGAGTCTTTGATCTTAGCCATTCTGGTTGGTGTAAGGTGGAGTCTCAGGGTTGTTTTTATTGACATTTCACTGCTGACTAAGAATGTTGAACATTTCTTTAAGTGTTTCTCAGCTATTTGAGATTTCTTTGTTGGGAATTCTTTGTTTAGTTCTATACCCCATATTTTGATTGGGTTTATTTTGGTTTCTCGGGTGATTAGTTTCATGGGTTCTTTATATATTTTGGATATTAGCCCTCTATCAATGTGGGGTTAGTGAAGAATTTTTCTCAATCTGTAGGCTGTCGATTTGTCCTGTTGACTATGCTCTTGCTTTACAGAAGTTTTCCAGTTTCATGAGGTTCTGTTTATCAACTCTTGATCTAGGAGCATGAAACATTAAAGTTCTGTTTAGGAAATTTCCCCCTGTGCCAACAAGTTTAAGGCTCTTTCCCATTTTCTCTTCTATTAGATTTAGTGTATCTGGTTTTATGTTGAGGTCCTTGATCCTCTTTGACTTCACTTTTGTGCAAAGTGAAAAATATGGATGTATTTTCATTTTTCTACATACAGAATGCCAATTAGACCAGTACCTCTTTTTTCCGTTGTATATTTTTGGTGTTTTTTTTTTTTTGTCAAAGATCAAAGTGTTCATAAGTCTCTGGTTTTATTTTTTTTTCTGGGTTGTCAGTTCTTTTCCAATGATCAACATGTCTGTCTCTATACCAATGCCATGCAGTTTTCTTTATCACTATTGCTCTGTAATACTGCTTGAAGTCAAGGATAGTGATTCCCCCCAGTTCTTTTATTGTTAAGAACTATTTTCACTATTCTTGGCTTTTTACTTTTCCAGATTTGAGAATTGCTTTTTCCATGTCTTTGAAAAATTGTTTTGGGATTTTGACTGAGATTACATTGAATCTGTAGATTGCTTTTGTAAGATAGCCATTTTTACTATGTTAATTCTGCCAATCCATGAGCATATAAGATCTTTCTATTATATGAGACCTTCAATTTCTTTCTTGAGAGACTTGCCCCATCATGCCACAGGGGCATGTGTTCCACTATGCTCATAATAGCCAGAAGCTGAAACCAGCCCAGATGTCACACAACAGAAGAATGGATACAGAAAATGTGGTTCATTTACATAATGGAATACTACTCAGCTATTAACAACAAGAACATCATGGATTTTCCAGGCAAATGGATGGACCTAGAAAATATCATCCTGACTGAGGTAAAGCAGACCCAAAAGGACACGCATGGAATGTAGGAATGTATTCACTAATAAGTGTATATTAGCCCCAAAAGTACAGAATACCCAGGATACAATCCACAGAACTCAAGAAGGCTAACAAGGATGCTTCAGTCCCACTTGGGAGGGAGAAGAAAAATTCATAGGAGGGGATAGTAGGGAGGGAGGGACCTGGGTGGGAAAGGAGACAGGGAGGTTAAAGGGGAACGTGATCAGGGATAGGGCAGAGGGAAGAGGACTGAAGCCCTGAGGCCCAGCAGAAAGAATGCAAACAGGCAACCTCTGGAGGTAGAACGTGGGAGGACCCTCTAGAATGAACCAGAGATCTGGGAGGTGAGAGACACTCAGGACTCAGAAGGAGGGACCTTAGATTAAATGCCTTACATGGGGGAGAGGGAACTTGTAGAGTCTACTTCCAGTAGAAAGAAAACATGTCAAGTGGAGGGATGTGGTTGCTTTCCCACAGTCAAAAACTCTGACCCATAATTGTTCCTGTTTGAAAGAACTGCAGGAACAAAAGAGGAAAAGGAGGTCCAGTGACAGGCCAAAACTGGGATCCAGCTCAGGGGGAGGCCCAAAGATCGGCCCTATTATTGATGCTATAGTGAGCTTAGAAACAGGAGCCTATGCTGATTGCCCTCCAAAAGGCCCACCAAGCAGCTCAAAGTATCAGATGCAGATATGTATATCCAATCAACGGACAGAACCTGGTGAGCCCTGGGTTAAATTAGGGGAAAGCTGGAAGAAGCTGAGGAGGAGGAAGACCCTATAGGAGGACCAGCAGTCTCAACTAACCTAGACGCCCAGGATCTCTCAGACCCCGAACCACCAACCAGGCAGCATACACCAGCTGGTATGAGGCCCCAACACATATACAGCAGAGGGCTGCCATGTCTGGACTCAGTCAGAGAAGATGCACCTAACCCCCAGCAGGGAGTGGGGAGGTCTGATGGGATAAAGGGGAGGAGGAAATCCTCTTGGAGATGTGTGGGAGGGGGCGGTGTGGGATATAGAACAGTGGGAGGGTAAACTGGGAGGGGAATAAGGTCTGGACTATAAAAAGATTAAAGAATAAATAAATAAAAATTAAAAAAAGAGTATTTGATGCTCTTGCAAATGTGGGGTTCAGTTCCCAGCACTCACACAGTGCTCACAAACATCTTCAACCACAGTTTAAAGGGAGGGAGAACTGACACCATATTTTGACCTCCACGGTCATAAGACACATTCATAAAGGCAACAAAACAGTCATGTGCATAAGATTATGTATTAGTAGAAACCAGTATTGTGCATGTCCTTTAGGAGTTGCTCAGACATCCTAAACCATCTAACATAAAAGACTCGTTACCCACATTGGTTTGCACACTGGCCTGAGCACCCGGGTCTTTCTTGCATCTATAAGCTCCAGTTTCATTTGTTTCCTTCTTTTCTTTTCTAAGAGCTTCAACATACTTTAAGCAGTGTTTGCCTCTACACATATTAATCACATATGATAAATTGTTCTACTGCACGCCATTAGAAATCCCTCCTTCATGTTGTGTGCTCTGGGCAGAGTGCTCTGTAGCTACTCTAGTATATCCATGGCATCCCGTAATTGTGAGTGATGGGACAGCATGTGCAATGAACACATGAGTGACGGGGGGTCAGCTCAGTGGGACACACAGGTGACCTAATCTCAGACCTACAACATAGTACTATGTTAGTTCATGAGATGACACCAAATAAGAACTATACCATTTACACTTTAATTTAGCACCAATCAAATTGGCATTTATCTCTGCTTTTCTTTTCTGTATTTGTTTTCGGTTCCTTGTAATTTTGGAATCAAAAATGAAGTAACACAGGAGGCAAAACTTTCTGAGAATTTGAAAATTACTCAAATCTAGTTGGCTTCTTATAACTGACCTTTCCTACCACTTGTGAAGATAAAAGGCATAAAGACACTTTTTGGATTTCCTAGTCATATAAATGAATTTAAACAAAATATCCTCAGAATGAAAATTTCAAGACAGCAAAAAAAGAAAAGTGAAGCTCAAAAGAATATGTCTTGCGATCAGCTTGTCTTGATCTTGATTTACTTGTCTTATTACTTTTATTTTTACTATGTAATGCTATCAAAGTTGAAATCAAATATTATATTTAAATTTATCTTTTATGGCACAAAGTGTATTACATGTTATTCATACATAGCATATTTGACTGACCAAAGTAAGTACTTGCCATTTTACTACAGTATATTACACATTCCATTTATACATTTTTCACATAAGTATTTCATTTATTTATTTTAGGTTATAAGCACTACAAACCAATATCCTCTACTTCACTAGAAACCGGGAGTGTCTTGAGGATTGCAGACATAAGCACACGTGTACCAGACCTTCAGCAATTCTGATAAATGGACCTGTGTGGTTTTAGGCTCTGTTTTGTTCTTTTCTTCTCTTTTCTTTCTTTCTTCTTTTTTTATTTTCTTTTTTTTTTCCAAATCAGCTGGGACAGGCCAGGTGACAAATGATTTCCATTAGCTTCAGTAGAATGGAAACAAAACAGATCAATACGAATGATTTGCAGCAACTTAAGATCATAAATTTCCATCCACCTTCATACATCATTTTAATATAGAAGCTTTTTCTTCTCAGAGCAAAGGAAAAAAAGTCACTAGGGAATTGCAAATTCTGGTTACAGAACACTGTCCCTGATTTAAGGTGAGATCATTTTAATGCACTATTAATTTTATTCCAACGGTACACAACAATATTATTTTAAAATATGGCAAACACTAAAAATGTTAATGAGCCATGTTCTAGAAAATTAATTTAACCTGCAAATAAGTTGTGTAAAAAACACCATAAAGTGCCTAAGTCTACAGTGTGAAGTTTTTGTTGCTATTTTAGTTTAAGACTGTCATTGTTTGTGGGAAATTGTTTCTGTGATTATTTTTCTTCTTAAGTATTTTTTATTATAATGTTTATCTGAGAAAAGTACTTTCCATTCTTTGTTCCAATAAATGTGATTTGCATCATGTGACATGGCTCAATAGTACAAAATTATAGAAGAAAAGAAAGGGATGGAGGGGACCAGGAGGATAAAACAAATCGAACAACAGAAAAGTCAATCAACATTATTCTACAATTGTCCCTAACTGGTTTCTGATGTGGTTGTGACAAACTACAGAGACTCACAGAACACCTAATGATCACCAAGGGAGGCAGCTAATAGAATTATTTATCTATAAGATCTCCAGGCCCATAAAAATCTGAACATAAAACTGTCAGTCATGCTCCATATACTGTAGACAGTGCTTGGTTGTACCCACAGAAAATGACAGAGCCTCATTGGGCACTCACAGGACCTCCCCAGCTGCTTTTAAAGAAAGATACTTTTATGGGTGGTTCAAACCCCACACCATACTCTGAGAGACAACTAGAGAAAAGCAGCAGGGAAAAAAGCAGACGTGGGGTCTAATCAGATGGATAATATTGCTCAAATGAACAAGGAAAAAGGGGCTGACCCCAGCTTCTTCAGAACCCTAATATACTACCTAATCGTAGAACCTAGATTCATTTGAAAGAAGCCTCAGCTAAGAAAGTTTTCTGCTGGGTTGGGGATTTAGCTCAGTGGTAGAGCGCTTGTCTACCAAGCGCAAGGCCCTGGGTTCGGTCCCCAGCTCCGAAAAAAAGAAAAAAAAGTTTTTTGATCAGAATAACCCGTGAGCATGCTTGTGGAGAACTGACTGGATGTTGTAGTTGATGCAGGGGGGCCTAGTTCTATTCTGGATGGTAACATCTCTGTATCGTGGATCCAGAGCCATGCAAGAACGCCAACCAAGCATGAGCCCACGAGACAGTCTGGGACAGATCCAGCAAACAGCGTTTCTCCATGATTCAACCTCTTCGATTTTTTTTTTTTTTTTTTTTTTGCCCTGACTTGCCTTCATGGTGGGCAATGGCCTTGAAATACAGGCCAAATATACTTTTACTTCTTCTAAGTTGTTTCTCATCAGAGTGTTCGATCACAGCGACAGGAGAGAAGCAGAGAGAGACAACTGATCAAAATGCTGAGAGCAAGTATTGTGGGATGTTCAGCTCTAACTGATGCATCTACGACACAGCCACCATGTCTAAGGTTGACAAAATATCCCAGAGTGGGGAGCGGAAAGACTCCAAGAGTCACAGGACCAGAACATTGTCATAAAGTGATGTCTTCTATGTTTGAAAAGGAAGGTACACCCATGAAATCCCAATTTGGTTGTCAAAACAAGAGCTGAAAAATGGCAATTGGCACACAAAAATGAATGGGAGAGGGTAATCTCAAAAGTCCTTACTCGCAGTCGAAGAGCTATGGGTACTCATTGGTTTCAGAGAGACAAAGAGTTAGTCTTTTCTTGGCGTAAGCCTCCTGATATGTTTTTTTCCAAAATGTGTAACAGTTTAAGCCTTTGCCATATTTCCTTAATATTTTTAGAAAATTACAGATCTAGGAGACAAGATTCCTCTCAGAAGCAGTGTAGCTAGACTTGGCCTCAAGGTGAAGTTATCTTTCTAGTATGACATGGTGGTAATGGAAGGGCCAGTTAGCTGCTGGATGAACTTATTATTACAGGGATTCTCCCATAAGGAGATACAATATTTGAGGCAGTGGACACACTGCAGAGAAATAAGGGTGATAATGCACTATTTTTAAAACACTAGGCTATCTTTCCCTTAGTTTTGAAAGACAGGGAACAGTAGTGTTGGGCAGAGGTTAAGCAGTTAAGAGTGTGCCCTTTCAAAGGATCAAGTTCAGCTCCTACATGGTAGTTTACAACCTAGCTTTACTCCAGTTTCCATGGATCCAATGCCATCTCCTCACCTCTGTGGGTACCAGGTCATGTATGTGCATACACACACACACACACACACACACACACACACACACACACACACACACACAAATTTGAATGATCTGGATATTAACTTATACTTTAGGATGCAAATATGCTGATTTTTTTATTTTTTTTCAATCCTTGAGACTTTTATACATGAATACAATAAACCATGTTATCAACCAACTGTTCTTTTATTCATTTCTCACATACAGTCTGTCCCTTCTCTTCTTCATGCCTCCTCCTCCTCTTTCTTCTTCTCCTTCTCCTCCTTCTCCTTCTCCTCCTCCTTCTTCTTCATGCCTTCTCCTTCTTCCTCTTCCTTTTCCTCTTCTTCCTCCTTTTCCACTTCCCCCTCCTTCTTTAGGATAATGCATTATGTCTAAAGAGAAGATGTTATAATGCCTTCCACTGCAGCAAGGGAAACTCAGTGGTCTTCCCCTGACAGATATGTAGTCTATTTCCTGTTCCTGGCTAGCTATTAGATATCTAGTCTATTTCTAATTCCTGGCTGGCTATTTGACTATAGTAACAATGAACAGAGTTGGACAAGTGTCTCTGGGTCCTTTGGTACAGCCAACAGTGGCACAGTTGGATCTTGACCTAGATCTACTCCCAGATACCTGAGGAACTGCCATACTAACGTCAACAGTAAGAGTTTGCACCCCCACCAGCAATGGATGACTCTTTCTCCCACATCCTCATGAGGATTTGTTTTATCTTGGCCATTCTCACTAGTGTAAGGTGAAATCTCAAGGGAGTTTTGATTTATCTTTCCGTGATGACTGAAAATGTTGACTGTGTTTTTGGGTCCATCTCCGACCTTTGTGCTTGCTCCTCTCAGAACTCTCTGCTTAGATCTGTATTCCAGTTTTAAAATTTGTTTTTTTTCTTATTGTCTAGTTTCTTTGTTTTTGTTTGATTCTTTATATTTTAGATAACAGCCCTTTATTAGATGTGTGGTTGTTAAGCATCTTTTCCCATCTTATAGCCAATCATTTCATCTAAATGATTTGCATATAGAAGCATTTCAGTTTCATGAGATCACATTTATCTATTGTTGTTCATAGCACATTTTATATCAGTGTTCTGGTTAAGAAGTTCTTTACTGTGTCAATAAGTGCAGGACTATACACAGCTATCTCTTCTAGCAGATTCAGTGTATCTGTACTTATGTTGTCAGGGAGGTCTTTGATCCATCTGAATTTTTTATGCAGGCTGAAAAGTGTGGACCTGCTTACATGCTTCTACATGTAACCATGCATTTTGATCTGCACCATTTGTTTAAGATGTTGTCCTTTTTCCAGTGTATATTTTTAACTTCTTTGCCAAAAAACAAAAACAAACAAACAGCAACAACAACAACAACAACAAAACCCAAACAGGTTTTGCACTGTAGTGATTTGAACGTGTTTGGCCCAAGAAGTGGCTCTATTTGAAGGTGTACCTTTGGAATAGGTGTGTTTCTGTGGGTGTGGGCTTTAAGACCCTCTTGCTAGCTGCCTGGAAGCCAGTCTTTTCCTGTTTGCCTTCTGAAGACGACATAAAACTCTCAGCTTCTCCTGCATCCTGCCTGCCTGGATGCTGCCATGTTCCTGCCTTGATAATAATGGACTGAACCTCTGAACCAGTAAGCCAGCCCCAATTAAATGTCATCCTTATAAGAGTTGCCTTGGTCATGGTGTCTGTTTCCAGCAGTAAAACCTTAACTAAGGCATGAACTTATGTCTGAGATTTAGTTCTGTTCCCACTGATCACCGTTTGTGCTTCTATGCCAATACCATGCGATTGTTATTACTATAGCAGTAGAACAATTTTAGATTAGAGATGATATTACATTCTGCAGTTCCTTTATCTTTTAGTGTCTACTTTAAAGCTTCTGCATGTTTTACTTCCAGACAAATCTGAAACTTGTGCTTTCAAGTTCTGTAAATAATTGTGTTGGAACTTTGATGTATGTGTTCTTGAACGAAATTTAAAGAACCCCAAATGATTAGAAATCATATCCCAATATCATAAATCTATAAAACATATAAAATCTGTCTTTAAAAAGTAATATAAATTGTAGCCATACAAATGGTTTAAAATTAACATAGTAAAATTTAAACATGTGATCAAGTATTGAAAAGTAACTCAAGTTTATTAGTCATGAGGGGAAGGCAGAAGACTGTTCTTAATAATTGTATAAAAATGGGAAAATTAGTTTGTGAGAGTGGTGAAGAGCTCACTGCTGCTCTGAGCACATATAAACCTAGGCAGTCCTTATGAGAGAAGTTTGGTATCTAATAATTAGAGGATTTGAAAAGCTTGATATTTTTCTTAGGTATATTCACAGTGGGAATACATTCACATGCAGAATCGGAAACACATAGATGTATGTTTATAGCTTTATTATAAAGGTTTTAAACTAGAAACTATTTACATATTCATTAAAATGAAAACAGATAAACTTAGCATATTTAAATGATGAAACATTATGCAGAAATCATGAGAAAATGAGTCATGTTAGTTATATTTGATAATGTAGATATCACAAATTTAATACTGAATATTTTGATCCTAATCTAGACTCCAACTAGCATGCATTCTGATGTTCCACTCATGTAATTTTGGAATATGGACAAAATACTATGAAATATACTTAGGTGTATCTCTTGAGTGTATCTCCACACTGTGATGGAATTGTTGCCATCAAACTGAGGATAGCAGATGACTTAGATTAAAAGAGAAGTTTATGATTGGGGTTTGTAGGTTGGTTATAAGATTTTATACTTGACCTTTAAAGTGGTTACACGGAGATTCACACATAATACATTTGTAGATGTGCATTCTAGGTCTATGAACATTTCCCTACATGCTTTACTTCAATACAAGAATGGTTTAAATTCCTCTCAGTTTCTTAATTCTTCTATATTTCTTCCTTCAATATTTACAATGGTTTGGCTTGAACCTTGGTGGGTATCTTTAAGATGTTGAAGTGATATCTTGAGAACTCTTCAGGGGAAGAGAAATTTCATAACTGGTACTTACTGTTGGCTTAGTAAAGGGAAGGTCATGTTTAAGTAGCCTGCTGGAATAATTTGAAAACATTACTTCTATAACAGATGAGAGTAACTCGATGATATAATAACCTTATATTTTCTGCATGCAAATAGCAATGTAATATGTGAGAGATGAATGACTCTGGAACAAGATATTGGTTATTTGATTAGAGGTTGGGCTGCATAGGAAACTGCCAAGAGCATCATTCCTTTTCCCTATTCACTAAAGCCATATAGCACTTCCTCTGGGTTCTTTTCTCGAATATAGATATTGTAAAAAGCCAGCTACACCATTCTAACTGAAGATTTTAACATTTGTGGGAGTCATAGAAACCAAGAGTCATTTAAATCTCCACTCAGGGCCATATACCCTAAACTTGTGTGAGTATTTACTTTCTCTCTATTTTTCTCATTTTATTTCTTCATCTCTTTCTCTTTGCAATCCATGTAATTTTTCCTCCCCTTTTGGGGGCAGCAAAGGATGGTTCATCTAGTCAGAGAGAAGTATTGCCTATTAGGTACATAAAAATCCCACTCTCAGGCCAAAAAGTACTGTGACGTGTTTGAAAGGAAAATACTGGTTTTGGACTTCAGAGCTCTCACAAGTACCCAAAATAACTGTGAAAAAGTTCACTTATCAGGCACTATAAAGTCTTGTTTATCAGCATGTTCCAGTTTGGTGGTCTGTATACTCAAATAGCCACTAAAAGTATACCATGCTACATCATTATATTATCTCTGTTTTTATATTAATTTCTAAAGTCTATTTTATTTGTTGGAACTTAAACATATAATATATATATATATATATATATACACTCTCATATTTCACACATCAATCACACACATATCCACACCATTCCCAACACACACACACACACACACAGAGAGAGAGAGAGAGAGAGAGAGAGAGAGAGAGAGAGAGAGAGAGAGAGAGAAAGAACTACCATGCAAATTTTCAGAATAAATGTCACAGATATCTGTGATGGCTATTTTTGGTTGTCAACTTGATTCTATCTAGAATTAACTAAAATCCAAAAGTAGACGGCAAACCTATAAGGAATTTTCACTTAATTTGAAATGGGAAGATCTAATTCTTACCATAATCTTTGAAGTGGAAGACATACCTTTAATCCAGATCTTATGAGCTGGGAAAACTCACTTCTAACTAGGCCACGCCTTATGACAGCCTAGGTAAGGTCAGAGAAGAAGGAAGCTTTTGGTTTTGTCTGCTTGCTCTCACTTCACTAGCAAGTCCATTTCTTCACTGGCATTAGAGCCTACTCCTTGGGGATTCCAGCATCTACTGAAGAACAGCTGAGACCATTCCTCATGGAATGAACAATTACTGGGTTCTTGCAGCTTCCCTTTATATGTAGCCATTGGATTAGCTGGCCTGTAAGCCATTCAAAGAAATATCACTTCTATATGTGGAGAGATTAATTCTCTGTGTTCTGTCACTCTAGAGAACCCTGACTAATATCTCATCTTAATTTGTCCCCAATACTCAATGAGATATGAGGTACAAATTATGCCTTCTGGGAGCTGACTTTGCTATACATTTTGAATGGAACCATTTTAAAACTTAGATTCTGCTTATATAAGACATTTTTTTCTAGTGTCTAAAAGTTTGATTTGCCAAAGCTAATTTTATTAACAAGTTAATAGGCTCCACAAGTATAGATTATCATAATAACTTGTAGCAAGAGACTTTTGTGCACATTAACACGAAGCTTAAGCCTCCTCTCAAATCAACCAGGTTTCTGAATACATGGAAGGTAGAAGGGTACCATGTAAAGGAACTGCTAACAATACAGAAGGATGGGTTAGCGGTATCTCCATTTTGTCTTATCTGACATCAGAACTGTGTACTTTGCATCTATTTTTTCCCCTCCAGATCATGACTCTATAACATTCTATGATGATGGAACTAAACTTGCCTGGGCCAGCCCCAGCATTAGTCTTCTTTCTCATTGGTTCTTGAGACAGCAGGGGAGGAAGAGTGTCAGAGGAGGGTAAGACTTTGTCTTACTAGATACGGTGGTAAGACTTTGTCTTACAAGCTATTTAGGGTTGCTGTATAATAATAAATTTATTTATCTAAGTCTAAGTTACTATGTTACTGTAGCTGATTGACTTATCTAAGTCACTATGCTCTGCTACTGTAACTGACCCGCCTTCTGTGTTCCTCTGAAGCCAGATACTGCAGTCTCTGGCACTTAGCAACTCATTCTAAAACAGCAGGAGATAAAGCAGAGGATTAATTGCTGGAGCCTTTTCCCTTTTGTCCCTATGCCTCTTGCTTGTCAGGATAGGGGGAAGTTTGGAGCAATAAACTTCTATTGAACCAAGAGAAGTGAATAGCGTTTGCAGAAGGAAATTGTTTACATAGGCAAATATGCATACATTTATATCAGTTCACATACAGATTCATGAATGTGCATTTATACATATCCACTCAAACTAATTGGGACCAGCTTACATGCATTCTCACAGTTACATTCTTATACATACACATGCATACATTCTCACAATTACATACTTACACACACATTCATACTTACATATGCAATGGAGCAAAAGACCAAGCACTGGTGCAGAGAAACTCACTCAGTCTGGATGAAAAATGAGCTGCAATCTTTATTGCACAGAAAAAGAAAAAGTTTCTACCCTTTCAATGCTAAATGAATTAAACCCAAGTTTGTAATAAGGAAACTTTGTTCTCTTTAATGAGTCTAAGCCTGGCTTGTTATTAAGAAAATATCTGTTCTGTCCCATGGTAAGGAGAAGCCTGCCTGCTCCTTCTGCTCTCTGCAGGTTCTTTTTTCCTCTTTCCCTCTGCATTCTGCACATTGCTCTCTTAGTATTTGAAGTTACTTATAGTCTCTAAGTTATTCTACTCTGCATTCTCCTTTTAATCTTCCTCTTTCTTCCTGCTGTGATGTCACAATAATTCTCTTACTCTCAATGCCTTTTTTGCCCAATGCTATGCCTGTCCTTCTAAGTTCTTCTTGAATTCAGTTCTGTCTAAAAGTGTTCTGTCTAAAAACTTCTCCTCAGCTCAGTTCCTCTCTCAGCTCTGTTCTTCTCAGCCCAGATCTCCTTAGCTCAGTCCTCCTTAGCTCAGTTACCTTTCCCTCAGTCCTGACTCTTCTCTTTGTCCTCAGCATCTTTCAGAGTACATGATCACATGTTACAAAGTTCATCACAAGTTCATATAAAAAGTCAAATCATAAACTGAAATAGAAGTTTACAACAGAGAATGTTTACATATTCCAATAGGAGTAATTATCTGGCTAAGCACCCATCACCTGTCACAGATCCACAGGTTCACTGAAGGTTTAAAACCATAACTAAGTTATTAGTGAAGTTTTGTATAGGCAAACCCAGTCAATATTTTATCCTCTGTCCTTAGCACCTACAATAAATTGTTAGTTCCCTTTTTATGACCTTTGCATAATTGTCTTACAACCTCTTGGAATGTGCTCTGAATAGGAGAAAGTCTGGTTACCATCTAAGAGCAATTAACTGGTGACACTTGAGAGACTAGCAGAGTTCTCATTGCAGTTTTGACTATCAGAAAAAGACTTAATAGCAGTCCCACTATAAAATCACTGTTACAATTTCAGGAATTCTTATAGGATCATATTAAGACTTAAGAAGTCTTCAATTGGTCTCCATAGCATCACTATGAGACGGTGCATCTTCATAAATCTGCAGAAATCTGCTGCAAAGGGGTGTGCTATTCCTTAGTGATTGTTATATATGTTTAATAATAACAAGCAGAAAAGCATTTTAATAGCAGGAATCTTTCCTAAAACGAATCCCTTACAGCCTTGCTTAATAAGGGTGAACCAGTCGCAGATTATATAATAATTCGAGGCAGGCCATCTCAGGATGATCACCTGCTAGTTATTAGCTTGTCCTGTCATGGCTCCTGACATGAACTCTTGCTTGCTGTGCCTAGTAAGTTTTCAATTAGACATGTAGATGAAACCATGATGCACTGGGAGATAACTCAGCCTTGAATATAAACTACATCTCATATCTCAAGAACTTAGAATAATAACAAGATGCCCAATATACCATTAGCATTCTATTGATATTCAATACCTGCCGAAGTGCTAACTTTTTGAAACAACTGCCTGCATCATGTGGATTATCAAAACTAATCTTGTTTCTTTTATTCATATCTTTGGTCATAGTGTCTACTAGGAAACTAAGAACTACATATTTGGCTAGAATTGTAGATTAATGCACCCCTGACATAATTTTAAAAAGTTTATGTTCCATTAAATATTGATAAACTTTATAATTAATAAAAATCAAAGTTTATTTAGAACACTTTTTCCTGTGTTAGTCCATTTTAATATCAGTCATACATTTAGAATGAAAAAATAATATCTTGGAAGACTTGCTGCAGTGAAACATAGTACAGATCAACTGCTTATCAGGCCTTAGAAATCTCTCCCAGTAACTTTATGGAAAGCACCATCATGGAAATCCAAGCTGCTTGAGTACAAGTGTGCTTACCAAAGGGTAATTATTCAAAAGAGAGTATTAAGCAAGTACTTAAATAAAATGGTACTCTCTAGAAGAATAACTGATGTGGATCATCAGATCCTGCCCTGGAATATGATCTGAGCCACTTTTCTATAAGTCTATGGCATTTACTGAGCACCAAGGGGACTATCAACAATGCAGTGAGGTTTGTTCATAACATTTCCAACTAACAATAATAAATTGATATTATTTTGTATGTTTATGTTGGTGAAGAAAAAGGTTATAGTTTTAATTAGACTCATTATTTTAAGTTAATATATATAACCATTACAATTATTCAAAAATTGAATATATTTCTTTTTATTGGATTTTTTATTTACATTTCAAATTTTATCCCCTTTCCTGGTTTCCCGTCCATAAACCTCCTATCTCACCCCCTCCCTTCTTCTATGAGGGTGTTCCATCACCCAACCATCTACCCCTTCGTGCCTCCCCACCTTGACATTCTCCTATACTGGGAGGTCCAGGCTTGGCAGGACCAAGGGCTTCTCCTCTCATTGGTGCCCAACAAGGCCATCCTCTGCTACATATGCAGCTGGAGCCATCGGTCTGTCCATGTGTACTCTTTGGGTGGTGGTTTAGTCCCTAGGAGTTTTGGTTGGTTGGTTTTGTTGAGTTGAACGTATTTCAATGCATTTAAATGGTACAATGTTAATATAAGTTTAAAAAATACCTTTTGTTGATGATAAAAATTTTAAGAGCCTTTTTTTGTATCTTCTTGAAGCACAAAGGGAACTAATAACACCTACAGATGCTTTATTGGACAACAGCACACCGAACTCTTCGCTTCTTCCTACCCTTACCATAGCGCCTTTTGTTAAACTTTCAGCATCCCTGCCTCTCCACATCTCCTGGCCCTGGTCCAAGCCCTCATGTGCTCACTGGTGGTAGAACCTGTCCCTTCACTTCATTTTCTCCTTGGTTTGCTTTGTTTCATTAGTTCAGGTTCTATCCTTCCTCTCATGAATTTGGTTTGGTTTTGTGAGCTTCATGAGATCTAGCAAAAGATATTTATTTGCCCCTATTCTGGTGGTTGGTCAGGATCACTATGAATACCATTATATTTCTGATTTTCCTTTAGGCTCCCATTTCAAGTAGGCTCAAGAAATTTAACTATTTTCAAGGTTAATGAAATTGGAGGGCAAAGAAAAGAAGGAAAATACAATTGTGTGAACATATTCAATGTTAACATTTTTTAATTTAAAGTCAGAACTGGACTTCTGTATGAGACCATACATGTATAATCTTAGAATTTGGGAGGCTGAGGTAGGACAATGAAAAGATTGATGGCAGCCCAGATTCCAGAACAAAACCTTGTCTCAAAAACCAAGAATACTTATATAATATGTGAAGCCCTATAAAAAAATATGAATAATGTCTATGCAAGTACAATAACCATACATCTCTCAGACCACTCCACGAAAAAAGCTCTTCAGTTATCTGTCACATCAATAATTCTCCACATTAATCAATATAATATAACTCCACATTATATTAACAGGATTTTTTAATTTACCACTTATAACAATTATATATTTATCCCCAACAATAAAAGGGATAATAAAACTCAATCATACTTGGCATCTATTTTCCCTGACACCTTTCAATGCCAATAATTATATAATACTAATTTTTTGCCAACTAGATTTGAATCTTCAGAAAACTCTGTAGGTTATGTTATAAAATTTGAACACTATATATATATATATATTACATATTTATATAATACAACACATATTATATATGAATTTGAAATTATGTATTAATGCATTTTATTAATTTTCCCATTCACTTTTCATATTATCACCCATTTCAATGTGTCTGTAGTAGACAATTAATACTTTCTTGTTTTAGCATTTACATTCTGTACAATAAAAAATACTGGTTTTAATAACTGTAGTAAAGCTTTTCAAAGATTATTTTTTCTAAAGTTGAATCCTTATAGGAACATTGACTTTTCTATGACTATGTAAATATAATTTTGTCCAGCAAATTCAAATGTGAGACTACATTTATTTACTCTCTCAATTCAATATAATTATTTTAAAATGAAAGTAACTATTTCTTCTTACAGTGTATATATATATATATATATATATATATATATATATATATCTTCTTCTAGCCTGAGATACCTCACTCTATCAAAGTTCTGAACTTTTGTCTTTCACATGTGTTTCTTGGAAAAATGTAATTTGATGAGGATTGAAATATTCAATTTTTAATATGCAATGCAGATAGTTTTAAAAGCATTTCACTGGGCAAATAAGTAATAGTAGTGATTTGTTGATAGATGCTAAACAAATAATTGTTAAATAAATGAAAAAGGCACTTTGAAAGTACATTCAAATATCTGGTTAAATGAACAAATTAATCCTAAGAGTAATGTTCTGTTACAGTGAACGTATCAAGTAAGTATAAGTTATTTAAACAATTGTTAATATACTTTTGATAAGAAGAGAATAAGAAAGAGCTAACTAGATCTTAAAGGTCAATGATTTTAATTGCATTGTTCATCCCACTTAGAAATGTATATTTGGCAATTATCATAATGGTTGACCACAAGTTTAATCACACAGTATTCTGTAATTAAAATTAATTAAATAAGGTATCTAGTCATTAAATGCACATAAAAGTTAAACCTTAATTTAAGAGAACATTGTGCCTCTTTGAAGTACTATAAGTTATTAATTTTTTTCTTAGAAAAAAATATGTCCTTGATCTTCAAGTAAATCTGAAGAGTCTGGATACCATCTTTGAAGGATATTGAAGGATGCTCTATATCATTGCTTCCTTCTTTCTTTCTTTAGATTGATGTTTCAATTCTTGGAGAGTTTGAACAGCTAGTAGACTATCTAATGAATATAATTACTCACAAAATGACAATAGCCATTTAAAAGGGAACCTTCAAAATAAAAAGTTCGTCTTTCATCTCCACACAATCAAAGTCTGAATTGCTTACAGAATGAATGCTCCTTTTAAGGCTAATCCTTGAAAATACCTCCTGATTGGAATTAAAATAAGGCATCATCTTACTCCTAGTAATGGGGAACTTGGAGCCTGAATCGGCCATCTTCTGTAACCAGGCAAAGCTTCAAGTGGAGGGATTGGAACACCAACCCAGCCATAAGACCTTTGAGCTACAGATTGTCCTGTCTTCAGCGTGTTCTGGAACCATAGCTCACCAGAATCATTATCAAAAAGACCAAAGAGGATTCATCTAGCAACTGCTGGGAGCAGATGCCAAGTCCCACAGCCAAACATTAGGTAGAGCTAAGTAAGTCCTGTGCAGGAGGGGGAAGAAGGATCAGATGAACCAGAGGGGTCAGGGGCACCACGAGAACATGAACCACAAAATCAGTTAACCTGAAGTCATGGGTGCTCGAAAACATCAGGGAGCACGTAGGTATTTGACCTAGGCTTTCTGAATGTATGTTATGGCTTAGTAGCTTGGTGATCTTGTGGGAACCTTATGAATGGGAGCAGGGGCTGTTCCTGACAATTTGGCTGACTTGTGGGTCTTTGTTCCTCTTGTTAGGATGCTTCGTCCAGCCTTGATGTGATGATTTGCTCTTTTTGATGCCTTTTATGCTGTGTTTGGTCGATGTCCCTGGGAGGACTGCTCTTAGGGGAAGCAGAGCAGGGTGGGTCTGGGAAAGAGAGAACGTGGGAAATGAAGACTGGATGGTGGGAAGGAACGGGAAACATCAATCAAGATATAATACATGAGAGAAGAATTCTGTTTTAAAAGAAAGAATTTGGGCATCTTACGCCAGTGATTCTCAGCCTAAGTAAGGGTCATGATTTCTTTGAGTGTTGACAGATGGTTCACAGGGGCTGCATGTTAGATACCCTACATATCAAATATTTACATTATAATTCATAACATTATCAACATGACAGTTATAATGTTGCAAAAAAATAGTTTGATGGCTGGGGGTTGTCACAAGGTGAAGAACTGTATTAAAGGGTTCCAGCATTAGGAAGATTGAGAGGCACTGTTATAAAGAAGTAAAAAGCACTCAATATACTTTATATACTTATAAAGAACTAAAAATAACAATTAAAAAAATAAAGAAGTCATAAATTTGAGAAATAGCAAAGAGGAGTCATGGGGGATGGAGAAAGGGGAAAGAGAAGAAATTATATAGTTATATTTTAATTTTTTTAAAATAAAAGAAGTAAATTTCTTAGGATTGAAAAAGTAATAGAAGAATGGACATTAAATAAAAATATCTTATTCTTACTTAATAAGAAATCAACAAATTTCTCTAGTACAAATGGGCAGTGCCCCCACAATAAAATTAAAATTAATTTTGACTTCATACAGTAATCCAACAGTCGATGTCGTTTCATATCCATAGAAAACAATGACTTTAATCAGCCTTGAACCTTAATCAACTTTCATTTTTGAAAGTCTCACCTATCTAAACCAATCTTAATTGTTTTGACAGATTGCTAAAATAAATTTCAAAGAGTAGGTAGCATAGGTTGAAACCAGATTGTGGAGAAATGCTAGCCCTCACTTTAGAGTCCTGAGAAACAGAAGAAGAAAGTCTGTGGGGCTCAAGATGGAGCCTACGTGGAGGGAAGTGAAATGCCACAGGAGACGCTGATTTACTGAGCAGGAAGTGAGCGACCTGTGTGTTTCTTCTTTCAGCTGGGTGAGGAACCTACTTTTCTTCTTCATCAGCCCATGTGCAGTGCTGTTTGAGGGAAAGCAAAAGATAACGGCTGTTATCATCTGGAAAAAAACAATCTGAAAGCATTGGAATCTGCTCAGCACATCCTTTGGTGACCTTGTTGCTCCACCACTTTCCCATTAAAATGTAATAGTGTTCAACTACTTTCAAAGAATTACATTTGCAATACTTACCTAAGGAAGTGTTGTTTTCATGAGGGTTTTTTTTTAATTCGACAATTTTACTTGTTAGACTTACAAACCATCACACGTTCTGCGAACCCCTCTACCCTTGTCATTATGAATGCTAGAGATTGTGGTGGTTTGAATATGCTTGGACCAGGGAGTAGCACTATTTGGAGGTGTGGCCTCATTGGAAGAAGTATGTCACCATGGATATGGGCTTTAAGACCCTCATCCTAGCTGCCTAGAAGCCAGTCTTTTCTTAGATACCTTTGGAACGAGAGGTAGAACCCTCAGCTCCTCCAGCCCCATGTCTATCTGGACACTGTCATGCACCTGCCTTGATGATAATGAATTGAACTTCAGAACCTGTAAGCCAGCCTCAATTACAGGTTGTTCTTATAAGAGTTGCCTTGGTCATTGTGTCTTTTCACAGCAGTAAAATGCAAACTAATCACAATGCACAAATCACAAATCACCATACTATAATTACAAAAATGGTTTTTGACTAATCTATCTACCTGCATGTATTTAAGTGTAGATCTAGATCAAGATTGAGAATGAAATATGTAACTATATCTAATCAATATGTCTATACCTATCGATCATCTGCCATCTGTCTTCATCATCATCTATGAAATCACTAGGCAATCTTTGTACTCATGATGCTCCTGCCTTACTGTAGCCGACTGTAGGAATTATAGACATATGCTTAGGTAAAATTGCTTTGAAGACTTTGACAAATCTAAATAAAGTAAAATGACAAAAACAAAAGAAAAAACTTTGATATTTTTTAGATTAATTCTTTGTTCATTGTTGCATTCTCATACATGGAATTTAGTTAAGAACTAGCAAGTGAGAGTTTTTGATCCATCAACACTGCTTTACTCATTCACTGAATGCAAGCGACATTCCAGAGAACATCTTCTTCACATTCTTTTGATATACAGACTGTCAGTTATTTTAACATGGTCTTACTCCTTTGTGTTAGTGAGGGATTGGTTTACTAAAGATAATACAAAATATAATACCATAATAATTATGCAACAGTGTATTCTTCTGACATTGGTTCTACTTCTATCAAAAAAAAATAAGAATTTCTCTAAAAGCATTTTGTCTTTTGTAAGCATCATAAAGATACTGAAATTTGGTTTTGATAGCCACTTGTGAATACATATTTAAAATAAACCTGCAATCCTAGCACTATAACAACACTATATTCTTTTGGTAACTGATTTATCCATAGACATTTTTGCTTGTCTTTTCTGTGCAACAAAACACCCGAAGTTTCACAGACAAAAAATGAGAATCATTTATTGGTTCAAGATTCTGTCGATTTCCACTGTGAGTTTGCCATGGTTGGATGGCTCTAGTGCTAACATTGCTCAGTATCAGTAACCTATGGAATAATTTGTTAACACCAATACAGGGCTGGAAGTTCTCATAATCATCTGTGATAAGGCCAGTGGGTACCACTGTACGTATTAAACTAGTGTTTAATAAGTTCAGGATTTCTTTGGGGTCAGCAAGGCAAGACAAGGCAAGAGTCCATCTTATGAGCTTCAGGAGTCTCTACCTCTGTGATATCTATTATTACTTCCTCACCCAAAGCAAGTTACATGGTCAAGCCAAATGTAAATGGTCTTTGCACTTTCAGAGAGAATTGATACAGAGAACTGTGACTAATTTGGCAGAATTGACTCTCATTCACACTTTGAATGACTTCTTAATAAAATACAAATAAATTTACTAAGCCACGATAATGAATACATTTATATTTATAAATTTATCAGCCTTTAAGTAGTTTTAATTCAATGCCTACTGAAAGGTAGAATCAAAATAACTTTAATTAGAGTCCTAGGACAAAATGTGTATATTTTCTTCTTTCTCAATCATAATTTAAATATTTGAAGTGGAATACTTAAGTTTACAGCAGAAAACACAAAATGTGCCTGGGCTATTCTGAGCCAATATGTAAATCTAATCATGGTATATGGGAAGAGAGGAAGCTCTCTGTTAAAATATGGAAGGACAAAATACAAGAAACATGGAAATTCAAGGTATTTTACTTGTACTATCTATTAATTCTGGCTACCATTGTCTGGGTCTTTAGCAACTAGAAACTCCTTTTATAGGAAACAGTCAGGGAGCTTCCACAAGGTATAGCTAGATTTGAGAGAATGTTGAAGAAATTTATCATGAAATAATAACACAACTAATGTTTAAAATAATGAACCCTAGAGCAAATATCTCTTTCTAAAATAATATAAAACTTTGTACCTGGTGAAAAGAATATTGTTAAGAAAAATGATAATTCTACATTTAAGAAATTATCCAAATGAAACCTTTAGCAAAATGGATTCTAACAGGAAACTACTTTTGCAATGTATTTTATTTATGGGTATATGTGGGGGAGGCGGGGTAGGGGTGTACGCATGCCCTCTGAAGCCAGAAGAGGAAATCATGTTCTCTAGAGATGGAATTACATGTGGTTGTGAGATGTTTAGATGTGGGTGCTTGGATTAAGGTCATTTCTGCAATATGCTATTGTTTTGAGTTTTGTTTTTGTTTCTTGAGAGAAGGTCTGTCTGTCTATGCCTGGCTGTCCTGGAGCTTGCTATGTAGACTAGGCTGGCTTTGAACTCACAGAGATCTGCCTGCCTCTGCCTTCCAAGTGCTGGATTAAAGGCTCTTACCAACACTACCTGACTACAAAATGCTTTTAATAATACTCTCAAATATAGATACACAAATACACACACACACACACAAATATATACAGACATATGCACGTTCAACAGACATATATCACAGACTTGTTTGTGTGATATATCTTCAGAATAAGAGTAGTTGACTTTGAGACTATAGAAGCAAGTTTTTATGTATCCCAATCTGCCTGAAATAATTCTGTTCTTATTTACTAATAAAGTATAATAACATGGATAATTATATCTGAAAGGAAAAATGTCAAAATTCACTTAAAATATTATACCAATTGGCTAACATAAAAGCAAAAAAAATATAAGATGAATTCTCCACATCTGCCAATTTTAAAACAATCTTGGGCACTGGCCATGTGCTGGGCTACATAGCAGGATAAAGCAAATCTTAGGATACCTGTGCTCTCTTGGTAAATTCTAAAATAAAGAGTAGAAAGCAGATGAAATTACTGTGATATTCATAGCTGAACAAGGTCATAAAGGTTCAAAACAAGCAATAATGCTTACTTAAAGTGAATAACCAAAGTAATGAATTTCATACCTTACTTTCTGTGTACTATGCATAATAAAATACCATCAGTGCTTTAGCAAGACCAGGCATCATACACTATTTATGCCTCATCTGTTTCCAGGTGACGGACTTTTTTTTCTTCTAAATATCGTTAAGTAAATTTTAACTTTAGTTTCAAGCCACATTATTAGTATTTCTAGACTATACATCTCCTTTGCCCTGCTCTAAAACTACTCAAAATGTAACTCCAAGTTATCAAGCTCGGGAAATTGAAATGGAAATTCAGACTTGGGCATTTTCAGTGTGGTTAGGAAGCATGCAATTGAAATTGAATGTTCAGCAGTAAACAGTACCAGAGCCAGAGGCCTTTTGAATTTTCATTACGCCATTCACGTAAATGATTAAAGCATTTGTGGATATGGTCTTCTCTTTCCTCTCTCAATAAGGGAAGCATTTGGAGGTACTTAGCTCTGACCCAGAAACACAATGCCATTCACACTGCAGAATCTGTGAAGTTTAGTTGTGTGGCTGACACACTATTTGCATTGTGTTTCTTACAAGAAGGAAACACAGGGCAGTGTATACTGAGATGAAAGGGAAAGGCTTTAAGCATTTAGGGGAACAATGTTCATTTGATCTTCAATTTTAAAACCTCTACACTTTATTTAGCACGGTGTTCAGTTGCTATGTTTGGATTTAGATACAAATATACTAAAGTCACAAAGAGATGCGGAAAGCTCTGGTATTGATTTCAGGAGATTTCTTACCTTTTGTATAAGCAGGAAAATGTCTCCAAACTACAGAAGAATTTATATTTGCTAACAGCTCCAAGAAATGTAATTTATCAAGATTTACGATATTTAAATGACCCCTGAAGACATTCAAAGAGTATTGCAGCAAAAGCCTACTCAACTTGGCACTTCATGAAGGATCTTCTTATGCTAAAATGGACAGACTCCTCACTTGGGCACAAGTGATATTACAAGATGGATGGAAAGTCCACCATTCTTGCCTAATTTTGTGTTTATCTCCTTTACGTAGAGAGTCCTTGACACTCTCTATATATGACATTGACTCAAGGAGTTTCTGAACTGCCAGTGATACCTGACATATATCCTACCAACTTTGAGGCTAACAGAACAGAGGCACTAGATAGATTCCAGGAACCAAATGTCAGGGCATTAAGCATAGATTCCAGGAACTGAAAAGCCCAACAGACAGACTCCACCTGGGATAAACCTAGCCATCTGTGATGTGAGGCATCATCCTGGAAAGGAATTACCTTCTCAGAACCAGACTGATGTCCCTTGACAACGACAGCAGCAATCTCTTTGGACCACTTTATCAGAACCCAAACTAAACAGTAATTAAGCAAACAACTTGATGATGTCTATTTAATTCATTCTTACAGTTTTCTTGATAAATATTTTTTTCTCCCTTTAAATGTAAAGCTCATGTCAGTACATCATGAATGAACTTGGGATCATTGAATACCTTTGTTTTGTGGGTTTTTTTTTTTTTTTTGGTTTTTGTTTTTTTTGTTTGTTTTCTACCTTCCAATGGACACATGACTTAAATCCACTCCCCTCTCCCCACTGTTTTAATGCTACTAGTTATCTCTGTGATTTGTGTGCTGGGATGGTGGCACAACATAAGGTCTGAAAGAGTGAACTCAAGCCTTTCCTTATCTGTTAAAGGTCACCTGATAGTTTGGACTTAGCTACTCCTCCACTCCTATGTCTTCCATTTGAGATGGAGGCGTGTGCCTAGTTTCTGTCTCGCTAGTGCATTTTGGTAATGGCTTATTTATCTTCACAGATTCACAACTCGAAAGCAATTTCTTCAGTATTTGCTATATTTTGGATTTTATCCCTATCGATTTAAAGGATATTTAGATGAGAGCTGGGCCATTAGAATTTAAAGTTGCCATTTAGAACAAGTTAATACTTAGGGCTGATGGAATGTGATGGATGTGTTTGAAGGGAGAATGTGATGCACATCATGAAGACCTCTCTGGCTTCCCACCATCCTAATCTGTGTCAAAAGAATTCAGAAGAGACATAGAACACAGAAGATGAGGCAGAGTACATCTCAAAGCATCATCATGGACTCTCACATATGATAGCAGTGAGGACCAAAGAGATGACAGCCCAGATCCACATACTGGATGGTCTGACCATTAGAGTTAGAATAACAAAACCCACATCCCTTTGGGGTCTTGGTTTTGTCAAGAGGTCAGAAGGAATTGTTGGAATCGAACTGACTTTTAGAAGAAGATGGAGTCAGCTTAGCATTGTGTTTCATAGAATGCTTTCTAGGACTCAGTTTTACAACAAAAAGATCTTAATGGTTAAGGATTCCATACAGTCAGATACAAATAGTTGCTTGTTAACAACCCTTCAGGCACCTCAAACTATGATGTCAGCATCAGAGATCATTTTCCTTTCCTTGGCTAGAAAAAATGATTCAGGTTGTAGCCTTTGAATGTCCATTAAGATGCAGCTACTCAGTCCTTTTAGAGTTCACTGACAATGAAGAAGTGTTTCTGGTACCAATGACCTCTGAGTCTGCTAATGTCTAGCTAGCGACCTGGGTATGGTTCACTCTTGATGTGTCCCCTTCAGTTCACATACTGAAACTACAATCCTCAGTGGGTTGGTAATGGAAGGCTGATAAAGTAGATGAACATGTGGTAAAACCATGAAAAGGAAGCCTCCCTTCAAAGAGTAACTATGATCTATGCTGATTTAAAGGAAAACTCTGGAGAGTTTTCTTGTGCCTCCTACCACATTGCCTCAGGATGAGCAGAGGTTTTCTATGAATTGGGCTTCACACAGACACCCAATGCATTGTGACGTTGGTCTTGGGCTCCTCAGTCTCTATTGCGGTGAGTAATATCTGCACCTTGTTGCAGCACTCTGGAATGAAGCAAACATTGATGTTCCTCAGATTTCCAATAGCTATGACTGAATTAATACCTTGTCCTACAAGTTCAGACTTTAAGAGTCGAGTTACTAAATGTAACTGAGATAGTTCTGAGGATGCAGGCAACTTTTATAGGCATGAGATCTGGCGAGATGATTTATGGAAGAATCACTGAAGTGCTTTGAAGAGGAGGAGATGTGTACATGACACCTGGGAATAGAGAAAGCGATGGGTTGGAAGGAGAATTTATAATGAGTGTCAGCAGCACGAGGACTGGGGTTCGCTCCTCTGAGAAAGAGTGAACTGTGCTTGCAACTTCCCGCATACTCAGAGACTTGAAGTTACGCTTCCTATTTCCTGTGCCAGCTTTTATTTTCTCATAATGAATGGTATTACTTTTCCTACAATTAATGTTATGTATGAAAATGGCATTTGTTTCAAATCACTGGAATTATTAGCATATACAATATAGAACTGTGTCTGGGACTTATACACAATTTGGTTGTTGGTCTCTATCAGTTGCTACATCCTAGCAAAGAAGCAAAGACATTCTATTTTGCTATAGAATAGTCATATTCTATAACTATGCTGTACAGTGGAGTCAGCTGTGGCCACTGAGAGAGGGCACTGCTGCTGGAACTTAGTCCACACAGACAATCAACCAGGACCATCAGAACCATAGCTGATGTCCACACCTGATGAGTCCAATTAGAGTCTGCATTTAGCATATGAACATGGAAATAAATCTGAATTTCGTAAACTAAAATTCTGATGTTGTTTGTCATGCAACATTACCTTGAACCTTGTATTAGCTAAATAATTCAATACTGCCTTTTCAGTTTTAAGTTATATCATGATTTTCCCAATTACATGTCAGGACACTGTCTGGACCAAAACCTTGACTTGTTTCGATTCAAGAAAAATGAGAAAGAAATATAGAGGGATGTACATAAGTTTTATGAATTTGCTAGGAATGTGGGACAAAAGAGAAGTTGTGTACATTTATTTGTATTCCCAACAAATATCATGGCTTGTCTTTCTTTCACAATTTAACCTCTTAAAGCATTTTTATTTCTCAAACAAGTTTACATCCACAGGTAATCCTAGGAAAATGAAAATGTCTTACTGATTTGATTGACAACCACTAAAACTGAGTACTAAAGATAAGGACTATTCCTAAGACCCAGACTTATTCACAGAAAGATTTGCATTAGTAGTTTCATAATCTGTGCAATCTTTTATGATTTCTTCCACTTAGCTAAATGTAACACTACCAAGGAGAAAAATAGGTTTGTCACCAACCCCTTTTACAGCACTCTATGGAATGTCTTAAATGCAGATAAAAATTGTTGCCTCAATAGTCTGCAAAGCAGTTTAATTTAAGGGAAATTATATTTCACACATATATCAAGTAATTAGATGCAGGCACAGAAATCTGATGCACCTCACTTTCTATAACCCATTTACTAGACTTGCAAAAATGGTAGTGTTTCGTGCAGATGGTTATTTATGGAGAAAATTCTGGATGCTGATTTTCAGAAGTGCTCAGAAATCTTGAGTGCACATCATTAGACATGAGCAGAATAGGGGTATGGAAAACAAAAGCAAATTGCTATTTGCCTCCTTGCACCCCTATTGTTTAATTGAGCAGTAACCTGCTTCCCTAGATGGGACAAGAGGACAATGTGGATGAGTGAACCAAGGAGCTTACCCAGAATGCTGAGATGTCTGGGCTAGAGGCCCTTTAAGACAGAAAGCAATAACTCCTACCGGAACATTCTGTAGACTGCACATACGCAGGGAAGTAATAGTTACAAGTCACAGGAGATATTGACTTGCCTTCAAGCTGTGAAATCTTCTCTCTCCATCACTTCCTCTGCTGCTTAAACTCTTGAGAAATCTTTACAAAAGGGATTCTTTCTGCTTCCCTGCATTGTGGTGAGATTTGATACAAGAACAGTGCCTGGACATTTCACCAGGCACAAGGTAACATGATCGCTCTAAATGTAATTCTTAGAACTGGTTAATCTTTATCAGTGTTTCTCAACCTTTAGGTTGACCCCCTTTGGGGTTGTCAAATGATCTTTTCACTGGGGTCACCTCAGACCTTCAGAAAACATATATATTCATATTAGGATTCATCACAGTAACAAAATTACCATCCTAAAATATTAACAAATTAATTTTGTAGTTGGGGTCACCAAAACATGAGAAAATGAATTAAAGGGTCACAGCATTAGAAAGGTTGAGCACCAGAGTGAGCACCAAGGCCAATTACTCTTACAAAGTATTTTTTTCCAGCAATACTTCCCAGATGGCGGGATCAAATATATAGATATTCACCTCATTTGGGACAACTTAAAAATACTTATAAGCATAAAATTTCTGCTCAGTAACATAATCTCTAAATTCACAGAGCTTTAATTTTTTGGTAGATAGAATATCATACTAGTGTGCAAATAAAAGAATTGCAGAGACAGGTAAAGCTAAATTTTCAACAGGGTGGTAGAATCACCATGTGACTGGAGTGTTAGGAACTTTGAACAGCTTGTAAAATATGATTTTTCAGGAGAGAGAGAGAGAGAGAGAGAGAGAGAGAGAGAGAGAGGATGATGATGATGATGATGATGATGATGATGATGATGACGACTGAGCAGGTACCTAGCACACTGACAGAGGATCAGGCAAACAAATCCATAAGAAAGGGATCTCAAAGCAAAAGGGACAATGGTGCAATTACCCATAAGAAAGAGGTGAACTTGGCACGCTCAGATACAGAATTTGCAAAGCCGGAAAGGGATGAAAACAGAGCGAAATAAACAGGCACTAAATCACATGTGGAATCTGCTTTCCTTTGGAATTGGGCATCAGTTCCTATGTAGATACGGGGAGTTCCAAGACGGCAAATTAACCTAACAAAAAGCCCAGTGACAGTTTATGAGAAAAGACCTCAGCGTCACAGGGGAGGGTATTCACACCACTCAGTCAGTGCAGATGTTCAAAGGCTACTCCGGAAGCACAACATAGGCACAGGCATCTAGAACGAACACCGAGCTCTCGAGCAGCAACTCTTTGTTATAGGGAACCCCACTACTGGATTTCCCAGAGGTGATTCTTCATCTCTGCCACAAGGGATCTTCTTGGATCCCCACTGAGAATTTGGTAACTCTTCTAGAACAAAGCTCAGGATGGCATGGGATAACTGTTTCCCCGTACAGATTTCAGAAGTCAAGCATGAATGTCACTTTCCAGTATGCAGCTGAAAGATTCATCGGTTTTACTATAATTGAAGTTTTCACATTGTGAGAACAGATAGAAACTTATAGTCTATTTCCACGGGAGGGTAAAATAAAGTTTTCTTTTTCATCATTTTTCAAGTGAATCAATCTGTATAGTTTTCTTCCAGAGCAGAGAGTTACTTCTACGGTGTTTCCCATTAGATTTAAAACATAAATTTAGCATGTAAGAATATTCTCTCTCTAAGGTTCCCTACCCCCCTTTGAGTCCTGAGAGTCTCTTACTTCCCAGGTCTTTGTGGGGTGTAGAACAGTTGAAGGGTGAACCAGGAGGGGAATAAAATCTGGAGTGTAAAAGTAAATCAAAACACTTTTAAAAAAAAGAAAAAGAAGATATCACAGATATTATTTCCATGTCTTGCACTTTCTTTTTGTCTTTATGGAGTTTGTATCTTTTTGTTTTCTTATTGGCGAACGCATTATTAATTGGAGGGATGTTTGGTTAATAAATGAATAAAATGGAAACAAGGAATTCAATCCTTATCTAGAAGATACAATAAATGTTCTGCTACAGCTTACATTTTAAAAATAGCTCCACACCAAGGTTCTTCATACACAGCTAGGAACATCATCATATTAAACACTTGATTTCTTCCATAGGCACAGCAATTCACTATCGGTTGTATGGTTACCAAAGTGATGTCTTCCCTACCAAAGCTATTGTCAGAACCAACAGAGAGTCCTAAAGTCAGTCTGGAAACTAAATGAGAGACACAATAAAAGATCTCCGGTTAATATAAACCCTTACCACTTGTTGATACTACCTGTATAAATTAGAAAAATATTAAGTCTCAATATTTTTATTCGAAAATATAATATAATGTAGTTCAAAATGGAGAGGAAAATGAAGGTGTTTCCAAGAATTCAAACTTGTGTTATAGATAACATATTCTGTTTATTTACATCATCCCCCACCTGAATCTACAGACATGTCACTTTGCTCTAATGTATAATGAAAAGATAAATATATATTAATGATATATAACACTTTACACAAATCCACATTCTTATTGTTGTTTTGAAGATATTACATTATGATGATTTGTGTATTAAATCGAAGGATATATATATATGTATATATATATGTATACTTTCATATTTTGTCCAGCTTCACTGAACTTCTAGTTTAAAAGGCTTCTCACAAAGTGTTTGACATTCTGTTAAAATCAAGTGGTAAGGAAAAGACTCAGGATGTCTGCACACAATTCCTGGAAAAAAATCTTCACTAAATTCACATCTGATAGAGGTCTAATGTCCAAAATATATAAAGAATTCAAGAAGCTAACGTCCATAAAACCAAACAACCCAATCAAAAACTGGGGAATAGAACTAAACAGAGAACTCACAACAGAGAAATTTCAAAGGGCTGAGAAGCACTTAAAGAAATGTTCAAAGTCCATAGTCATCAGTGAAATGCAAATCACAACAACCCTGAGATTCCACCTTACACCAATAAGAATGGTTAAGGTAAAAAATTTAGGTGATAGAACACATTGGCAAGGATGTGGAGAAAGAGGAACACACCTCCATTGCTGGTGGCATTACAAACTGGTACAACCACTCTGGAAATCAAGCTGGAGATTCCTCAGAAAATTGGAAATAGATCTACCTGAAAACCCAGCTATATCACTCTTGGGAATATACCCAAAAGATGCCCCACCAGGCCACAGGGGCACATGTTCCACTGTGTCCATAGCAGCCTTGTTTGTGATAGCCAGAAGCTGGAAACAACCCAGATGTCCCACAGTGGAATACTATTCAGCTATTAAGAACAAGGATATCATGAGTTTTGCAGCCAAATGCATGGAACTAGAAAATATCAGGCTGAGTGAGGTACCTCAGACCCAAAAGGACATGCATGGTGTCACTAATAATGGGATATTAGCCAAAAAAGTACAGAATACCTATGATACAATCCATAGAACTCAAGAAGGTTATAAAGCTGAAGGGTTCAAGTGAGGATGCTTCAATCCCTCTTGGGAGAGAGAAAAAAGCATTCATGGGTGGTAGAGGAAGGGAGGGACCTGAGTAGGAGAGTGTAGGATGATGTCACAGGTGAGGAAGGTACAGGATAGAAGGAGGCCTGTCATTGGAGGAGAAGGAAGGATGGGCAGGAGAGAAGTTTGAAGGAAGAGGAGGAGATTAAGGGAGAGAGGAAGCGGGGATGGAGAGAGAGGAGAAGCCGTGGCAGGACAAGATGGCAGGTGATGTTAAAATTCTGTTCTGTGCATTTACAGGTTGTTATTAATGTTCTCAAGGGATGGATAGTACTGGGCTTTGTATGTTTAAGTGGGCAATTATATCTTACCAATTGGGTCAAAGATTATTGTGTTGTGTGTTCTTTTATGTGAGGGTTTGAGTGTAGGAAAGTGTGTGGCTGGGATGTGTTTCCGCCAAGATATCTAGCAGATATCTTGGGACACCGCGGCGCGGACCTAGCGGGGTAAAAGACACCATTACCTCTCTATTTTTATATTTTACAACAACAGGAGAGGGGAGGGGGAAAGGAGAACATCATCAGATATTAGTAGGGGTGGGGCAGATGGGGAAAAGCCCTGAGGGCCAGCATAATGAATGGAAATATGCAACCTCCAGGGGGGACCTTCTAGAATGTACCAGAGACCTGGGAGTTGAGAGACTCTCAGGACTCAAAGGGAGAGACCTTATGTGAAATGCCCAGCAGTGGAAAGAGGGAACTTGTATAGCCCACCTCCAATAGAAAGACAGGACATCAAGTGAAGGGATGAGGTTGCCATTCCACAATCAAAAACTCTGATCCAGAATTGTTCCTCTCTAAAAGAATTGCAGGGGAAAAATGGGGAAGAGACTGAGGGAAAGGAGGTCCAGTGGGCCAAATTGAGATTCATCTCAAAGGGAGGTTCTAAGGCCTGAACAGATGCTATGGTGTGCTTACAGACAGGAGTCTAGCATGGCTGTCCCCTGAGAGGACCAACAAGCAGCTGACTGAGACAGATGCAGATACTTACACCCATCCAATGGACTGAAGTCATGGACCCCTGTGGTTGAATTAGTGAAAAGCTACAAGAAGCTGAAGAAGAGGGCAACCCCATAGGAACACCAGCAGTCTCACCTAACCCAGACCCCTGAGATCTCTCAGAAACTGAGCTACCAACCAGATAGCATATACTAGTTAGTCAGAGGTCCCTGACACATATACAACAGAAGATTGCCTAGTCTGCCCTTAGTGAGAGAAGACTAACCTAATCCTGGAGAGACTTGAGGCCCCAAGGAATGGGGAAGTGTAGTGAGAGTCAGGGGTGGGGGACATCCTCTTGGAGACAAAGGGGGGAGGAGGAAAGGGATGAGGAACTGTTGAAGGGCAGAGCAGGAAGGAGATAAAGACTGGACTGTAAAAGAAAAAAGTAATTAAAAACACTATGAAAATAAGCTATTTCATTTATGAGGTTCCATTCTCATAGTCTTTAGAAAATATTAAAGGTATTTTTGGAAGAACTGAATATTTGATTGTGGGCTGGAGAGATGGCTCAGAGGTTAAGAGCATTGGCTGCTCTTCCAAAGGTCCTGCGTTCAATTCCCAGCCACCATATGGTGACTCACAACCATCTGTAATGGGATCCAATGCTCCTTTCTGGTCTACAAGTGTGTACATGCAGGCAATACTCTCTATATAATAAATAAATAAAAATAAAGAATATTTGAATGTTTCAAGCTCTGAATTCAAAAGGAAGGGATATCACAATAATTAAGTGTGAGACCTAGGCTTGGCTTAAAACTAGTTCCATTCTGAGTTGATATATAAAGATTCAGAATCCTAGAATACCTGTAACAGACACACATGCATGCACATTTATGTACATGTGCACAGATATAGGCATATGTGGTAGATATCCTCACATATACATCTGTGCCTGTGCACATTTGTACACATACACTCACACACTAATATGTACACACATTCACATAGACACACCTCCCTATACACATCCCCTAATGTCAGACATGTGCTAAAACCCCACATTGGTCATTCACCTGGAGCTCCTTATAGCAGAGTGATGCTTTGTGAGATTAGCTTCATCCATGTTGGGTCTCAGCTGGTACTAGGATTACGGAAGTGTGCCACCATATTTGCTGAAATGAAAAATTGCCATCATGATGTCTTATAAATAAGTGATTATGTTCCCCCTTTCATATGTTCTATGACACATACATCTTTGAACATACGAGGCTTTATTTTGGGGATAATAGTTTTATTAAAAACTAACGTTTCCTTATGCTGCCAGCAGCGCTCACCACAGTGCATGTGACTCTCTGGTCCATGTTGCTGGTATAATTCGCCCCCCACACCCCCCAATGTCAGTCTCTGTGGAATACCTTACGATTGCTTTAGCTATGCATCAGAACTATCATTTAACCAGCTTTGCTGATTTCCAGAAACATTAAACGTTCACAGGTCTAGTTTGGTGTGGGGGTAAATACTTTATATAGACATATACCATTGCCAAATGACATTAAATATTCTGACAGGAGTGTATGTATATATGTACTTTTTCCACAGTGAATCCCAGAGCCCTGAACAGCTTTTGCTAAGCACAGTGGCACCTGCCATAACACATCCCACAGCCATGACACACACACACACACACACACACACACACACACACACACACACACACACACACAGTGCAGACAAAACCTCTCTAACGTGCCAATGTGTGTGTTTACGCCTCAGGATCTGCTAACACTTCCCAAGCAGAAAATATTTGCTGTTGAAACAAATAGTTCGTTTATAAATCCCCAGCTGGGCTGTGAAGGCGCTGACTCTGTTGTTGATTTGAGGAAACACCATCACTCATGTCTCGTCCAAGTAAAAATGAGGGATTTTATTTTTTTTCTTTGCTCCACAGAATGTTGTGCTATCTGAATATTAACTGTAAGCAGAAAAATATCCATTTATATAATCATTGTATTCACATAGTAATTAATCACTTTCTTGTGAAACAAAAAACAGTAGAACACTGGTTTTTTTTTGCCTACCCAGCAAAAGGTACTGAAATTACAAAAATGAATGCAACATGAAGGTCATGGTCTCCATATGTATTTGCCTTTTTCAAAAAAGAAAACTGATTATCAAGTGAATTATATATACTTATAATGTGTAATATACACTTGTGTTTATAGAGATAAAATGTAACATTGAAGTGTAAAAGCTACATGCCCAGTGGCCAATATAGATAACTCTGTCAGCAACATAAAAACCAAAGTTAGGATGCTCTCGAGACTTTTACTAAGGTTGTTTAATGAAAACTAAGATTAGAGGTAAGACAGCAACAGAGAACTTCAGAAAAAAGAGAAACACATAGAATTTACATCACATATTAAGGAGAAATTTGATGGAATGTTTTAGCTAAAGTGAGCTGCTCCTGAGAGAAGAATAAGAAACATAGTAGATTGGGTTGAGAGGTGTTACATGGAAGACCATTATTAATGTTGACACACTGTTTTGGTAAAATCTCTGGGGCCTGGGATGAACTCAAAACTAAATACTTTTGTTCTGCTAAAGGAACACAGCAATAAAGTGGTTCCTAGGAACATTCTGCTATACCCACAGATAAGAACCTCACTCAGTCATCATCAGAGAAGCGTCTCTTGTAGGTGAGAACTACTGTAGATAGCCACAGTTGGACAAAGTGCAGACTGAGGGTTTTTGGAACACTCAGTCCTAATGAAATGTCTTCTAAAATCTCTCCCCACAGAATGCATTGAGATATGAGAAAGAGGAGTCAGAAAGTGTGTTAATAGTGCGAGGTGATATAGGGCATCAAGAAGAGTATAAGAGCTCAGGGTGATGTAAGGCATGGAGGAAGTAGTGTCTTCCAGACACATCAGGACTGATAGACATGTGAACCCACAAAGACTGTGGCAGAATGCACAGGGCCTGAATGAGTTCAAGCCACGTGAGGTTTCAGCACTGAGAGGAGGATGTAGATCTGATCTTCATCCCTGATCTAGAAGCTATCTCCAACTGACAACTACTTACAAAGGAAAAAATTAGTTTTCTCCAATTGTTTCTCACTTGATATATTAACCACATTTCAGGAGAGTCCACAAATGGAGTATTATATAGCCAGGTCAAAAGGAGCTCAGTGGGGTTTTTGTGTACTTTTTGTCTCACATTTCTTTGAGAATATTTTTAAATCTTATTTACCTTTTGCTTTTATATTATGATTTTCAGTTTTGTGTTTTTATGTTGTGTGTGTGTGTGTGTGTGTGTGTGTGTCTTGTCCTTTCTCCATCTATTTCCTCATAGTTCATTTGCTATTTTGTATTTGCCTGTTTGCGTTCTAAAGAGAGAAAAGGCCTGGGGTTGGAGAGGTGGACATACATGGAGAATTAAGGAGTTCTGGGAGGGAAAACATTATCAGCGTATATTGTATGAATTTTCAATTGAAAAAGAAAAAATAAAAGAAGTCAGGCATTGTATCCCATGCTTTTAATACCTGCACTCAGAGGCAAATGCAGGTACATTTCTATGAGTTCGATGCCAGCCTGGTCTACAAGGTGAGTTCCAGGACAGCCAATGCTGCTACAAAGAGAAACCCTTTTTTGTCTCAAAAAAACAAAAAGAATGAGAAAGATGATTAACAGGGGAAAACGAAATATAAAAGAGCACGAACTCAATCAAGGAGAAAAACAAACAAACATAAAAACAATTCTGAGATGAAGGAGACACTGATTAAGACACCACTACAGCACACAACTGAAATATTGTATTAGCTTTTCTAAGGACGTGCTCTTTTTATTTCTTTAAGGGTAATGTTTTCTCATAATTAGTTTTTGAGGATAGAAAGTTGGTGGAGCACTAGAACTGATACCTTGGTTATGCCAATAAAAGAACAGATCCATTTTATGGGTAATGTCTAAATATCACAAGGTAATCTGTTTGGAAGAAAATGCACAATCTTATAAGCTTTATTTGAATACATATTCTTGCACTCTAAAAATTTGCTCTACTTTTAAGACTGTATTTCTCAACCTTGGTTTCCCAAATTAACATTTACAAATAATTTTGTAATTATGTTTTAAAATGAGGATTCCTGGACCTGAATTATACCTACTAAACAAAATGATTGAAATTTCAACCTAGAGATTTGAGGGCTGGGGGTTGATTTAAGTGGGTGTGTCATTCATAAGAGTTTGTAGTTAAACTAAGCTTAAATGTTTCTTGTGAACAGCGTACGATGTGCCCACACTTTATATTATGTCTCCCCCTTGAAGAGTCATAGAGGTTTGTGAATTAAGATTCCAGTAGCTTCTGCAAGCACTCACAAACAGAATTTAGGAACCAACATCCTACGAACAATAGGAAAGGATGGTAGAACAAATATTTTCTGTCCCTACGAAAACAGAAACCATAAAGAAGACCAACCCACTGTTTCTTGCTGTTGGTTTCTCCCCAAGATCACGCTGTTACCATCCTCTACCTGACATTATCTAAAACAAAATATCTTGGTTATTGAGAAGTTGAGACACTTGGGTCACTTCTAGCCACCTTGGTGGTCCAGACAACATCCCACATACGAAATGAAAGACCAATTCACCCTTAGTCATTCTTGCAGTGAAGCAGAAAATGCAAGGTCTAACAGGCATACAACTAAAGGGGCCTACCCTCTTCCTCTGGAGACTGATTGGCCTTGAATATTCAATGTGAAATACTCTGAGCAAACTTGTAGTTGAAGTTCTAAGTTGCAACAAGTCACCTAACAGAATGGTCTATAAGATCTTGGAAGATGTGTGAAGCATCAGCAGGGGAGGAGAAATCTCTGCCTGAAAGATCTTTAACCTGGGACTTATAATCTGCACCAGGAGCAGGGACAGTACAATCAATGTGGTGTAACATGATTGAAAAGGGAGAGCAGGAAAGGTATTTCTAAGCACATCCAAGGCAGAAGTATAAAAACTCTGAGTAGAGTGGTGCTTCAAATGGTCCCCTGCTAGGGTCAAAGTTTCTATAGTTTAGTTCAAAGTTTTTAGTTCACCCAGTTGGTGTGGTGATATGTGCTATAGTCAAGCACCCCTGAGCCTACAGATCATAATTTGGATGTGTGTCTTGGCTGTCTAGGGAGTCTACCTCTAAAACAGTTCTTTTTGACATTTCCCAGCAAAACCTGACATTTAGTCAAACTCTGTTTCCTTAGTTTAAGAAATCAGCTCTTATTATTTTATACTATTCCATAAAATGTGGTTTAAAAGATCTTAAAAAATAAGAATACTAAGTTTGATAAAACTTTCCACAAGAGGATCTACAAAAATCTTTTCTGCCTTTGTTATTTGTTTAGAATTTCCACGATACAAGATTAGACTGACAGGTAAGTGTAAGAGGAGATTTTAGGGATTTGGGGAAACTGATGCCTTCTGTGTCTATGGTCAAAAGTGGCGGTCGCATTCTGTGGGTTCTTCCTAGGTGTATGTCTCTACAGACTAGAGGATAAGGTTTGAAGTAAAAATAAAAGTCCGCCATGGGCAGTTTAGAGAAGAATGCAGGCCCAGGCTCTCATAATCCATTTCCTTTGACAATAAGTATAATGTATGCCCTGAGAAGATGTACACAGCATTACAGATTCTTCATTCCGACCTAACATTTAAAAACCAACCTTAGATTTTAATGTTTAGCATCCTGGTAACATGTTCCAGAAAACTGTACTAAAATCTAAACATCAAAGTCCTTATCACACAGGTTCATTCAAATGCCACCACAGGTGGTTATGGCCACCAATTTATAACTCGATAAACACAAGTGAAGGCAGATAATTGGCAGGGCATTTTCTTTTACAATGTGTTAAAATATTATGTACAGAGGCTTTAAGAAATCCTACTCAAATATTAATTATCTTTACTCTCTGCCCATGTGTGAGCCTGGTGTAGACAAAGGCCAGAAAAGGACATCTAGTCCACAGGAACTGGAGTTACAGATGGTTGAGAGCTGGCCCATGGATGTTGGGTACCGAAGCCAGGTCCTCTGCAAGAACAGAAAGGAGTCTTAACCACAGAGCCATCTTTCCAGCTCTCATAGTCAAACATTCTGTTAAAATTTTTAGTTCCTTACTTAACTTCAAGCAAAGTTGGTGAAATGTTTTCATTGTGTGCAAAGATTCTGGATCCTAGAATATGAAAGATACACACAAGTAAATGCAAAATAGTGAAACATGATGAAATTGCATTGGCCATCTTAATAAAAGCATCTGCTTCATTTCTTTTTAAAAAATGTGCTTAATTATTGTTGTTGTTGTTGTTGTTGTTGTTAGAAGTGGTAGTAGTAGAACTTTTAGTGTGTGTGTATTTATGTTTGTATGTGTTCATGTGTTTATGTTTGTGTGTGCATGTGTGCATGTGTGCATGTGTGTATAGGTCTTCGTTCATCTTTGTATGTATATGTGTGTGCATGTGTACATGCATGTGTGCATGCATGTGTGCATTGTGTGTCTGTGTGCATCTGTGCATGTGTGTACATGTCTATATGTATCTGTGTGTATGTGTATGTGCATGCAAGTGTGTGCATGTTTGTGTGTATATATGTAGGTGTACATGGCTCTGTGTATGTATATTTGTATGTAGGGTTCGGTGCATGCCATGACACATGTGTGGAGGTCAGACAACTACTCCAGAGCTTGAATCTCTCTCTTTGTGGGTCCAAGAATCAAACTTGAGTTCTCAAGCTTTCCAGAAAGTGGTATTACCCACTGAACTATTTTGTCAGCTTCTGTTTCTTTTTTCTCCAAATAAAAATAGAAATGATTAAATACATCAAATGCTACCCCAATTAGAAGTTAGCACATTTTTTTCAAACTTACTGAAAGAAAAAAATGTTAGTGAAGAAGCCATTCTAAGAAAAGCCTACTTACTAAATTACAAAGATGTGCATTTTATTCATTTAATTTCAAAAGAACTTGGATACAAAAGATTTGGGGTGATAACCAGCAAAGACCCAATTAAAATTTTTTGAGTGTTTTGATTCTTGCCAGTTTTGGTGACCTCCCAGTGTGTCCTACTTAGAATTAAGATGACACAGCAAAGGAACTATCGATTCTGCATGATCTCTTGTTTGCCTGGTCCTCCCTAGAGTACTCAAAAAGATACAGACTGTTCTTGACATAAAAGTTTAAGTATGGTCTATCTGACTGACAGTGCTTGACAGTCATCAGAGAAAAACAACACCAGTGTTATTAACCCTCCCCTCATTTCAGAGATCTCCAAATTCTTTTCTTATTTCTTAATGTCTGACAAAGGTGAAAAAAATCAAATTTGGGGCAAGAAAAGGCTCTGGCCTGTACTGAGCAAAGGTGATTGGAACAGCATTAGCCCTGCTTCTTTGAAAACTGTGGATAACCTACACAGTAAGTAGTGTGAGCAATTTCAGATAAGAAAGCCTGTCAGAATTCTGATGCTCGCCCACACATTTCTGCTCAAGTTTCTTTTGCCTCTGGGAACCAAGCCCCCTCCTTGCAACAGTAATAATGAGAAAAAGTTGTGAAAAGGTTCTTGGATGGAGGGTTAGGTGATCTGAAATAAATCCCAGATAATCTTCACTCTTTCTTATGTTATTGAAAACACTGAACCTCTGTGCACCTAAAACTCTTCATTTTTAATATGGGCTTCATCTGGGCTCCAAAACTTCACTCAACCATTATATTTTGTTTTCAACATTCCAGTAACTACCACAAAGCAAGTATTTGGTAATAGTGAAATAGATTGCTTCAGAGTTTAACGTGTATTTGGTATTTCCTGGCTCTCCAGACAGTTGTCACACTTCAACTCGATTGACGATTCATGAAAAAGTGGGTGCTGAGAGATGGCTCAGAGGGTAAGAGCAACTTCTGTTTCTCCAGAGAACCAGAGTCTGATTCACAGAACCCATGGCAGGTGGCTTACAAACTACTGTAAATTTCCGCTCCAAAACAATCCAATACCACATTCTGGACTGTGTGGGCATGTGCATGCACACAAACACACACACACACACACACACACACACACACACACACACACACACACACACACACACACACACACACACACACACACACACACGCCAGTTGGAAACAATCTGGTTATCTACAGTATATGATTAGTGAATTGTGGCTTGCTCCTCCACCTCATTTATTAATGAGAACTTCAAAAACAAGGCTATGTCCCATGAATAAGTACTAAGGTACAATGCTAGATAGAAAACAGATGTCCAGTGTAACAAAATGTGGCCTAATAAAATAATATAATACATTTAACAATATAAACTTAATGTCTATTCAATAAAATCACTCTTCACAAAGATGAATGAAAGATCACATTTGGTAAAATTTTGAATAATTAGTTTCTAAAATAGGAAACTCCCAATACTTAGGATTATATACAGTTATTTTCAAAATAATACTTGGTAAACAATAGAGTTCAAGTTAACCATTAGCTTAGTATAGGAGGACAACTTCATACATGTTTGTCTAAAGAGAGAAACAAGGTGAGGCAAACCCACATAATAATTGGCACTGCTAGATATCTGGAAATGTTGGAACCCTTATGGCTGCCACTGTCTAGGGAGTTCAAGTTGGCAAATCACTCTGAAAATCCTCAGGTGTTTGATGGGTGCTCAGCTGGCCCAAAAATTCTGTTCCAATTACATATCACATACTGTAGATAACCAGATTGTTTCCAACTGGGGTGTGTGTGTGTGTGTGTGTGTGTGTGTGTGTGTGTGTGTTTCCTAGAAGCTCCAGAGTCCATAAGCAAGCATGATCCTTAAGACAGTGTTTGTAGAGATGATACAATGAAGACGATCTTAATGTTCATCACTAAAAGAATACAAAACAATATGCACATTGTACTATCATTTTGTATTCAATAGGTATAAAATACACACACACATATACATCACACTGCAACACACCATACCACACACACACACACACACACACACACACACACACAGACACCACCTATCAGCATGAATATTTAAGCTTAGAGAGTAGTGAGAAAAGTAAGGCTTCTGTCCTTTTTTTCCAAGATTCCATATTCTATATGCTTGTCACTATATAAAACATAGTTGTATTTCTACATTACCTTTTACATACTCTGATTACTTCACGTCAACGATATATTTCTTATAACGTCTAACAAACTATAATGACTATGTAATAGCTATTTTAATGCATTTATTAAGAAATAATGAAAAATCTATATTTTAGTATGAGTGTATGCAAGCATGTGTGCATGCACATGTATATGAAATATCTACTTAAGTTTAGTATGCACTATGTGTATGTATGTGTGCATGTACGTGTGTAGGACATCTTTAGATCCATGCATGTGCCTTTGTATGGAGGTCAGAGGAAGTTGTCCAGTGTCTTCCTCTGTCATGATCCTCCTTGCTCTCTATGGACAGAGTAATTCAGTGGACCTGGAGGGAGACTGGCAGCCAGCAAGGCCTGGAGATCCCCCCAAATTTACCACAGCACCAGGGGTATTATATTTATGTGTATATGTGGAACCATAGCCAGTTGTTTTTTTAAAAATTGTTATGTATGCTAGTGTTTAGAACTCTTACCCACCAATACTCAGAAATAACTTTTCTAAGATATTTTTGATCTGTGGTTAGTCGGATCTGTATACAACACAAAAGATACCAAATGTGTATGTGTGCACGCGCGCGCGTGTGTGTGTGTGTGTGTGTGTGTGTGTGTGTGTGTGTGTGTTTAGGTATGTATGCATACATATCTTACATATATATATACATACATGTATATATATCATTAATGTATGTGTATATCTATATAATATTAATTATTGCATTAACAGCAGTACTGTGCAGTTGACAGCAAGCATAGAAACACTGTAAAGCACTTTATATGTTATGTCTGTAACTAGGTGGGAGAAAGAGCAGAAAGAAGGCTAAGGTAGAATACATGAATAAAAGACACAATATACAACAAACCCAACCAACAAGGAAACTTGCCTAGTATAGAGAGGAAAATATATCTTAAAATGAGAAAAAATGATTAATAAAATTTCTATGTGCTCCCAATCAAATTTCTCATCGAATCAACAAATCACTAGCATCTCAGTGACTAGTGTAGAATTCGAACAGGATATGCCAATGTGGATGCATCCAGTTAGAGGACAGACGAACAGTAAGAAGATACAAGACAGAGATGTGGGTTGGGGAAGGGTGAGCACAGACTGAGGATGACCAAAACCGAAGCAAGGTGAGCCGAAAGGTGGAAGGCATAGTAGTCAATGCGACTCTTCATTTTGGTTGTACAAATCATGTACTGCTAAGCTTAGCTAGATGTTTGCTTTGGTTTGGTTTGGTTTGGTTTGGTTTGGTTATTTGTGTGTAGATATTCTAGCACAAGCAAGTCTGGAGCACATAATGTAGCTAAGGATGACTCTGAATGTCTATTCTTCCTGCTTCTGCCTCTGTTCTGCTAGGGTTACAGTAGTTAGTCTGTGGGATGCTGGAGGTGGAACCCAGGGTTCACATCATGATAAATATATACTGTGCAACTGAGCTCTCGCCAAGCTTCTTTAGATGGATGTCTAATGGAAAGCTTGATTTTATAAAGTGATGAGTCTTCATTTGAGACTAGCTTGGAAGAAGAGCTACCTGCCAACAGTTACCATGGATTGCGAGCTTCCTAGTCTTAGGGATGCTAATGTTTATGCACAGAAAATAGACATGTATCTTAAAATACCAATCAATCTTTAAGTTAAAAAGTTGAAATAATATTTTTAAAATGCTTTGCTTTAATTAGAAATTAAATCATTCTACTTCTAAGTTCAAAAAATATTAATATATCCTTTTGAAAGACTTGGAATAATGTTTGCCTCATGCCGAAGCTTAATTAACTAAACTCAATTGAAATTTAAAATAAATATATAAATTCAATATACCAAATATCATTAAATTAGGTAAATTGCTTGATCGCTGAACTAAATCTACTTAAGAGATAATGTAAATTGGTATTGTTTGTTTCTGATAATTTTAACTTTTATTGATAATTTATCAGGTTAAGAAAGTAGTTGCCCCCCCCAGACCATCAACTGTTTTAACTTTTATAAGTCAGCATCATTTCTGTTATGATATCTGTTACATCTCCTTCCTGCTGCTATACATAAATTCCATTGAACTTATAAATAATCTGATTTTTGTTTTCTTAGATCTTTAAATGCTGCTCATAAATTTAGAATAATTCATATAGTTACAAGTATCATTCCGCTAGCCTTGGACTTTAAAACTAAAATCTGAAGTGTATTTTCTTACACATTTCTGCATGGTAACTGCTCTTATAATTATTTTTTAAAATACAAAATACGGACAAAGTATTCTTTAAAACAATAATTAATACTGTAATATGTATTCATCTCAACACTATTTGTGAGCTCTGTGACCCACCCTTCTTTTCCAGTACCCTATCATGCCCCCAGCACTGGGATTACATGTGTTGGCAGGGCATGAGGGGGTTTTGTTGTTCTGTTTTTGTTTTTGTTTATGTTTGGGTTGTTTGTTTTTCAGTGGTAGTGGTCCAAACTCCTCTCCACACCTTGCACAACCAGGGTCCTTATCGACTCAGCCATCTCCTTAGGCTCTACCAATCGATATATACCTCAATTGATTACCTCACTTGATATATACTTACCCATTAGGAAAAAGTAAGTTTTTGTTAAGCACTTGAATGCTTTCACCCCATCACTTGCTCCCATCAGACTCAGAAAGACGCTTGATATAGATCTGATTTAGTTGATTGCCTTGCGACCATGTGATACCTCCTTAAAATTGTCAGCTTGTTAAGTCTAGGAGCACCTAGTATGGGAATCATAATGAAGTATTGTGAAAGTCAGCTCAGCCTGTGATAAGCACACCAGCAGTTTTCTTACTTGGATCAATTGAGGTGGAAAGATCCATGAGCAACACAGTGCCACAGGCTGGACCATGAACTGGAAGAAGAGGGAGACTAAGGTGGCCACTGGGATGCTGGGATGCAGATAAAAATCATAGTCCTTTGATCTGCATTGTGGAAGGGATTGATGCTGCTTAAGCTTCCCACTGCCCCAGTCCTGACAGTGTTGTGGAGTAACCTGCAATCCTGAACCCAATGAAGTCTTTCTCGCTTACCTGGCTCTTGTCAGTGTATTCGTTGACAGCAAATGGAGATGAACTTAGTATAGAAATGCATGATCAACTCATGGTGTTCTAAACAGCACCAGGAATACAACTTTTTTATTTTTTTTTCTTTACTGAAACTAAGTTCTTTTCCAATGATATATTCTAATCATGGTTTTGGTTTCTCTTCCTTCCCCTCTCCAATCCTCCTTTCTCTATAGCCATGAAAATCCGTATTTTCCTTCTCTCCATATTTCAAAACCTCAGATAATTTTTTAAAATGAAAGAAATTGGTTAAACACACACACACACACACACACACACACACACAGAAAAATACAAACACAAAAACAGAACCCACCATGTACAAGCAAACAATAAAATGAGGCAAAACGAATGTCTACGAAAAACACTTGTGTTCATTTTGTGTTGGACATCTACTGCTGTAATATGATGGGACACCTTGCATTATCTCCTCTAATATATTTTTGAACTGAATTTCTAATATATTTTAATTTAATATTCCATTCTGCGATAAGATGAACAAATTTGGTTTTTCAAATCTGTCTCTTAATACAACACTCGTGCAATGCTCAGGACAGAATTTTTATGAAACCTGATGGAAATAACTACAATTATTCAGAAGAGAAAATGTAGCTGGTGACCCCGGCTCCACAGAGCCTACTACAGAGGTCTTCTTGATCTAAAACCATCTGGCTAAGGCAAATAAACTCAATGGTATTCTGAGCAATTTTTTTTGGCTCATATTGATTTGTTTCCCTTCCAAACATTTGACAGAATTCAGACTTTCACAAATACTTTTAAGAATTTTTACATAACAACTGCCAATTGTGCCTTTGTTTTACTTTTGCATAATGCATATGCATGGTATATGGTACTGAGTTACATAAGGACATGTCCATGCATTTACATACACTGTATACTAATTATCTCTTTCAAGAGACCTCCTCCCCTGATTGGAGAGCAAACACTCATGGTTATTTTGTAGAAAACATAGTAACAAATTCTAAATCTACCAACATGCTGTAGTAGACAGAGCAAGGGTAGATTCTATTGTTACCTATTTTGAAGTTTTTCTTTTAATCAATACCTTGAATTTTGACTTGTGTATAGAGGTTATTTATTTGCTCTCTTTGTGTTTCATTACTAAGGACCTGACAGGATTTTAAAATGAAAGCAAACACATTTTTATGTTTGGGGGATATCTGACTCAGGTTCTATTTAGAAAGGTATATACTTAGTGGGACTTGGTCACACACACACACACACACACACACACACACACACACACACACCACACAAAACTGAAGGGAAGACCTGAAGCCCCAGGGTGTGGGGAGACCTGGAAGGGAGGACATCCTCTTGAAGACAGAGGGGAGGAGGAATGGGATGAGGAACTGTGGGGCTGGGGGGCAACTGGGAGGAGGGCTAACAATTGAACAGTAAAAAAATAAAAGTAATTTTAAAGTAAGAATATGTACAAAAAGTTGGCTCCTTGCTATGGTACATTTACTTTTTAATAATTTAGTGACCTTACACTTAAGCCTCTCAATATGCTATGATTTAATTATGAAGAAAAATTAACTTCTAACTCTTCCTTGGAAATATCAGGGAACTTATCAAAACTCTTAAGAATCTACTTTTTAACTAATAATTGGCCCAAATTAAGATCTATCTCATGGGCAAGCATCAACCACTAACACTATTAATGATAATGTTATGCTTGCAGACAGGAATGTGTTGTCCTCCACCTAGCAGTTAAGTCAGACAGATACTGACAGAGCTTGAGAACTCTTCTGAAAGAATAGGAGGAACGATTATGAGCCCAGAAGGATAGGAATTCCACAGGAAGATCAACAGAGTCAACTAACCTAGACCCTTGGGACTCTCAAACACTGAACCACCAACCAGGGATCATACATGGGCTATACCTAGTTCTCCCTGCACATATGTAACAGACATGCAGCTTGACTTGCACAACTCCTGAACAACTGGAGTGGGGGCTATCCCAAAAGGTGTTGCTGTATGTGGGATATGCTCTACTCGCTGGGCTGCCTTGTCTGGCATCAGTGAGAGAGGATTAGCCCAGTCTCACAGAGATTTGATGTGCTAGGAAGGGGGGATTATCCAGGGAGTCCCACTCACTCAGAGTAAAAGGGGAGGGTCCAGAGGGACGAATTGTGGGAGGGGTGACCAGGAGGGGAACAATGAATAAGTAAAATAATAAAATATGATTTAGAAAAAAAAAGAATCTAGTTCTTAAAAGGACGATCTATGTGATCTGAGAGAAGCAGGATCCAAGAGTACCTGGCATCCAAAGAGAGAAAGGAAAGCCTGCTCTGGAGGCAGAATCAATGTTTTGTCTGAAGGCGGATGTGAGCAAACAGAAGTAGAACAGCAAGGGAAGACACAGGGATGAGCACGGAGACTCAAGCATCCCTACATCAAGCAACCTCAGGGTCCCATGTACTGTGCCTCCTGTTTGCGTCTGATTGTGTGGTACTGGGCCAGTCCTTGACTTAGGACAGACTTAATGGAGTGACAATCAGAGAACCCATAAATATCAACTAAGATATCAATGGAAACCCACACACAATTATGTGACTACCATCTTCTCAATGTGGAAAATGAACACACGAATCAAAATTACATATATTCACATTAGTGTTTCTGTCTCTGGCTTGAAATAATCATTGAGTATTCTCTATGTATAAGAGATATTACTAGTGTTGTGAAAATAAAATGAAAATTTTCTGTCAACTCGGAGGCAGTAGAAAAGATGATTGGATTTTATGATTGGATAAACACTGAAACAGACTGCAAAGCACATCACTAGCAATTAATCATCTAATGGAGTCCAAGGATAGAAAAAATCTTATCCTTTTATATAACTAAGCAGACACAATCCTGTGCATTCAGGCTGTCAAATGTGTAATGACTAGTCTTCAACTGAGAAGACAAAAATATTATGCCACACATGCGACTCATTCTAACACTGCTTTTTAACTGAGTTAACCACCAGTGCAAGATGATAGACTTTAATAAAAGGAAAACTAATTTCTCACAAATTTATGGTAGAAGGCAAGGTTTCAGTTTAGAACTGGGTGTCAAATAAAGTTGTTCTTGCTTACCAACAGAAATGGAGAGAGAGCTGGCATCCTTTTACCTATGGCCCTTCAAAGAAGGCTCTCGGAAACTGAGGGAAGGCGTATCTGCTTTCAAACTGACTTATCTATGAACCAAAAAGAAGAGAAAATACTTAAATTACTCTTTCTGAAGTATAATCATGCATAGTTTGGAGGATAGTACACATTCTGAGAAATACAGCCTTAGCTGATTTTCTCATTGAGTGAAAATCGCAGGTTATGTGTCCAGAAATTTTGATTATAATAGCTTACTGTGCACCATAGCCATGTTGGAAGCCTATTTCTTTCCCACAGATTGTTGAGATACAATGCCAATTTTGTACTTTATAATAAGATATGACAACCATATGATTGAATATACTGAGCCATAATAATTCATAGGTGATTGGTTACTGACTACATGTTACTGTGTTTTAAACATGACCGTAGAGGATCTGAGAAAAGAGCATCTACCCTTTATTGTCAACTTAGAAAGAATGAAAGTTCTTTTTAGTTTGGATTTGTTCTTATATTTCACAGGACCCATCAAGGAGAAGATAAATGTACCTGGTCTTTGGCCAGTCTGTGACTTCTTTCTTCCATCCTTCCCCATGCTTTTTCCTCCACCCTTTCAACCCCTTAACCCTAAATAAGAAAGAAAATAAGAATAGAGAAAAAAGGAAAGAAAGCCCTGAATAAAGTCAGGGCTTGCAAATCAGACAGGGATATTCTTAGACTACTTCCTGCTATTTCTCTATTATAACCAGAAGAAAAAAATTTAATTAAAAATTATCCATAATAAATATCTATTTGCATTTTAGATGAGCTGTGTTTATACAAATATTTACGATTTTCCATGGGACAAAGACTTACTGAATGTCTGTTTAATCCGCATTTTCTTGGTGATGACACTATTTATACAAGATCATGCATATTTAAATTCACCACTGTTTTGTTAGAGGGATGTGCAGGATGGAATCATCAGGATGTAGATAATTGCTAAGGGAAACAGAGCCAGGGGTATGAGAGATACTCAGGAGGTAAAAGTCCATGCAACAAAACCTGATCATAGGGGATCTCACCCATGAGGTCCACATGATCCAGTGAGAGAACAAATCACAGAGAGTTGCACATTCCCACTTCTACATGTCAGCCATGGCATGTGCACAGACACATGAACTAATAAATTCACCAAGTGTAATTTTTAAATCTAAAAAATCACAGAAGATGATTTATAATTTTTACCATTTGAATATACTTATTTTTTAACATTTATCTACAATTGTTTATCTTCAATTCTTAATCAAGAGCCAATTTTACCTACATGTGTTTTTAAATTATTTATAATTGGCTAGCTGGGCACAGTAGTGCATGACTTTGTCCCAGGACTGCACATGGCAGATTCAGACGGATCTCTATGAGTTCCAGAGCAACCTACTCAATACAGGGAGTGTAAGGTCAGACAGGGCTGCAGACTGAGACCCTGTCCCCAAAACGAAGCAAAACAAAACCAATCTATTAAGTTTAATTTTCTTTCAATGAAATATGGAATTTTGGTGTCACGAGTTTCCTATACACAGATTTTATTTTGGAGGAAATAAAACAAAATGATTAATCAAGTGATTCCCTCACATTCCTTTAGTCAGTGCTAGTAAAAGCATTGTCCATCAGGTGAATAGCTAATGAAGCAAGCAGCGTGTCATTCAATTACTGAACCCTTATTTCTTCCGAATTTCTAGCTTCCATGTATGTTTTTTTTTATTTTTAATCTGCCAAACACATTAGATATTTGCTCACTGCATAAAAGTTAATATTTAAAAGAATGATCTCTGCCAGGAAAACAACTCAACAGTCCATCTTGAACCCAACTTCCCTCCAAAGAAGCCTTACTAAAAAATTCATAGCCTGATCCTGTATATTTTCCTCCAACGGTTTCAAAATGTCAGCTCTGCATCAAGATCTTCAAAGTATTTCAAATTAGTTTAGTGAACATTTATTTCACGTGTTCATTGGCCATTTGTATGAGTTCTTTCTTTGATGATCTTATGCACCTGGATGTTCAGATTTTGGAGCCATTAGTATTGGACTGAGATATGCACTAGGTACAATATTTTGTCTGAAACATGTACTATATCACTGTATGTCTCATAAAGCATAAACACATTCACCTAGGTCATGTGTTTGGGGACAGATGTGTTTCAGATTCATGGAATATTATATTTGGTAACATTTACATACTATAAGATCTATAGTGAATATTTTCTGTCACTACTTCCTACTTGGAAGTAGCCATCAATAGGATATGGCTACTAAACCCACAGGACGAAATGGCTTCCACCTGTAATGTCAGTGCTGCTAAGGACAAGGGGATCATCTCAAGTTTGATTATCATCCAACATGATAATCATTTTCACGTCATCTGCATCTTATGCATACAGCCTGAATGTGATTTTCTATTTAAAAATAATGCATGCATAAATAAAGTATTATTGATTCCATCATTAATATAATGTTCTAATACGAGTGGATCTTAGTGAATCGAGTAAATCATTGAGAATTCACTGCACAGTACATGGACCTCACATAAAATAATTTCCTTAGGCGCCATGGCTGTGTAGCACCACTCACTTAGAGAGCCTTTCATACAAATTAGTAGCCAAGTCTTCAGCCACACTGTAATGCACAGCTAAGCCTGCTTAGTCTCACCTTTTATGGGGGAACAATCCTCTGTACGGAGAGATCAATTTCACACCTTGCCCAAACTCCTTACAACTGAATTACTCTCTTTCAGAGAATACTCCAATATCAAACCTAAACCTTACACTACAGGTGTCCACAATGCTGTCTTTCATAATGTTATAGAGTTTAGAGTTGGCTGTATTGGACAGTTATCATCAGAAGGCTGCCATGTTTGAAGTGCACATCTTCTAAAAAGGAGCCTTCATGCTGTGCCATGGGCCTGTCCCACTTCATAACGATGCTGCCAGGGCGGCTACGGCGATCTACATAAGGCCCTCATAAGATGGGGCTCTTCGGCATTCTAGACTGGGGAACGAGGGCACTTGTAACCCCTAGACTTTCCAGGGAGCAACGGGCAGTTAAAGTTTTCTAATGGAGAGCAAAATATATTCCACTGATAGGTCCCCAATGCTTAAGTAAACAAAACAAAACAAAACAACAACAAAAAACAAAACAAAACAAAAAACCCTTTACCTATGCCCAAACAGGCAACAGCAATTGAGAAAAATAGACACAAATCACTGAGAATAAAAGAGCACAAGAGAGGATAATGAGGGATATGATCAAAGTGTAGTGTGTGTGTGTTGTGTGTGTGTGTGAGTGTGTGTGTGTGTGTGTGTGTGTGTGAGAGAGAGAGAGAGAGAGAGAGACAGAGATTATGAATAAAACAAATAAATTTTTAAAATACTCTCCTATTTTTATTATTTTCAGGTCTACCATTTCCCGGTTCCTAACATATAGTTTAGATACAGTTTAATTGGAAAATGACACTCGCATCAACTGCTTTGCCACAGGAATCGCATCAGACAATCTTTCTTAGTTCCTTGCATGTCCCCTCAGCCCCGGGGGAAGCTGAAATGTTGTCCTCTGGAAAACTGGCAAAGCGGTGATGCTTGCTTACGTGGGAAGCAGGGAACATCTGCTATTTCCAGAATTTTATTTCAATACTTTCTTTCACAGCATCCTTGCAGCTCTAAATGTACTTTTTTATGTTATGTATGTAAATGCCACCCAGGTCCCGATGATTTAATTGCTTTGGTATTCATCTCCACAAATGCCACACTCGATTCTAATTGCTTTATTACCAACCATAAGTACAAAACAAGATTAATATCAGAGAGATAATACTTCTGGCTAAAATAGGAAAGTGAGGATTCATATTGGTCTTCCTTTCTTTGTCTTAATTTCTGTAATCCCTGTGTAATTTTCTCATGAATATAATGTTCTATTTCTTAGCAAAGGAGTCTAATTCATCTTCTTTTGCCCTTGATATATGTGGGGTAAAGTTTCTCCTTCTCCGAAGTATCTTCCGCTATTGCCATTTCTTAACAAAAACCAGAAGGATCATACATCTTGGAAAATAATAATTTGTGAATGTTTCTTATTGTCTGTAAATTAAGGCTAAATTTTAATTGATCTTAATATTAGTTTATTTAAAACTTAGCATACAACGTAGTGGTTTTTATTATAGAAATTTTATACTGACTCTTTTTTTTTTTGTACATGCTTCTCTGTGACTCACTTCCCCTCTTGATACCTTGCTCCCTTCTTACCCATGGCTCTACTTTATTTAAGAAGACATTCTCCTCTCCTTTCCTTCTCTTAAGATCTGTTTTTGTACATGGCCTTCATAAAATAGGGCTATCAACATTCTATGTGACAAACCCACAATTAAACACATGGGTCTTGTCTCTCCTAGCCTGAGTTACTTTGCTTAATATAATTTCCACGGGCATCAATTTACCTACAAATCTCATGATTCCCTTTTTTATTTAGAGATGAAGAAAATTCAATATACCAGATTTTCTTTTCCTATTGCTAGGCCAATTTCATTGTCTGCTGTTGTAACTAGTGAAGCAATAAACGTGGATGTTTAAGCATCTCCCTGGAAGAACACAGATGTCCTTGGCACCGGCACAGTCTGGCTTATGAAGTAGTTCTACGGTGCATTCTCTGGGAAAGATCCATACTAACTTTCATGGTGGGTTCACCAGTTTTCTGTCCCACAACCAGTGAAAGAGTTTTCCTTTTCCTCCCAATTACATGTCGTCATTTGTTCTCTGAGTGTTAGCCATTCCAACCAGGGCGAGGTGCAATCTGAAACCCTTTGTATATGTGAGTGCATTTGTGCATATTTTTGTACAGGTGAATGTGTGTTCAATGCACTTGTACATGTTGCACAGGCATGTGGAACCTGTAGGATAACGTTGAATGTTCTTCCTCAGGAACAGTCTAATAGGGTTTATTATTGTCCTGGACCCCACCAACTAAGCTATAATGAGAGCCAGTGAACTCCAGAAATCTGTCTTTTCCTCTCCATCTGTGTTTATAGTTTTCTGGAAACATACTGGCTTGTCAGATCAAACTCATATCCTTGTGTTTAAGAAAAGTACTTTATTAAAAGATTTATCTCTGCAGCTGTCAAAGGGGTGTGTGTGTGTGTGTGTGTGTGTGTGTGTGTGTGTGTGTGTGTGTGTGTGTTTCTATTGAGGCCACAGGCCAATATCAATCATCTATCTCAATTGCTCCCTATGTAATTACTAGAAGTGTTTATTAGGTTTTTATATATGTACTATAATTTCTTGATTCTAAGACACCTTCAGTATAATTCATAATCAATTTAATAATAGTTTTTGCAGAGCTTCTTGACATACACACAGGTTTAGAACTGGCTCATACACTAATTCTACTGTTAGTTTTCTGAGAAACATCCATTCTGATTTCCACAGTTGTTTCACCAGATTACCTCTCTTACATTATAAGTGCTCAGGTAGATGAACAGGCATATAAGATTCTGAATGTAAATTGATAAAATTTACAGTCCCTTGAGAAAATTGAAATAAGCATCTACTTCTTTACTCCTGAGCTTGTTGGATTCAATCCCATAAGTGGCAGATAAAAACCTAATCAGTAAGGAAAAGAGGGCACTGCCAGGCCCTCCTTATTCTAGAGGAAAGCAAAAGTCTAATAAGCACAACTAGATAAGTAGTTTAAAGACATTGCTTGGAGAATTGTGTTATTTTATTTTCTCCAATTGGAAAAATATATAAATATTTACTAGTGACATCTAAAATACTAGTGGATTTTTCTTGCACTTGTTTCTATAATTATTCAACAGCTTGATAGTTCCAATCATGCCAATGAGTACAGCTATGTGATTTAAAAGAAATATCTCACAGCTGGAGGAGGCTCCCAGTAGATCATCCTTCCAAACTTCTCAGTGAGGATATAATCAGAGTGAGTGGAAATGATGGTACAATTTTCATGTGTTTTGCAGCATCAGAAACAACTGCATGTGTTAGTGAGTGTTCTTTAAATACCAGGTCTGAATCTGCACATCTGTCCCAGAAAATATCCCGGGTATCAGAAAAGAGGAAAATTCCTTGATATTATTCTCATCTTTCTTTCATCATACGCTGATTAGTATGGCATTCGCAGGTACAATTTTACCTATTACCTGAGAAATAAAAAAGGAACTACTTGCCAAATTACAGCGTATTATGGAATATAATAAAAAAAATGACTGCAAACTATCAGTTCTGCTGCTTTCAACAGTTTCAGCAACAATCTACATGTTTCACTATCTTCTGATTTCTGAAAAGACACAAACCATACACTACATTATAGCTAAGACTTCTGGTCTACCTGCACTGTCTGCATTAATTGTGCAATAAGGTAATCAGAGGAAACCTAAATACCAGAACGCCATTATTGAGACTCACTTTGGCCTTTCATTCTCCACACTTGGCTGTTCAGGACCAAGGCCAGTTGCTCCTTAGCTATCATCAGGTCATTCAACAGAGTTTGGAACAAGAACTAAGTGACACTGCTCTCTGTATGCCTTTGCCATTGACCTTCATACATGCAGCTCATTCATGGGATGAAATAGAACATGTCCACTTCATAACCAGCTATAGATATTTTACTACAAATCTATTGAGCTTCTTTTGTTATAAAATGGAATACTATGTCATTGCCAAAGCTAGGTAGTATGCTTTTCCTCTCCAGTCAGAGTTAGAATAAGTTGTTAGTTCTAGACAAGAAACTGACTGGAGCAGAGGCACAGTAGCGCCCAGATCATCAGTGACTGTGGATAGCACTTTTGACAAGGCCTTTTGCATATTACCATAGTTTTATTGGTATATGGTCCTCGCCATGCAGCTCTGAGTTTATACAAATAATTCAATTTAATTTCACCATTTTGGGTATGCTCTTTCTTTTAAAATGTTTAGTAATTCAAATATACATTCATTTATTAACTCACCCACAAATATTAATCTCATATCTATTCATTCAAGGCCTGTCTTTCAACTAAAGAGGCACAGACAATAATTATGCTCACATTGTATGCTTACTTTGTGTGTTGCTGTGATAAAATAATTTAAAAAAATAAATTTATAGGTGAACCAGGTATGGTGTTAAATTATCAACTTGACAAAATCTTGAATCATTTTGATTATATAAATTAAGGCATGGTGCCTTGCAAAAGAAACTTTGACTCCCCAGATGTAATTGGTGTCTCAGACAAAGGCTTACTGCTGAACAAATTACTCTTTTTAGTTTTTTTCTGAACTCTCGATGGCTGGCTCAACTCAACCATTCTAGCTCAAAACTCTTCTCCAAGCTGACTAATTAAAACTGGTTTCTAATCTTCTGGCTCCTACTTATTGTCTAACTCATCTGTCTTCCCCTGTGACTCGTCTGTCTGTAGAATTGTCCCTGTAAAAACTCTCTATCTACCTATCTATCTATCTATCTATTTATCTATCTATCTATCTACCTACCTATCTATCTATCTATCTCCATATATATATATATGCACTGCTCTCTTAAGTAGCTTCTCTTTCCAGTGCTGTTCTCAAGAAAGTTGGATATATCCTATCTCTGACACGTTCTGTCAAATCTTTCTCCAATTCAATTCATCACTGTCTGCCCCTCAATTAGACTTCACTTTGAAACATGACTGCTTCCTTCTATAAACTAACTTTACTATCATTGTTTGGGATTATAGGTGTATATTCCAGCCATATCATACTGTAATCCAAGGTGTGTCTGCATCCTAGTCTGATCAAAAACACCTAGAAGGTCTTTGGATGAGATGATCTCTTGCCAGAGCAGCTATGTTGCCAGGTTAAAATTGCTCTACAGTGCCTCTATGAGTAGTACTATTCCCTAAGCAGGGGATCTTTTAAAACATAGAGAATAAAAACTGACTGTTCAAAGACTAGAGAGCACAAACTGATTGCTAACATGTTTTCAGTCATTGTTCTGTTTTTCTGATTCTGGACATAATATGACAAACTGTATCAAGCACCTGATGCCTCAACTTCCCTTCCATAATGGAATATGGCCTGAATTTTAGGCTAAAATGAACACTTTCTCCTTTGAGTTGCTTTTGTCATGGTATTTTATCATAGCAAAAAGAAAAGGAATCAAAGGGAAGGAATTGTTTTGGTTTATTGTCTGACAATAGAGAAAATCACAGTGATGGAAGTTCTGGTGACCAGGGGTGGGGGACAATTGGGAAAAGTAGATCTCTAGTCAGGAAAGGAGAATAAATGTCTGCTTGTATTCAGCTACCTTTCTCCCTTTATGCGGTCTAGGACTAAAGACTAGGAAATACCACTTTCCTTCAGACTGGGTATTTCCTCCTCAATTAACCTAAGATAGCTTCTTCATAGGTGTACCCGCAGGTCAGTGTCATTGGTGATTCTAGATCCTGTTGTGTTGATGATTTATGGTAACCATGATTCCACAAATAGTGGGAGAATCTGATGAACAAGAGCAGAAAAAATACTGAACTAAACTATCAGAATAATTGTGCCCATGAAAGAGAAACACATGCTCCAAGGAAATAGCTGAAAGCAGATGTTTTCTCAGTTCGCTTTCTGTTACTAATAAGAGTACCAGACTGGGCCAGGTATACAGAAAGAGCCCTGTTTGAGGCCATGCCACCAATTCAAAGTCTAAAAGCAATGGCTATTAATATTCTTCTTAGTGACCCAATTATCAGGTGGTAGAGGAAATCAGATGTGTGTTCTTGTTTCTTTTCTTCTGGTTCTAAAGCACTAGTGTGTATCCCCCGAGACTGTGCCTGACAATACTGTCTGAACCGTTACAACCTCTGAGGGGGCCTCACCACCAAATATCATTGCCAGATTGATTTTTCATCTCTTAATAGTTCACAGTGGAGATGAATGATTTTGAAACTTTACTATGAAACTCAGAGTCCAATCCTATAATAGCTAAATGTTCCCTGTCTTTAAATCTAAAAGGATTAGATGACCTACGCAGCAGCTTTCTCTGAACAGTGAAGGCAGAAATATATTCTCTTTAAAATAGTGTTTTTTTAGCTTATAAAATTCCTCTGAGACTTGGAAAGATAGGCTGAGAGAATATATAACCAGGGAAGATAAAACTACCACTCTTATGAGCACCAAATGCAACCACTTATGCTTCAAAATTACTAGCAATGAGAAATGGTAGCATCAAAGTCATTGTTCTGCAGGAAAAAAATAACATTTAAGTCATGGCCTATATATTAAATGGACCCCAAAGTTACTGTTTAATCAAAGACTTGAGTGTAAATTTAATTAGTGTTTTTGGGTCAAATGTCCATACTTTAATTGTAATGGAGGCTGAGAAAGAACCTATCATAAGTTCCATAATGGGAGTTAAGCATGGGCCTGTAGGTGGAGCATCTAAGTGCATGAAAAGGGCTGGTCAGATAGATACAGGACATCCAAGGGACGGTCAAATATTCCTCCACACTCCATAGTCAGGCAACCTTGAGAAAGTAGCCACAGTTGAGATGTAGCACAAGAGGGTATATAAGCTAGTAATACATAATGTGGGAGATAATACAAATATTATGCCTCTGTATTTTCTGCTGAAAATTTCATACCTTCGTATACTGACTGCACTTATATCATTCCCATTCACCCTCTGTCCCTCCCACTCCTCTTAATGTTCATCATCTCTTGGGATGATAACCTCTTCTTTTATAATTATTATTGTTGTAAATACACTCTTACACATATGCAAACACTATTAAGTCTTGTTCTTTTATTTTTTATTTTATTTGTTTACATTTCAAATGCTGTTCCCCTTCCTGGTTTTCCCTCCACAAATGCTCCAACACTCTCCCAACCCACCCCTTCCCCTTTGCCTCTATGAGGATGTTCCCCTACACCATCCACCTCTCCCACCTCACTGCTGTAGCATCCCCTTTCACTGGGGTATCAAGCCTCCACAGGACCGAGGGCTTCTCCTCTCCCACTCCCAGATAAGGCAATCCTCTGCTACATATGTAGCTGGAGCCATGGGTCACTCCATGTGTGCTCTTTAATTTGTGGTTTAGTCCGTGGGAGCTCTGAGTAGTCTGGTTATTTGACATTGTTGTTCTTCCTATGGGATTGCAATCCCTTTCAGCTCCTTCAATCCTCTCCCTAACTCTTCCATTGGAGTCCTCAGGCTCAGTTCTATGGTTGCCTGTGAGTATAGGCATCTATTGGTCAGGTGCTAGCCGAACCTCTTAGGAGACAGCTATACCAGGCTCCTGTCAGTAAGCAGTTCTTGGCATCAGCAAAAGTGCTGGGATTTGGTGTCCGCAGATGGGATGGATCCCTCTGGGGGGCGGTCTCTAGATAGCCTTTCCTTCAGTCTCTGCTCCATTTTTTTGTCCCTGCATTTCCTTTAGATAGGAACAATTCTGGGTTACAACTGCAGGCCGTGCCTATCTACTGGAAATGGTCTCTACCCACCGGGTTATTTTCTATAGAATTGCATTATAATTTTAGGAAACCTTGGGCCATCCTATAATTTTTCAACTTTTCTAGTAATTAAGTGTGGTTAGACCAAAGAGAGATAAAGATTTATTTCCCTAAATAATTTCTTTGGCCTTGTTTAATGAAGAGCCACAGGCATAAAATTCACAAAGAGGGTAGATATATTGGTTTAGAAATGTTCTATGGCACAGAAGGAACACCCATTCAGAGCCTGCCCCACATGTGGCCCATGCATATACAGCCATCCAATTAGATAAGATGGATGAAGCAAGGAAGTGCAGGCCGACAGGAGCCGGATGTAGATCGCTCCTGAGAGACACAGCCAGAACACAGCAAGTACATAGGTGAATGCCAGCAGCAAACCACTGAACTGAGAACAGGACCCCCGTTGAAGGAATCAGAGAAAGAACTGGAAGAGCTTGAAGGGGCTCGAGACCCCATATGAACAACAATGCCAAGCAACCAGAGCTTCCAGAGACTAAGCCACTACCTAAAGACTATACATGGACTGACCCTGGACTCTGACCTCATAGGTAGCAATGAATATCCTAAGTAAGAGCACCAGTGGAAGGGGAAGCCCTGGGTCCTGCTAAGACTGAACCCCAGTGAACTAGATTGTTGGGGTGAGGGCGGCAATGGGGGAGGATGGGGGGGAACACCATAAAGAAGGGAGGGGAGGGGGATGTTTGCTCAGAAACCGGAAAGGAATAACACTGAAATGTATATAAGAAATACTCAAGTTAATAAAAAAAAAAAAAAAAAAAAAAGAAATGTTCTATGGAGTTATAGCCAAAGGAGCATCCAATGAAGTTATAAAATAATTTAGAATATAACACCTGTCTTAGTCATGGTTTCTGTTGCTGAAATAAAACATGACCAAGAAGCCAGTTGGGAAGAAAGGATTTATTCAGCTTACACATTCACATTGCTGTTCATGACCAAAGGAAGCCAGGACTGGAACTAAGACAGGGCAGGAACCTATAGCCAGGAGCTGATAGAGAGGCCACAGAGGAGTGCTGCTTACTTGATGCTTCTCCTCATTTGTTCAGCAAGCCTTCTAATAGAACCAAAGACTACTGTCCCAGGGATGGCACCACTCACAATAGGCTGGGTGCTTCCCCTACTTGATCACTAATTAAGAAAATGCCTTATGGCTGGATCGCAAGGAGGCATTTCCTCAATGGATGGGATGCTCCTTTCTCTGATAACACCAATTTGAGTCAAGTTGACACGCAAAACCAGACTGTACAATACCTTTTAAAATAATTTTTTTTATCTTCATCGATATCAGATAAGAGTGGTTTTCTTTTTGCTTCCCAAATGTGGTGATTTGAATATCCTTGGTCTAGGGAGTGGCACCGTTAGAGGGTGTGGCCTTGTTGGAGTAGGTGAGACATTGTTAAAGGAAGTGTGTCTGTGTGGGTGTGGGCAAAGAGTCTTCTCCTGTTTGCCATGGGAACAAGATAGAGAACTCTCAACTCTGAATCCATCACCATGCCAGGCGTGATGCCTTCATGCTTCCTGCCTTGATGATAGTGGACTGAACCTCTGAACCTGTAAGCCAGCCTCTATTAAATGTCTGTTGTAAAGAGTTGACCTGGTCACGTTGTCTGTTTATAGCAATTAAAATTCTAAGACCCCCCAAAGTGGAAAATGGGAAGCTAAGAACATCTAGAGGCCATGTGCATTAGTTTGACAGAGTTCTGCTTGAAAGGACGCTCTGCCTTGTGTTTTGAGGGCCAGCAGAAAGAATGGAAACAGGTGAGTTTGGGAGGTAGGAGGTTGGAAGTTCTCACCAGAATGTGCAAGAGACCTGGGAGGTTGGAGGCTCTCAGAACTCAAAGGGAAGGACCCTGGGTGAAATGCCCTACAGTGGGGAGAGGGAACTTGTAGAACCCAACTCCAGCAGAAAAGACAGGCCATCATGTAAGGGTCGGGGTTGCTATCCCACAGTCAAAACTCTGACCCATAATTCTTCATGTCTAAAAGAACTACAGGGATAGAAATGGAAAAGAGACTGAGAAAGAAGGTCCAGTAACCATCCCAAAGGGGGGGATACAGCTCAATGGGAAGTCCCAAGGCCTGACACCATTACTGAGGCTGTGGAGTGCTCACAAAAAGGGACCTATCATGACTGCCCTCCAAAAGACCCAACAAGAAGCTGAAAGAGTCAGATGCAGATATTTGCACCTAACCAATGAACAAAAGCTGCTGACCCCTGTGGTCGAGTTAGGAAAAAGCTGGAGGAAGCTGAGGAGGAGAGCAACCCTGTAAGGGACCAGCAGTCTCAATTTACCTGGATCCCCAAGATCTCCCAGACACTGGATCACCAACCAGGCAGCATTCACCAGCTGATACGAGGTCCTAAAACATATATATCAGAGGACTCCCAGATCTGGGCTCAGTTTGAGAAGATGCACCTAACCCTCAAGAGAGTAGATGCCCTAGAGAGTTTAGAGGTATGGTGGGGTGGGTGGGGTGGGGAGATCCTTGTGGAGACAGGCAGAGGGAGGAGGTATGGAATATGGAACAGTCAGAGGATGGACCAGGGGGGAATGAAATGTGGAGTGTAAAAATAGATAGATAAACAGATAGATGATAGATAGATAGATAGATAGATAGATAGATAGATAGATAGATAGATAGATTTAAAAAAAAATTGGTCAGCCCTGAAATCACATATACATGAAACATTGGGCAGAGTAAACAATTTGTATTTATGTATTCATGTGTGGCTAAAAAGAGGTAGGGGATGGAGAGAGAAAATGTAATTATATTTTAATTTCAAAATGATTTAAGTTGAAAATAAATAAAATACTAAAAGATAAAGATTTATAGAGAGACATTCTGTGATGAAGACAAAAATACGGATTGGTTGAAGAGTTGCCCTTGTATCAATATATCTGGGGCAGTGAATGAAAGAGGATTGGGCAGAGTATTTAACTATATCTGCATGAAATTTTACTTGACATGTTGTGAAAGTTGGAATGGCCTTTTCAAGTTGCCCTGGCCCAGATAAGAGAAGATGGAAAGATGCTTTACGTCCATCATTAAGCTGCTCTTAGACTCAGGCTGCCTCTAGTTAGGAGGCAGGGTCTTGAGTTCCTTTATAGCTCAGCACAGTTCCTAGGTAGCTCCAATTTCTCAGAGCTTCAAGTATCTTAATTATGAAGTTGGCAGCAAAGTTCAGTGTCTATTACTAGTCTAAAATTTCCTTTTAAGCTAACAAGTGATTTCTTGTCTCTCATTGAGAGTTAAACTTTAGATGCTGTCTTGTATTTGACTCTTCAAAGCTCTCCAGTTTTTCTCCTAGTTGCAATCTTAAGAACATGGTTACACAATTCATTTTATAATATGAAGGAAAAAAAATTAAGTGGATTACTTTGATATATACTTAGTTCACAGTGTATAATAAAACAATGGTTATTTCATGCTTGTGTTGCTCTCAAGATAATGTCCTTAACTTGGAATATATCCAGGCTGTTGGCATTAAAACAGACTATTCCCTCCAATAGACCACCCTAAAACTTCTGTGGACATTCTAAAATCATACTACACTACAATTACTTAACACAAGTATGGTAATAAATTGTGCTATTCTTTTTTGCATGAGGAGAAATAAACTGGAAGTAGGAAAGGTTGATTTGGCCCTTGGCCTTTGGAAGTTCAGTCAAAGCTTGTTACATTCCTATACATCTCAAGAAGAGGCAGAATGTCAAGTTGAAGGGAAGGAGATGAAAAAAGTTATGGTAGGGCTGCTCACCTCCTAGCTGCTAGGTATTAAAGAACCAGAACCTAGAGGAAGTCATGGACAAAATACCCTTTTGAAGCTACAGACAGAATATACTTTTGAAGCTAGGACCCTTGTGACTATCCTCCTCCAACTAGGCCCCACTAAATAGTTCAACAATTCTCAACAAAATATTAAAGCAAAATTGTTTAATTCATTGATAATGTTATATTGTGTGTGATCCAATTGCAACCCAAGCCCCACCTCTGGACACAGCTGCATTATGAATCAAACCTTAAGTAATGACTCTTTAGGAACCTATCAGATCTAAATGCCACCCCAAAGAATATCAACATTTTAATCTCACATTTTCTCTATTTCATATTATGACCTTACTTAGTTCATGTAGGCATTTAAGATTCCCAACCATAGAGACATATTTCTTAAAAGCTAATCAAATTTGTTTCTGATATATCAGGGCTTTCTAAATATTGCTTTCTCATTCTCTACCCAAGGCACCTTCTAGAATATAGTAGCTGATCACTGTATTTTGATTAATAGAGGAAATTTAACCAACTTTAAAGTTGCTTTGGTTGTATTCAGAGTATGATAAACCACCGGAAATTTCTATTACAGAATGTGACTTTGCTACTGTTACTCTCTAGCATTAGATCAGAGAAGTGATGAGTATAATGAAGACAAAACTGTTTGAGAGTTTCATAATTCTGTCCTTATTTGTTGCAATTCCCCTGAAACTTTCTGTGTGCAAGGAAGCATCTTAGCTAACTGGCTCTCCTCTGATTCTAAAGAGTGATGAGAAAGTCCAAGCTGACGTCTCACTCTTCATTTAATTATATTGATAGAGTCTTATACAAAGAAGACCACTAGCTATCAATCAACTTCCCCTACTACTGGGCTCTGGAAAAGCTCCTCTCAGCTGTTTTTTGTTTGTTTGTTTCACTTTCTTTGATAACTGTCTAACTTTTCTTCGATTAAGCTTACTTGAACCATCTTTACAAAGAGATGTCTGTATTCACTCCACATTCACTCTTGGTGGCCAAAGCCATTAAATCAATTGCTTCCATGATGTAGCTCACCAATGCTTTTGTTCCTATTGTTTTCCTACAAAGTAAAACATATTATGATCAATATCCTCTTTAGGAGAAAAGATTAATCCTTAGCCAATGGGACATCAGGTGGGAGCGTTCAAGAAAAGAGAATCAAATAACCTTTTGTACTAGGCAAAGTAAAAGGACTAACCTATCTGCCATACTCTAATTCATCCTCATTACCTGTTTTAATTTCATTATTGTTTACTTTTTATTATTGAAAAGTTCATAAAAATCATCAATCCTATGTAGCCCAGCATTATTTTAGCATGGTAATAGGAGATGGTAGGAAAGTAGAAGCTGCCTTTTGGTTAGTAACCTTGCATTGCATGAACTTACAATGATTACTTGAAGACCCATGTAAACTATGATGAACTTTTGTAGTTAATGGTATACGAACGTGACATTGCAGTGACCTCTTGCTATTTGAAAGACTATTGGATCGAACTAAAAGCAAACATTTAGTTTTTCCAGCATAGCAAGCAATGTCTTCATTTGTAACTACTTGTTCAAGGCCACTCTAAATGATTTTTATCCTAATTTTATAAATTAGAGAGCTGAGAAAACAGTGAAGTCGAGTTAAGTTTGTCAAAGTCACCAATTGACCAAGATATCATCAGGATGGGAACTCAAATCATCTGATATCAACGAAGAAGTGTTTTATAATGAACAGACACTGCATTTTCTTCTGAACACAATGCTCATTACATGATTAATAAAAATATAAAATAGACAATTATTCATAGCTCCCTAGAGAAAGATAACTTATTAAATGAATATATATATGTACATATACATATACATATATATACATACATATATATATATATATATATGTATACATATATATATTCATGCCTGGGCCGTGCTACAGTAGTAGACTCCAGTGCTAGAGAAAATGGTAGATGCTCAGGCCACAAGGCTGGATCCATCAGTTTCCTCCAAGTGATGAAAGGCTGGTAGATACCTGGAGATCTTCTAATTCTCAATCCACACTAGAACCATAAAGAATTTGGGTTCTAGTATAAGTGAAGCAATGAAGCAACAGAGATGGCAGCAACTGGTGGGGACAGTGTATATCATTCAACAGTGAGATGGGAAGGCAAGTAGCCAAAAAATGTGTTGTTTTACTCCTTGGACCTTCTTTTGTTTTCCTGGCATCCATCAGAAGATATCACTCACATTTAGGGTCACTCTTTCCACTTCAAATAACCTATCAAGAAACCCCATACTGGTGTGTCCAGTTACATCTAGATTCAATCAAGTAAACAACCATAATCAACCATCACAAGAAATACCCTGAAAACCTGCATGTGTTTATGTTATCCAGTAAGAAACAAAATCATAGTAAATTCAGTATCCATAGTGTTAACTTCGTTAAAACCCACTTCAGTAAGAGATATGTAAGGTGCGTATTTGTTCTCAGGCTCTGAATTCTGCCATTAAAGCAGGACCAAGATTGCACTGATGGCTTAAATGTGTCCTGATTGCTATGGTCTGATTTATTCCTTTCACCCTTCTCCATAGCTACTCCCAGAAGACAAATGGCATTGTATAATACTATCAATGTACTTAAACATCTTGCCCCCATTGGGAACATTTATTCAACTTCTTCAATAGCCAGCACTTCCAAGTATATTTTATTTAAGCCTGAAACCTCAACACGCATCTAGAGGAAATATACAAATATAAAATTAATGAGAAATAAAAAAGAAGGGAAATATACATGTCTCTCTCTATAATCTATTAAACATGTATATAAATAAATGAGAATGTCATTAAGGAATGATCTCATCTGCTACTTTGCCTGGCATGTCCTGTGACTTTTGATAGCAGGAAAGCCTTGAGAAATATCCAGTAGAAGATGAGCAAAATTAAGTCCTATGTGGAAACTTCTTTTGTCATTGACTCAATTGAGCTGCAAAATATCTATTCTGAACTCTAGGCTTGATTATTGTTGAGGACAGAGTATGATGTCAAAACACTGATGGACATTCCTCAATTGAATGAAGTCAACTTGGTTATCAAGTCAGAAAGCAGTGAATTGGAAAGACAATACAGTGGGGCATGCTATTGGCAATCACCCTCTGTGTCATTCTACTCTCCTACACTGCACATGCTCTACATGATATCTGCGTGTCTCTATTTTATATCTGCCTTGTTAAGCTCTGAACATATGGATCTTCCTTTGTATTCATAAGAATTTGCTTCAGTCTTGATAAAGTATAGACTATTGACTTTGTTCTCAGCCTCCATGTCCTGGAAACCAGTTGCATGTTGTAAGAAACTGGATGCATTCTCTTTTCAGGGCCCTTACTTTAGAAGATGCAAGTACACATTTCTCTTTAAATCGCATGTCTATTCAAGAACAAGAATGCAAATCCAAGCCTATGGTATTGTCAGGGTTGAAGAACATGCACTAAAGACTTGGATATGTTTCAGAATGATGACTGCTTCTGCTTCATAATAAATCATAGTTGATGATCAATTGAAAAGTTCAACTGACAATACATAAAAGCACAAGGGGACTACCCCTCTATTGTTCAGCTTTGACTATCATATTGTAATATATTATCAAAGCTTGAGTGATGTCTCAGAGGTTAAAAGAACACACTGCTCATGCAAAGGACCCAGGCTTGGTTATAAACACCCACAACAGGCAACAACTGTCACTTACAACTCTACATCTGCAAGATATGACATCCTCTCTGGCTTCCATGGGGTCTTGTACTTAAATGCAATACTCACATTCAGACAAACACACACACACACACACACACACACACACACACAAACTCATAAACACACACACAAACTCTCATACATACACATACTTAAAAATAAAATATAACAAGCACTTTAAAGTCTTTCTGGGGTACCTTTCTTGGGGATGCAATTTGACATTCTGAATAAGGTGCCTATTGTTACTGAATGCCTGACTTGAAAAGCACAATTTTTTTCCACTGTCTTCTAGGAGCTGAGAAACTTTCCCTAACCTATACTATATTTTCTTTTAAGTAATAAGAAAAAATTGTATCTAACATTCAAAACCTAATGTGTTATAATATGAACATATTATAATGGATCTGCTATATGCAAGTCACATGTCCACATAATTTATAATGTTAAATAATTTATTATGTTATCTATCATCTATATCCTACTTATCCATAATATACCTGTATAACATTAACCATATTATGGAGAAGTAGGATGTAGGTGATAGATAGGCAAATGATAAAAAGATAATAGACATGATCTATGGATAGATAGATAGATAGATAGATAGATAGATAGATAGATAGATAGATATTTGAAATCATGGTTGAAACAATGATCTCTAAATTCAAATATGAATAAATGCTAATATTATACAATTTGATTAACTTTGAGTCACAGACCTAATGGAGAAGATTCACCTGAGTACTGTTGGTGAAGTTATTAGGGAGTAATACTCTGCAAAGTCAACTATAGCAATGCTAACTTTTTCAGTGAGGTGTCCCATCTCCAGTGCAGAATGGGGAAGAAAGCCTTAAGCAGTCACATGAAAAACACTCTGATACAATGACAGTTTTATTAATGTCTTTCTTTTATGAAAAATATCATGATATTATTCTTCAAATCCTCAACAGATTTGCCATTATGGAATGATAATTCATCTGTAACTAAAATGTTGACAACATTTTTATACTGCCATAGTTCGTAATGTAAAAATTAAACAAATAATATGGTCATTTTCTTGACATCTTATAAATCTGATAGTTTAAAAAAAAAAAAAACAGTGTTTCTAGCCACGTTGCTGCATAGATTCTGTGATATTAGAGGAAAGGGAGTTCTTGTATAACTCATGGATCTCAAAAGACATTTTTAAATTTTTAAAACATATGTTTCTATTATATCTGATTTTGTGTTTTGACCTCACCTTTCTCTTTCAACTTCACTTCATGCAGATAAATTTTCCAAGCCATACTCTGGAAATATAGCATCTTAAGATGTATAGATCTGGGAAGATGGCTTACTGGTGAAGCTCTTGCCCTATAAAGCATGAGAGCTTAGGTACACATGCCCAGAACCCACAAAAAGCCACCCATGTCTGCAATCCAAGTGTTCCTATGGCAAGAAAAGAGGTAGAAACATCCAAGTCTGTGGACGCTCACATGCCAGCAAGCTGTCAGTATATGTTGGCAAACCAGAAAACCTATCTCAAATAAGATAGAAGGCAAACATTCAAGGCTAATCTCTGACTTACACAGGTTCACCATGACCTTCATAGTCCCACATTCACAAACACACACACACACACACACACACACACACACACACACACACACAAAAACCATATACAACAGGTACTTTGCACAGACTGAAGGAAATAAAAAATCTAGAAAATACTGAAGACTCACAATGTGTCTGTACCCAACAACTCTCCCCAGTTTTTTCAATCATGTGTCTGAGCACACTCCCATCCCCTATTTTAATTGGGCTAAGAACTGCAGTTTTTGAAAAATTGATAGTTGTTATTCCCCAGCAGCCTTACCCCTACCCATTTCTAGCTTCATGCCTATGTGTAGAACCTAATTTTAAATTCAATTCTTTTAAATAGAGCTTGTATTTGCTCCTCTGCTTCTTCGTAAGCTAGGAATGTGGATTTCTTTCCACGTTAAAACATTTTTAAGAAAAACCTGTGGGATGGTGAAATGTCTCTGTGGGTAATGGTTCGTGCCACTCAAAACAGGTGACCTGAATTCATTTAAAGCCATTGGACTGGTATAAAGAAAGGACGGGTTTGAAAAACTTGTTCTTCCACCTCCACATTCATAATACAGCATGTGTGCACATGTGCAGGTATGCATACACACACATGTCCATGTACGTACACATAGAATAGGCACATACATAATGATATAAAATAACTACTAGGAAGAATCTATGAATTGCCGCAGCAGTTGCTGACAGGGCTTCTCCCTCAGTGTGACAACAAGATGCTCCACAAGAGAAATCTGTGCAACCCCCACTATCAGAAAGATAATAAAGAACGCCATGGCACAGTCTGGTAGCTGAAGTCCAAGTATCCATTTTTGCTTTTGCATCAGTCTAGATTATGTCCCATGTATAAAACAAAACAAAACAACAAAAAACCCAAAAACAACAACAAAAAAAATAAACAAAAAATCAAAAACCAAAACCAACCAAATAAACAAACAAAACACAGGGCTTTTCATTACACTTTTATTTCTAATCCAGTGCTGGCATTCTGTTTGGAAAAATATAATGCACGTGTTAAGTGTTTTCAAATTCCTATCACACTTTTGAAAGCTTCCCTTCACAGTCTCTTTGTAGAGGAAAAGCCATTGACCCATCAGAATTCATCTAAACATTATACTTTTACTGGTGGTGAGCTAGGTAATTTCATTTCCCAGCCTTCTATAGCTTGCTAGACTGAGAGTGCAGAAATGGTTCCTTGGCAGCAGTGTGGAGACCAGGTGTGTGTCCTTGCCCACCCCACCGCCACCCATTTTATTTCTTTCATATAGCATTTTGAATGAAACGTATATTGGTATAAAAAGCTCAACTAACAGATTAAGGTGTTGAGAGTAGCTCAGAGGAGCTGAATCCTAATCGGCAGTCATTAGACATGCGTTAAGGTAGCTCATTAACCACAGCTCAGATCAGTGGCAAGGGGGAAGCAGAGATGTTTGTCTTTTTATTAAGACACTGGATGTTGGCCCTGTCATTGAAGAGATCAAAATACTTCTAAAGTTTGGCGTGTACTACTATACAAATACTCTACGAGAAATAATTAGCAAACACATCAAGATGACCAATGTTCTTCTATTCCATGATTTCCAGATACAGTATAATACAGTACGATACACCAACCAGATAACTGGGTCTAGAGAAGCCTTGGATACCATGTATTTTAAAGAAACCCAAGACTCAGGAAAACCTGAAAGTTATTTTTAAATATTTTACTTTTATTACATTTGTGTGTGTGTGAGTGTGTGTGTTTGTGTGTGTGAGTGTGTGTGTGTTTGTGTGTGTGTGTGTGTGTGTGTGTGTGTGTGTGTGTGTGTGTGTGTGTGTGTGTGTGTGTGTGTGTGTGTGTGTGTGTGTGTGAGTGTGTGTGAGTGTGTGTGTGTGTGTGTGAGTGTGTGTGTGTGGAGTGTGTATTGATATGAAGTTATAGTTAGTGTGAGCTGCCCACCTTGGGTGTTAGGAAGCAAATTCTGACCCCTGTGACTGCACAGCAAGTGCTCTTTAGCACAGTGCCACCACTACAAATTTATGAAATTTAACTTTTGAGTAAATATAGAGGAAATAAATACAATTTAAAAATAGAACACTGAATTTAAAACTACACATGGAGAGACTATCACATCTCTACAGACAATGAGAAGACATTGTAGAAAGTGAAGGCACAACTTAAAATTATCTGATAATGCCTTAAAGTATTTTATTTTACTAATATTTGCCATACTTTGTCTCACATCATACTTGGAGGCTTATGTTTTAAGAGGAAATAAGAGGAACCAGCAATGCATTTTAATATGTTTTTCGTTCCAGTGGACAAGACTACAGCAATAAAATGACTAATATAATCCTGTCACCCTTCTCTGTCTGAAACTTACTTAATTTTAGAAAAGGAGGAGAAGTTCAAAAGATGGCTCAGTGATTAAAAGACCCATGTCTGATGACCTGTAACCCCTCATAACTCTAACTCCAGGCAATCCAATTCTTTCTTTTTTCTGTGTGTGATCAAGTGCATGTGCATACTTACTCATACACATGTGTGCATGAACACACACACACACACACACACACACACACACACACACGAGCTTAAAAATAAAATGAAGAAATATAACATTGGGAAAATAATTACAAAGACACTTTTTTTTTTTTGGTTCTTTTTTTTTTTTTTTTTTTCGGGGCTGGGGACCGACCCCAGGGCCTTGCGCTTCCTAGGTAGGCGCTCTACCACTGAGCTAAATCCCCAGCCCCATACAAAGACACTTTTTACTGGAACAAATAACTAGAAAGCCAAAAAAATAGAATGTGTTCATTGCTGGAGAACAGTTTTGGGTTGCCAGACATCCCCACGAGTAGACCCCCTAGCTTAAGGCCCATAAGGAGTGATAGTACTAAGAGTCCTGAAGTGTTGGGAATAGTGTGGCCTTGTTAGAGGAAGTGTATCACTGGGGGTGGATTTGAACTTACAGATGCTCAAGCCAGGCCTACTGTCTTCCTTTCTTCTTGCTGCTGAGTGATTTGGATATACTTCACAGCTAACCCTCCAACCTCATGTCTGCCTGTGTTCTACCATGCTTCCCACATGATGATAATGGACCATCTGAAACTCATTGCCAGCCTCAATTAAATGTTTTCTTTCATGAAAGTTGCTGTGGTCAAGGTATCTCTTCACAACAATAAAATGCTAAGAGATTTGTTTCCTAATCTTTGTTTCATTGGTCTTTAAATGTTGGGTGAACAAGTGTTTGGCCCACAATCACTTCCTTTATGTCTGCCCACACTTCCTCCTTTAATGTTACTAACACCTGCCATTTATATCACTAAAAAATATATTTGAAGTCCTAATGTCTTCCTTGAAAACTTGGCTGATAACAACTGTTCACTTTACAGCTCTTATCGGCTGTCTAATACCTAAAACTACACATGATAAAATAAATAAATAAACAAACAAACAAATAAATAAGCTTACAGTTCTCATTCTCTCCCATGCTTCCAGATCCGCTACAGAAAAGATGAATGAGGAAAGCAAATTCAAACAATTGTTCAGGACAAATGCATATTTGTTTTTATTGTATATTTATTTATTATATTATTACTAATATTTATTATATTATATGTGATAGTTTGTATATACTTGGGCCAGGGAGTGGCACTATTAGGAGGTGTGGCCTTGTTGGAGTAAGTGTGTCACTGTGGATATGGGCTTAAGACCCTCACCCTAACTGCCTGGAAGTGAATCTTCTCTTAGAGCCCTGCAGAGGAAGGTGTAGACCTCTCAGCTCCTTCTGTACCATGCTTGTCTGGATGCTGTCATGCCTACCTTGATGATAATGAACTAAATCTCTTAATCTGTAATCCAGCCCCAGTGAAATGTTGTCCACATAAGAGTTACCTTGGTCATGGTATCTGTTCACAGTAGTAAAACCTTATCTATGACAGAAGTTGGTACTAGGAACTGGGCATTCTCTGTGATAGGACTTGACTCATGCTATTGTTTGGGAAAATGTGGGTTTTGGATTTGGATTTGGAAAACAGCAGAATGCTTTAAGTGGGGCATAATCAGCTATCCTAGTACGAGGGAAGACTTTGTTACTGAGTGTGACTTGAATTGGGCAGATCTGACTCAAGAGGTTTTGGTGGAGAATCTTGACATGTGGACTAGAAACTTTTTTTGTTGTATTTTGGTAAAGAATGTGGCTTCTTTTTGCCCTTGTCTGAGGAGTCTGCCTGAGTTTAAGGTGAAGAGACTCAGATTAATTGCATTGACAAAGGAAGTCTCAGAAATGCCCCTCATAGACTTTGTTCGCTCCTTAAATGTCATGAAGAGGATCTGCCAAGCTGAGGAAGGAAAAATATAAAATCTATGGTTCAAATACTAAAGGAGCACCAGGAAGTGATATAGAGCTAAATTCTATGTTCTAGGAGATAACAGATTAAGGGAGTGGGACTTTGGGGAAAGATCCTCACCTGCTAAATTTAGGTCCAGACCTGGTGGTACACACCTTTAATTCCAGGAGATAAAGCCAAGCAGATCTCTGAATTCAAGGCCAGCCTGGGACAAAGCAAATTCTAGGTGAAGGAAATCTTACATTCAGATGTACATGCTTTTAATCCCAGGAGACAGAGCCATGCAGGTCTCTGAGTTCAAGGTCAATCTACAGAACAAGTTCCAGGACAGCCAAGCTTAGGGGCAGTGAAGGAGTTGGAAACAGGAAAGTGGTAAGATAATATAGGGGATCATGTCCAGTCACAGGAAGCAGAACTCGGCAGCATTGGCCATGTGGCTCTAGCTTTAGAGTCCAGAATAGAAGGGACAATAGATGCCAGTTTGCTGAAGCTAAGAAATTAGTGATGATTAAAAAGAGACCAGCATCACTGAGGTAAAATCTTCTTGGAAGTATTATGTGAGAGCATAAAGAAGCTGTGTTCCAGAGATAGCAAAGGTTGTACTTCCTGCTGCATCTGTACTTGGTAATGTGTAAGAATCACTCAGGTGGTACTGGTACTGGTTCTGAAGGCATCAAGGGGTCATGAAGAGCAGGTGAGGCTGGGCACTGTGAGAGGCCATTGGTGAAGGTACAGCCTCATTTGCAATTGATGGCCCAAAACTGAAGGGGTCATGCGAAGGATTTGAGGCTTGACACTGAAAGACCCCCTCCCAGAAAGGGAATTATACAAGCCCTAGGCCCTTAAACATAGAAATGACAGATGAGTTTTAATACGCAGGCCTGGAACTAAAATAAGCCTTATGAGAAAGTTCAAGAAATTTATATAAGTCCCAGGCTTTGCGGGACAAGTTGACCCAACATTTAGACAAAATAGCCCAGAAAAGAAAACAAAGTACAGAAACTAGACTAAAATATGGGCATTGCTCCATGGGCCACCTGGCAGGGAAAAAGAAACAGTCCCTGACCCCTCGGGAGACCCGACCACCATGTACTTTTTGCTAACTCACTGTTTTGATTATAGCCAAAATAGGTAATGTATACGTATGTCTCATTTACTCCACCAATCACATCCCTGTAACCATGCATCTGCTTCTGTAAGCCTGCTTCTGCTCCCCAAAACACTATAAAAAGCCCGTCCCTGGTTCTGGTAGGCGCGCCAGTCTTCCGAATTGACTGGGACGCCCACAGATACCTGTGCTTCCTGATCAATAAAAATCCTCTTGCAGATTGCAGCCTGTGGACTCGGACTGGTCATTGGGGCTTGAGGATCTCCCTCCTGAGGGAAGATTCTCTCTGAGAGTCTAACAGACACCATGAAGAGAGCCTATGAGAGGCTATTGGTGAAGCCTAGTTGCATTGGAAGATCCCAGTGTATTGGAGATGCCAGTACCATAGGACAATCACCAAGAACAGCAGAGGCAGTGGAGTGGATCAACATAAGCTTAGAGAGCAATAAAGGGTAGATCTAGAGACATGTAGCAAGGCCTTTAGAGGAGCCCAGAAGATCACATGTAGATTCCAAGCATTGAAACAAGAAACTGTAACATTGAAGTTTCCTTGTACACCCCAAGATGTTTGAGATGCCAGAGCCCTGGGCTATCTACTGAGGAAAGCCTCAAACAGGGAGTGGAAACAGCCCAGAGGAAAGACGTTTGTTGCACTCTACAAAGGAGAAAGAATTGGATGTCTGAAGACTGTTTTCACATCAGACATGGGGATGCAGAGTTTGGAGTTTACTCAGGTGGTTTCCTGTCTTGATTTGTGGATTACAGTTAAGTAATTGGATGGATCTCAGAAGAGATTTTAAATTCGGACCTTTAATATTGTTAAGATTTCTATAGACTATGGGGACTTTGGAAGTTGGACTAAATGTATTTTTTACTATGTTTATATATGGCACCCATAAACTCATGTGTTTGAACAAGTTTATGGGGGCCAGGGAGTGGAATGTGATGATTTGTATATGCTTGGGACAGGGAGTGGCACTATTAGGAGGTATGGCCTTTTTGGAGTAGGTGGGTCACCGTGGGCTTGAGTTTTAATATCCCAGTCCTAGATACCTGGAAGTCAGTTATCTCTCAGAGGCCTGTTGATGAAGATGTAGACATCTCAGCTCCTTCTGCATTATTCCTGCCTGGATGCTACTACCATGATCCCACCTTGACAATAATGGACTGAACCTCTGAACCTGTAAGCCAGCCCCAAATAAATATTGTCCTTATAAGAGTTGCCTTTGTCTTTTTTACAGCAGTAAAACCTAACTAAAACACTATATTTTTCAGATATTTATAAATAAGTTAAATGGAATATTGAAATGAACCCCATTGATGAACTGGATCAAGAATATTGGTATTAACTTATGATATTTAAAATACAAAGACAAATGATTAAATAGCTAAACACACAGATGATGGACAGATACATGTACATATAAGGATTCATTCTATGTTCCATCTTCTGGTCTGCACCTGACCCTCAAACCCAAAGCATTGCTAACCTCCCAGGAGGCTTGTTGCCACCTTGAACAAGCAGTCCCAGAGGCTTGCTATTCCCTGGGACCAGCAGGCCAGCCAATACCACAGGCAACCGGAAGGTTAAAGGCAACAAGAATGCAATCAACAAAGTCCAGTTCAATATGGCACCATCAGAATATAGCTGTCCTACTACAGCAAGCCCTGGATATCTTAACACACCCAAAGAGAAAGACTATGATCTTGAATCTCATCCTATGAGGATGATAGGGGCATTTAAAGAGGAAATAAATAAATCTCTCAAAGGTATACAGGAAGGTACAATCAGACAGGTAGAGACCTTTACAAGGAAACAGATTCCTTCAAAAGTACAGGAAATACAATCAAATGGGGGAAAGAAATGAATAAAACTGTTCAAAATGGAAATAGAAACAACAAAGGAAACATGAAGGAAGACAATGTGGAGATGGAAAATTTAGGAAGATATTGGAGACTACAGATGCAAGGATCACCAACAGAATACAAGAGATGAAAGAAAGAATCTCAGGCATAGAAGATACATTAGAATAAAATGATACATTGATCAAAGAAGTGCCTTATCTAAAATGTTTCTAACATAAAACATCCACAAAAATTTGGGACACTATGAAAGGACCAAACCTAAGAATAATAGGAATAGAAGAGGGAGAATATTCCCAGTCTGAAGGCCCAGTAATTATCTTCAACAATAATATAGAAGAAAACTTCCCTAACATAAAGAAAGAGATGACTATAAACATACAAGAAGCTTACAGAACACCAAATGGATTGGACATAAAAAGAAAATCCTCCACAACATAATAATGAAACCACTAAATGTACAGAGCAAAGAAAAAGTATTAAATCTGCAAGGAAAAAGACCAAGTAATCTATAAAGGTAGTCCTAGCAGAATTGCACCTCACTTATCCACAAAGACTCTAAACTCCAGAAGGTTCTGGACAGATGTCTTTCAAACCCTAAGAGACGACAGATGTCAGCCCAGACTAGCATATCTAACAAAACTTTCAACCACTGTGGATGGAGAAACCAAGGTATTTCATGACAAAAACCAAATTAAAATAATAACTGTCTACTAATCTAGCCTTACAGAGTACACTAGAAGGAAAACTCCAACGGAAAAGAGGTTAACTACACCTAAGAAAACACGTCACACCCATCAGAATGGCTAAGATACAAAATTGAAAAGATAGCGCATGCTGACAAGGATGTGGAGGAAGGCTAGCGGTCCTCCGTTGCTGATGGAAGTTCAAACTTGTATAACCACACTGGAAATCAATTTGCTGTTTTCTCATGAAACTGGGAATAGTTCTACTCAAGACTCACCTATACCACTGCTGGGCATATAACAAAAAGATGCTCCAACATCCCCGAAAGACACTTGCTCAGCTATGTTCATAGCAGCTTTCTTCATAGTAGCCAGTAACTGGGAACAGCCCAGATGTCACTCATCCAAAGAGTGGACACAGAAAATGTGGTTCATTTGCACAACAGAATACTACTCAGCTATTAAAAACAAGGACATCAAGAATTTTGCAGCCAAATGGATGAATCTAGAAAATATCATCCTAAGATAACCCAAACCCAATAGTCATAAGTACAGGATATCCATGATATGCTCCACAGACCCAAAGAAGCTAAACAAGAAGAAAGGCCCAAGGGAAAATGCTTGAATCTCATGTAGAATGGGGAATAAAATAGTCATAAGAGGCAGATGGAGGGAAGGAACTGGATCAGAGAGGGAATGGGCATGGGGATGGTCAAGATCCAGTGTGGGAGAGATAGGAGAGAGGGCTAGAGGGCCAGGAGAATGAATGGAAATACGCAGCTGGCTGGGATGGGTGGGTGAGGGTAATCTTAGAAGGAAGGCCCCAGAGACCTGGGATGAGGAGAATCCCAGGAGTCAAAGCTGATAAACTTAGCTGAGATGCATAACAGTGGGTATTTGAAACTGGAAGAGACCACCTCTTATAGCTAGGCTGGACTCCCAGTGGAGGGATATGAACACCAATCCACCCACAAAACTTTAGAACCAAAATTTGTCCTGTCTACAAAAATTGCAGAGACAGAGATGGAAAGACGCAGGGAACAGCCAACCAATAGCCGGTTCAACTTCAGTCCCATCCCATGGGCAACCACCAGTCCCTGGCACTGTTAATGATACTTTGTTATGCTTGCAGATAGGAGTCTAGCATAACTGTACTCTGAGATGCTCCACCCAGAATCAGACTGAAAAAGATGCAGAGAACCAGCAGCATAGCACTGGACAAAGCTTAGGTACTCTTATGGACAAGTCCTGGGGGAGCAGGGGAAAAAGATTGCGGGCCCTGAATGGGGTAGTAACTCCACAGGAAGACCAACAGAGCCTGGCTCTTGGGGGCTGTCAGAGACTGAGAGAACAACCAAAGAGCATCCTTGGGCTGGACAGAGTTCCCTGACAAATATATAGCCGATATACACCTAAGTATTTATGTGAGTCACCCAACAACTGGAGCAGGGGGCTGTCCCTAAAACTGTTGTTGCCTGTCTGTGGAATCTGTGCCTCTAACATGGCTGCCTTGTCTGGCTTCAGTAGAAGAGAATGCACCTAGCCCTCCAGAGACTTGAGGCATCAGAGTAGGGTGCCATCCTCTCAGAGAAATGGAAGGGTAGGGATTGTGAGAGGGGGCTCTGAGGCAAAATCAATCAGGAGTTTAAAAAATGAATAAATAAACAAATGAAAAAAAGAAGACTGAGTTTTAAGTCCTAGAGCCATCTAACATTTTAATCAGAGTTAAATTAGCAGAGAAATAATCTGGGTAGGTTCAAAGCATCATCCCAGAGTTCGATTCTTTATTACTGATGTTAATGTGGCAACTTAGAGTTAAGAAATTCAGCACACAACATCATAGCCACCTGAAGAACCCTAGTATATCAAATAATAAGACCTTCTAACTTCACAGATTCTTTGATAAGGTGCTTCTTGCTCCTCAAGGGAATTTTTATTTCTTGCTATTTTTTACCAAAAGCAGTACAAACACTTATCATTCCAGTCACAAGAAGGCATCAAGCAAATCCAAACTAACTGAAATTCCACAAAATATCTTGTAAGTTTATTTTTGTTAATGTCAATACATTAAACAAAGAAGAAAGACCGGGGCACTGGTAACCGTCAAAGCGACTGAAGCTAAAAGCACACAGTAATGCAATTCAGGATATTCTTAAGGTTTTAGGAACCTAGAAAAGTGGCATCATTGGGCTTAGGGGTGTAAGTAGCATATTTTTTACAAGCAGAGACACGAGTTCTGAACCTAAGAAACCATGTAAAGAGACCAGGTGTGAGTGGTACACACTTCTAGCACTAGCACTGGAAAGACAGAGGCAGAAGAATCCTTGAGTCTCAATGGCCAGCAGGATAACCTAATTGAGCTCCTGGGTGAATAAGAGACCCTGTTACAAAGGAAGTGCCTAGTATTCCCAAAGAATACCAGAAATTGTCCTCATGTCTCTACAGGCACGTGCAAACCCATATACATATCAGTTAAAGGAAGAAAAGGAGTATCCATTGAAGAACTGGTAAGGTTTTCAAAATGAATTAACTTCCCAGTCTCACAATTGAACTGGGGTATGTAACATGTTCGTGTTTTAGTGGATTATGGCTTTGTGACACAGAATTTTAAAAAAGGTGTAAACTGTTGCCAACATTTCTCTGAGTCTAAAATAAAAATAAAACATTTTTTCTAAAAGATAAACCACCACAGAATGCAGAATCTGTAAAGAACTGAAATGTACACATTTATTTATTTATTTATTTATTTATTTATTTATTTATTTATTTATTTATTTATTTATTTAAAACCAAATGCTGCTCCCTCATGACCCCACCACAGAGTCCCTCCTTCCATTCCTCCCCCCTTCTCCTCTGAGGAGGTGCCCCCTCCTGGGTAGGCCCTCGACCCTGGAACACCAAGTCCTTGAAGCAAACACTGGAGAAAATTTGACATTAAAATGTATACATTTCTGGAAATGTGCACACTTTAAATGTCAAATTCCTCTAGTGTTTGCTTCAAGGATAAATTCTGATGAAAGAGTCTATTTTATATCTATCTATGAAATCCTGGCTTGGTGAAACATTATTGTTATCTCTTCCCATCTCATAGTGAAGGGTGAAGCAAAAAGCAGAACAGAATATTGATTCTTGTTTGATAGGAGGTAAAGTTCATCTAAAGAACATGTTTTCCACCCTTTTACTCTTCTCCACCTCCTCACACGCCCCTGTTTTCAACCCTCTCCCCTTCTACAGCTATGACTCATGTGTGACTAGGTTTTTCACAAAGAAATGAAATCACAGTTTAACCAGGTTGAGAATCAGTTGACTATAGCACAGAGTCTCTTTCTTTGTGGGCATGAAGTGTATTCTGGTACCTGAACTATCAACAAGAAATATTCATGTCGAACAGCCACATTCTGAACTCAAAGACAGGGAAACACTAGATTTGAAATATAAGGAAGTGGTGTTTTAAATCCCCATTTTTCTTTCTTTTAAACTGCCACCCACTCTCACTCCCATTTAAAAAGGGCCCAGATATGGAGGAGAAAGACTTTCTTCCTTCCTTCCTTTCTTTCTTTCTTTCTTTCTTTCTTTCTTTCTTTCTTTCTTTCTTTCTTTCCTTCTTTACTTAGAAACAGGTAGTATTCTTTGTTTTTCTTATAATCTTCACCTTTGCATATCCATGTGGAGGAATGCTTAATTATACGTTATTCACATGTAACTATTACATAGCTGTCTTTATGTAGTGAGAATTCCTACATCCATTTCTTCACATTATTCATTAGAGCCATTGGGTTGTACACATGGAGTGGTTTTCATTATGTGGATTTCATCTCAACAGAAGTGATTATGGGGACCATAGAGATGGGTCAGAGATTAAGAGGGCACAACTCTTTGTGTACAGCTCACAGATTTGTGTAACTCCAGCACCAGAGGATCTGATGCCTTCTTCTGACCTCTGTTGACACTGAAAACATGGTACACATACAAAGAATTTGGTGCATATGCAAATGCACATGTGCTTACACACACACACACACAGAGAGAGAGAGAGAGAGAGAGAGAGAGAAAGAGAGAGAGAGAAAGAGAGAGAGAGAGAGAGAGTCAGAAAAGAAAAAGAAATGTTTCAAAAAGCTATTATAGGAAACTAGGTTCTAAAGTTACTGGTTTCAATAGTCCTGACAATGATAGCAGCTATGAATGCTAAAATTAAAGAGATAGATAGATGATAGATAGATAGATGATAGATAGATATACATACACACACATGCATAGATGTACACATACATAATAGATAAATGCATTCATGATAGATACATAGATATATAGATAGATATGATAAATGATAGATGATAGACATATGCACATATACATACATGTATGCATAATAGATAAGTGAGAGATGATAGATAGGTAGATGATAAAAATAGGTGATTGATAAATACATAGATAATAATACATAATAAATAATAGATGATGCATGTATATATACATAATAGATAAATGACTGATAGATACATATATATATATATACTTAGATACTTAGATACATACATGATATGTGATAGATACACACATACATATATGATCGATCCATACATACACAGATAATAGATAAATGATAGATTAGATAGATAGATAGATACATAGATACATAGATATATAGATACATAGATTCATAGATAGATACACAGACAGACAAACATATAGATGCCACACTGACTAGGACAATAACAAAGTAAACCTATCATAAGGTTTGGCTGGATCAGTGCAATGTCATTATTTATGAAAACCAAGCAAGCAATGTCTACACGTAGGAAATTCATAAGCATAATTCGAAGTTATAGATACCCCTATTTATTTTAAGAACTGTTTCTTTATACTTTTTGGCTTTTGTTTTTGTTTTCTTGTGTTGTTTTGCTTGCTTTTGGTTCTCAGGGCCACACAAAAGACAAGTTGATGTCTTTACGGAGTTTCTTCCCCATATCAAACAGCAATGCAGTTAATGCCACTAACGTTAAGAGATGGTTTGTTACTTTTCTGGAGGAGAAACTAGGAGAAGTATACTCCAATTAGGGCACCGTCAACTAAAGAGTCGCTTCAAAGAAGCGGTCCAATCTATAGTTTGTATTTAGTGAAAAACCGTTTCAGCGGAAATCCTCTAAGTTAATTTGAATTCGAAGCTGTTTGAGGATCCAAAGGTTGCCTAACATTCCATTAGGGAGAAAAAGAACTTCAGATACAGCGTTGTTATTCGAACTTATCCGTTCCAAAAGATGTTATATGTTGATGCCAATGAAATTTAAACAGACTTTCCCAGTACGTTCATACCAGTCAGTATGTGATTAAAGACACTGAATATTAATAAATTAGCCAAAGCTGCCAGGACAGTTCTCAGCTCCTGAGTATGGCTCCATCCTCTGGTAGCTTTCTGTCTATAAATAGGATTTGTGACGTTCAAGTAGAAGTCACTGGTCTTCCCCAGACCTCTGCCTTGCATGCTGCCATACAAATATGCTGACTGGCAAGTGAATGATGCAACTCTTGGTGTAGTAAACTCTCACTTTCTGATTTTATGTGAGACCTGCTCTACTGGAAAGAATTTTATATCTAACACTGTAATTCTATTGATGTAATTGTGATGTGACATTCTTATGGTAAAGAGGTCAGAAGCCCTGGGGTAGAATTTGCTGTTGTTATATTGCTAAATAGTCATTCCGTCATCTAAATATTTCTGTTTGTAGCCACAGACATGGACTATTCACAACCTTGGTCAGAGAAGCGGCTTTGTACAGTGGGCAGCAGTCGGGGGAGAGATACGTGAATGGTCACAGTGCTAAGCGTATGAGACTGAGTGGCAGCCCCATGTCTATACCACAACCTCTACCACCATGGTCCAGGGAACATCTCAAAAGAGGAATCGGGAAGAAAGCTCTGGAGCAATAGCTGGATGCACCCAAAGACTGCTAAGACGGGGAAGACTATCTTCCCAGTAATGACCCCTACATGGGTACTCAACACAGAGTGTCATATATTCATAAGCCACGCTAAACACCCTAGGCAGGTTGTATTTTTACATTTATGAGTATATAAATATATAATCAAGGAAGCCATTAATTGGAGAGGGAATAAGATGAAGAAGAGGGGCCTTGTTAGGAGGATGCGAAAGGTCTAATAACATTTCAAGTTAAAATACTGAAGTTGGTTGAACAACAAGAAGAAATATAAGACTCAGAGGATGGAGAGGAGCACTGTGGGTAAAATCTTCTGAACATGACATTGATTATCAGCACAAGACCTGGAAAACATGAAGCCAGCCAAACATCCCACATAGAGAAGCCCTACCGCTTACTAAGGAGCTACTGAAAATTGGTGTTTTCTATAGGAAGGAAAATTATTCTTTTGAGAATATGGGCATCTGGGAGATTTCCCAGGGTGACCCCACCCCCATTCACATATGGGTATCACTAACTGGACTTGTTGGGTTATAATATAAAAAAGGGATAGCAAAAAAAAGTCGTATGCTGGGAGAATAGGGGTGAAGTTGGAGGGGAGCAAAGGAGTAGATATGATTATGTTTCACGGTATAGACATACAAGATTCTCAAAAATAGAGAAAAAATCTCAAAGTTGCAAAATAGTCACAATATCTGGTTTAAATGAAACTGCATCTATTGTGTGACTTTGAATTTGTAACCTATAAATAAAGTGATTTCTAATAGGAACATGGTTCTCTCCTTGATTATCTATTCATTTGACCTCTTGGAAAGCAGAGTAAAACAGAATTTTGAAGTGATGAGTACAATGCTTCTTATAAGATATGTGTGGGTAAGAGAAAATGCTGTGTACCACTAGAAAAACTAAATGAATAAATAAATAAATTTCCAAATTAAAATACTAACAGAAGAGACTGAGGAAAAGGAGGTTCAGTGACCCAGCCAAATTGGGACCCATCTCAAGGAAAGGCTCAAAGGCCTGACACTATTACTGATGCTATGGTACCCTAGCATGGCTGCCATCCGAGATTCCCAACAAGCAGCTGACTGAGACAGAAGCAGATACTTACACCCAACCAATGGCCTGAAGGGAACCCTGTGGTTGAATTAGGGAAAGGCTGGAAGAAGCTGGTGGGGAGGGTGACCTCATAGGAAGACAGCAGTCTTAACAAGTCTGAAGCCCCGAGATCTCTCAGACACAGAGCCGCCAAATCCAGGCAGCATGCACTAGGTGGCCAATGCCCCTGGCACATATATATATTAGAGGATTGCCTGGTCTGGCACCACGAGAAGTGCCTAACCCTTGAGAGACTTGGATATTCCCAGAGAATGGGAGGCTTAATGGGTGTGGAGGGGACATCCTCTTGGAGATGGGGGAGGAATGGGATGAGAACTATCATAGGGGATAATGACTGTACTTGTAAAAGATTAAAGATAATTTAAAAAATTAACTTTAACAAAACAAAAGATACTAGTAGAGAAATATTCTCCACTCACTAATTTAATGTCAAAGAACTCACTAAACAAACATTATGCACTTAACAAAAGAGTAAAATTAAAGAAAAATACCTTAATGGTTTTAAAGTACACATAATCTAATATTTGGAATTTTTAAAAACAAAATAACTTTGCTATGACTGTACACAAATAAGGAAAGAAATTTGTATTCGAATAATAAGATACAGATCTGCCTCAAGGAGTAAGAAAGTCTTTATAACAGATAACACTTGAGTCTCAGGCTGAAAGTGAACACAACTGCACACAGATAACTGGTTAGACAGAGCTCACACAGAAGATGAATTGAAAATCTTCCTGACAGAGACCTGCCGTGTCGAGTGTCGAGATTATGAGAAATTCATTGAGCAGGAGAATGAAGACACTATTAGCAAATACCAGAGACTAAGTCAGGCCAAGTGAAGGAATAGCGTGCTAGCAGAAACAGCCAAGGCAGGAAAATAATCTCTGAACACTAAAGCGGAAATTGAATAGCAACCATTTAATGCACAGTTGGAAGACATGTTAACTGGCCATGGTGGCGCATACCTTTAATCCCAGCACTCAGGAGGCAGAGGCAGGCAGATCTCTAAATGTAAAGCCAGCCTCCTCTTTTTTTTTTCTCATCTTCATTAACTTGGGTATTTCTTATTTCATTTAGATTGTTATTCCTTTTCCGGTTCCGAACCCAACATCCCCTAACCCCCTCCTCTTCTCCTTTCTGTGGGTGTTCCTCCCATCTCCCTCCATTACCGCCTCCCCACAACAATCGTTCACTGGGGTTCGTTTGCAGGACC